>NC_056072.1:5757575-6060606 GCF_016772045.2 Ovis aries
TTCCTTTGTATTAAGAATTAAGTAAAATGAAACAGTGAAACCCTTCCTTCCTCGGAAAAATAGGCAAAGGACTTGAATGACATTTCTCCAAAGAAGCCAAGCCAACAAGCATATGAAAAGATGCTCAGTAAACATGACCCAATAGAGATGTAAAGTCTAAACCACAGTGAGATATCACCTCACATCCATCGGGATGGCCATTATCAAGGAAAAAAGTGGAAACTATCAAGTGATATTGAGGACGCAGAAAAATTGGAATCCATGTGCACTGTTGGCAGGAATGCAAAATAGTGCAAAGCTTCCGTGGAAAACAGTATGGCAGTTTCTCCTAAAACTAACCATGCAACTATTGTGTGATCCAGCAATCCTACTCCTGGTACAAATCTAATTCAAAATAGGGTCTTGCGGATATATTTATACTGCCATGTTCGCTGTAGCTTTATTCACAACAGTCATGAGCTGTTAAAGCTCTCAAGCATAGTCAATGTCGGAGTCTGTTACCACAACAGCGTAACCATGAAAAATGCTTGAATAATAGAATGCTGTACCCAGAAAGAGTCAAAAATCATACCTACTCTCTCCAGGTTTTCTGTGCTTGAAACAGAGACAAAAGCAAAACTACCCACATGGTTTGTGGGTCTTTCAGTGTCCCCAGACCTTGGCATGACCTCAGAGAGAAACTTCCAGTAGGGCCACTTGTTGGCAGTACTCTCTGATCCATGATGGGAGGGCAGATCCTGAAGGTCCTGAAGGCAGAGGTAGGGAATAAGTCAGTGATGAGCAAAGGGAAGGCAACTCCACTCTCAGCAACCATGGCGGGAAATTTCAACACTTTATTGATTTGTTTTTAATATATATTTGTATTTGGCTGCATCTGGTCTTGGCTGCAGCACGCGGGATCTTTGTTGTGTCACACAGGGTCTTCATTCCGGCACACAGACTCTAGTTGTGTTGCACAGGCTCCGAGTGTGAGGGGCTCAGCAGTTGTGGCACACGGGCTTGGTGGCTCCGTGACACTTAACCACTGGTGGTGGTTCAGTTGCTAAGCTGTGTCCGACTCTTGTGACCCCATGGGCTGTAGCTCCACTGTCCATGGGAATTCTCCAGGCAAGAATACTGGAGTGTGTTGTCGTTTCCTTCTCCAAGGGATCTTTTCGACCAAGGAATCAAACCCAGGTCTCTTGCATTGCAGGCAGATTCTTTACCAACTGAGCTACAAGGGAAGTTTGGCCACTGGACCACCAGGGAAATCCTGAGAGTTCAACATTTTTAATTGTTAAGATAACTGTTATTTCAACTCCTGAACTTTCAGGTTGGGCTGGAAACTGGTTGCAGTCTCAGGAATGAGTTATTAGCAATGTCATGGGAGAAAGTGTCTGACTCTTTGCGACCCTGTGGACTATAGCCTGCCAGGCTCCTCTGTCCATGGGATTTCCCGGCAAGAGTACTGGAGTGGGTTGCCATTTCCTTCTCCAGAGGATCTTCCCAACCCAGGGATTGAACCTGAGTCTCCCGCATTGTAGGTAGATGCTTTACCATCTGAGCCACCAGGAAAGTCCTCATGGGAGAAATGTTAATTTTAAAAAAGGTATTCCCAGGGCCCTGGATTCCATGCAGGGTCTCTGAACAACTCGCAGGGGGATTGACAGTTGACAGCTCCAGTGTTCCCACTCCCAACTCATTCCTCAGAGCCCCAGGTCTTCATTCTCTCCAACCCCATCAAGCACTGCTGAGGTCCTGAGAAGGACAAGGTATTTCAAGGGGTTTGGGTAGGAGAAAAGGTCATTTCAGAACATGTAGGGAGACAGAGACTCAAGAGGGATGAAATATACATATACATACAGCTGATTCACATTGTTGTACAAAAGAAACTAACATAACATTGTAAAGCAATTATATTCCCATTAAATATAAAAAACATGCAGGGAAGGAGATTATATGTGTGACCCAAAAAGGAAATGTGAGAAAGGTAATCAGATGAGAGGAAATGCAAATTAGTGACCAGAAAGCAGATGAGCTGTGGAAACGGACAGGATGCTTTAGGGTTCAAATCACCTATTTAAGGCACCTTTGCTTTGTCTCCAGGAGCTCTAACCCCCATTTGAGGCAAAGAGGCTGAAAAAGAAGACGGGGGATGGCTACGTGCTTTGGAATGGGCTTTGGAAAACAGCATCGGCAGTATTATTAGCTGCATCAACACAACACGTGCAGACGCCGTCAATCTTCCTACTTCGGGGAATAAGTGACTGCCATTAGGGACCAGACGGGCTGCTTCTTTCCCCCTGATGTCTGGCCCCGAGGTCAGCACAATTAGCTAAGTGCTTCTAGAAGGGTGGAGAAGCCTGGGAAGGCAGGCAGCAGCTCGCTGTTAAGTATAAAAGTGCGGAAGAAAAGAGAAGCTTCGGGAAGTCTCCTCTGTACCCGACCCCTAACCAGGACCAGCACCATCCATCCATGCTGCTTGTGAGCAGAAGTCCCGACTGGATGGGCAGGGCTCTGCTTTTGGCTTGGGCAGGCTGCTGAAACTTACAACCCCTTCTCCAAAGAATGTTTTCAAGGGCACAAAATAAATATGCAGGATTATAGAAGAAGCCACTTATGCTGAAATACCATTACCAACATATTTAAAAAAAAAAAATTGGTGACAGAGTAGTAACCGTTGTTCATCTTTATTAAACTTTAAATAAGATCCAGTGGTGGGTGTAAGAACTTAGAGTTATGGAACAATGAATATTTTAAGATGTCTACAACAATATCCTGATGATATGAAAATGTACTATCTCGCAGTTAATTCTACTGTGGTTTTCCGACCTACATTTATCACCAAAAGAAGAGCAAAGCTTCACTTCTATGTTAGTGAAAATAAAATTTTTTTCACTCAAGTTTATAGATCGCTGCATTCTCTCCATGTGCCTTAGGTTAAGAACTTCTGCTGTAAGTGGGAATTTAAAATGACCATGACCCTCTCCAGTCACTGTGAGTGCTATAAGAAAGCACGCATTCATCTTCTAATTTAAATGTCCTATAAAAATCCCCCAGACCCTGGCCCTATCTGGAATGAAGTGACAGGAAAGGCATCAGATAGTGACAGCAACTCCTGCCATCCCCAAATCCATCCCAAAGAATGGTCATTCACCCTTACCAGGATGCCACACAGAAACCCAGAGCACACGGCTTTCTGCCTTTGTTTCCTGAGCTTTCTAGCAATGTCCCCATTTAGGGGTCGGAAAGAGATGGTCACTAAGTCCGTGGAGCTCACCGGTTGGACTGTGGACAATCTGTGGCTTTGGCACGGCTTCTCTCTGTGATGTGATCAGATTGGTATTTCAGGGTAGTAACGTGGCCTTCAGAGCTGAGAGCAGCACTTCCCTCCACCTGCTCTACACTTGCCACGGCCACCGCCCTTGCCCAGGCCACCACCTGCTCCGTCTTTTCTGGCTCCCTCCCAGCTGTTATTCTCAGCGCAGTAGCCCGAGTGTTTTCTTTCTTTCTTAATTTATTTGTTGGCTGCTCTGGGTCTTTGCTGATGCACTTGGGCTTTCTCAGGTTGTGGTGAGCAAGGACTCCTCTCCAGCTGTGGTGCACGGGCGTCTCATTGCGGGGGCTTCTCTTCTTGCTGAGCACAGGCTTTAGGGTGGGCGGGCGCGGTAGCTGAGCTGCCCTGCAGCATGTGGGATCCAGTTCCCTGAGCAGGGATTGAACCCATGTCCCTTGCATTGGCAGGCAGATTCTTAACTGCTGGACCATCAGGGAGGTCCCAGAATAATTTTCTTAAAACTTATCCCATCCTGTCACTCTCTTCCTGAGAATGGCTCAGTGGTTTTCCACATCACTTAAAATGTTTCCATCTCCTCAGCACACTGCAGGGTTGGCAACCTATGTGTCTCTGTCTGAATCCACCCAGCACCTGCTTTTGTATGGCAATCATCTGCAGAAATTTGTTTTTTGTTATTACATAAGTACCTACATACAAGTACCTTGATTGTTGTCTCTTGTCTCACAAGCCCTAAAATAGTTACTGTCTGGCCCTTTATAGAAAAAGTTTGCTAGTTTCTGCCAGCCAGGAAATCAGAAACTAGCCTAGGCCATTCAAATGATGGGGGAGGTGTAGGTGAAGGGGGATTAATGCAGAGAAAGTGTTGTTCAAGAAGCTGTAAGAGCTGAGGGGGCCAAGGACACAGTGGAGCAACGCAGAGATTCCCAGCAGCCAGAAGCTGCGCGCCCTGCAGGGGGAGGGGCCAGGGAGGAGGGATGTGACCAGTCGGAGCCGGGAGCTGGAGGCATCCCGAGGGGCCCGAGGGGACACAGCTGTGCCAAGGGTGCTGCCCAAGGTAGGGCAGAGGGTGACGGAGAAGACCTGGATTCTATTTGTCATTTTACAACGGTACCTTCCGCTGTCTAAAGCCGCCTGGAGGGCTTTTGACTAAGGGTCTTGGGAAATGTAGTTCCCTGAAAGCCAAGGAAGAAAAGGAAAGGTCAGGATGTGGGTACGAGAGCTGACAAGCACATGAGCAGCTCCCCTGGAAAGTGAGCGTGGCGCCTGGCCTGCAGATTAGCCGTAAGAGCTGGGGATGTCATATGCCCGGCTGTTGTCGTTGCTCAGTCACTCGCTCTTGTCTGACTCTTCGCGACCCCGTGGACTGCGGCACGCCAGGCTTCCCTGTCCTCCACCATCTCCCAGAGTTTGCTCAAACTCATATCCATTGAGTTAGTGATGCTGTCCAACCATCTCATCCTCTGTCATCCCCTTCTCCTCTCACCCTCAATCTTTCTCAGCATCAGGATCTTTTCCAGTGAGTCAGATCTTCAGCTTCAGCATAGGTAGTATTATCCTCATTATTACCATTTTTAACTTTTCTTTTATACTTGGATTCCTGTCTTCGGTTATCCAAGCTGAGTATGCAGGTTAGACAAGAAATAGGACCATAATTGACTTGACTTACCCCAAAATTGTGGGGAATAGGATGAAATTAGACCACATCTGGGGGGTCCCCAATACACCATGGAGATGAGCCAAGAACCCGCACCAAACCCCCTTCTCCCAGGCAATGAAATCATTTCAAACCTTCTGTTGCCAGTCAGAGCACTGGCAAGGCCAGGAGTTCGCTATCGCAGAATGCACTCCAAGAGACAGTGCTGGTGGGGATTTTTTTTTCCTAGAAGTGTGTATGTTGTTAGTAGAAATGCTTTTCTATCCATTCATGTGTACATCTTCCTTACCTAGAACTGTCTACCATTGCCAACCTCTGAAACCACAAGCATAACAGCTTAGTTTAACAAGCTTCCTCTTTGAAACCGCCACTCAGTGAGATCAACGATGGGTGTAACAAGACAAAGCGTGTTTGTTGCCAGTAGGGAAAGTTTTGCCACCTGACACGTCAGAGACAGGGATGAAAGGGCACACAGGCTGAATATGCATCTCCGACTCAGGAAGGCCAGCTCCCGCACCAGCCCTGCGGAGATGCCTCCACTCTTCTCCAGACCTCCCTCCTCTCTTTGTCCGGCAATGGTCACCCCAACCCTTCTCTGCCGGGCATGCTCATCCTCACTGACTTGACGTTGAGGATATGGTGACACACAGAGTTAAAGGGAAAGGACAAGCCAGGATGATCCCCCACCCAGGTGCCACAGGGAGGCCCCCATCCTGCTCCCCAGCAGGCCTTGAATCATTTCCAGGGAAAGCCATGGCTGGACTGATAGTCCCACTGCCAAGAAGTGCCTCCTAGAAGGAGCATCTGACTTTCACCAAAACTGCTGGATAAAGCGTCCGCCATTCAACCCCGTGACTCTCTCCAAGAAAAGCTGCTTTCACTGAGCTCCTCTTCCTGCTTCCCAAAAGCCCTCCTCCTGCTGAGTCAGTTTCCAGTGGACAGTCTTCAGTGAACATCTGCTGAGCTTGGGGGCCGCGCTCTCCCTGTCCATGGAGGAGGCTGAGCCAGTTTGCTTCCCGAAGTCCTTCTGACTGTCATCAGGGACCCTCTCTGATGACCTCGCCTGAATGTGATGGCTCACTAGCAGATGATTCAGGAGGAATGACTCCTTCTAAGCTTCTAAGAAGATCGTGGGCTTCCCAGGCAGCGCTAGTGGTAAAGAGCCACCTGCTGATGCAGGAGATGTAAGAGACCCGGGCTCCATCCCTGGGTCAGGAGGGTCCCCTGGAGAGGGCGTGGCCACCCACTCCAGCATCCTTGCCTGGAGAACTCCACGGGCAGGAGCCTGGTGAGCTACAGTCTATAGGGTCTCAAAGAGTCGGACACGACTGACGCAACTTAGCACACACAAGAAGGAAGTAGCCTTGGGAGAGAGGCCAGGGACATGCATGGTTCTCCCATGAGAGAGTGTCCACGGAGGGATCTAAAGAATTCAGAGGGAGGTGTCAATAAACCCACTTGGTGACCAGGAGGATTCAACAATCCGGCTCTATTTCACTGAACACTGATTGTTACACACCTGGCTCTCCCACAATTATTAACTCTTACAACTCAGGAAGTAGGCAGTCTTCTTAGCCTTGCTGTGTACATGGGGAGACCAAGGTGAACAAAGCTGAGAGCACCTTGATGAAGGCTGCTCGACATCAAGGGATGATTTTGGAAGAAAAAAATAGGTGAATAACGCCCTCAAGGCTGTTAGCAAGGGAATAGATTTTCCTAGTCTGGGTTCTTTCCAAAGATATAACCTAAGACAGGAAGGTGGGTGCAGGCGGTTTCTTTCTAAGGTGATCCCCAGGAACAGAGGAGGCTTGTATGGGAAAAGAGATAGAAGCAAATATTTTTTAATTGGCTGTGGACAGCAGGGCTCAAGCACAGAGAATTTCTGGGGAATCCTTCCAGAGGAGCTCCCATGGGAAGAGTGCTGCAGAAATCAATAATCAAGAAACCAAGCACCACACTCAGAGAATTGGAGAACTCAGATTGATTATGCCGGCGGGCCCGGAGGAGTTAACACTCCAAGCTCTGAGCCCTGAACAAAGGGGTTACAGAGTTTTTCTAGACAGACTATAGTGGGCAACACTAACTGTTAATAGGCTGGTTTAAACTAAGGGGTTTCACGCACACGGGAACGGCAGTCAAGATGGGGAGGGGGGTGCCTGATCTTTACACGGACAGGCATGATTAAGCAGGTTTGCAGGGGTTGGGCAGTTGCAAAGAGCAGGACAAAGGTGGGTGAGATAAGCTCCAGTTCCTTGTATTGTAAGTCCCCGCTTTTGGAGACTACGTGACCTACATGATCCAGACTTTGCCAGGGAGCAAGCTGAGTTACAGAGGCAGAAAGAGCAGGAGGTTATGTAAAATTTTAACTTTTCCTCTTAGAGGGAGGGAGAAACCTGCCCCTGCTCCCTGTCCTAGGTGTGTGGGCCGGCTGGGTGTCCTCAGCCACGATTGCAACCCCAGCAGAGCCCGGGGGCAGAAAGTACAGACAGAAGACAGAAGGCATAGGTGAATGCAGATCCGTGGGCAGAAGTGGGCAGAAAGCAGGTTCTGAGCTGTCTGGTCACAGCTATTTCATCACAATAAAATCCCAGGTGATGCCATGAGGATGTGAGTCCAGGTCCCAGGTGTGCCTGTCTTCCAGGGCACAGGAGGTGGGAGGGGACACTTCAGGCAGCAATCAGCAGGACCCAGACAAGCAACTGAGCGCCCACACCCTGTGTGACCCACCGAACACCTGCAAAACTTTCCATCCCTCCTCCGCCGCTTCCCCCACCTGGAGCTCACAGCTCTCCCGCTCAATGATAGAAACAAATTCTCAGTTGATGGATGAGGTAAACTGGAGTGGAACCGCCAGCGATGCAAGAGGCTAGAGGCAGCATCTCCTTCTCTCTATTCCACCCATGAAAAGCCAGCCCTCTGCCCTGGGCAGCTCTGTCACTGGGCTCTCGGTGTTTGGCAGTGGAGAACCGCAGTGGAGTGCTTGGACCTTCTCTGTGTCCTTGGGCAAGTTATTAACTTCTCTGGACCTCGGTTTGTTTCATCTCATGAGGAGGACAAAGATGCCTGCTCAGTAGAGCAGAGTGAGGATGAGATGTTATCCTACCTGGCCCTCACCCAGCACAGTGTGCTGCATGTAGGGAGCGTTTCGTCAAGGATGGAAGGGCAGAGTGTGTTTTTGAGTTGTTTCAATTCACTATCAAAGTGGAGAACCAGAAACAGTTATTTATCATTTAAGGACACAGAGTAATATAATGCAGAGAGTGTTGGGCTGGCCAAGCAAAAGATTTCATTTCCCTGCTGTATAATCTTAGGTCTAGGACCCTCTCCAAATTCAGGTTTTTCTATCATTAATAGAGATCATCACATTTGCCTGGCTCAAAATACTGCCAAGACTCCACGGAGTTCCCAGATGTAAGGATACTCTGAGAATCCCAATGCATATAAAAATGTTGTTGTGGTGATGATATTCATGATAAGGATCCAACCTTCTCCCTCGTCATCAGGGGCACAAATGCACCCTGCTAGGATCAAAGCAGGCATTTCATATTAAGGGCAATGCCATGAGGGGACCGTGTGATTAATATCAGAGTCTGTAACAGCTGCTTGGGGTGAGCCATTCAGAACATCCATGTCAAGGACTCGGCTGCTAAATTATTTACATCTGAGGATGACAATCAGGGAAAGCAATTAGGACTTGGGCATCTGCCCTTTGGGGATCCTGTTGGCTGGAGCTGAAGCAGTGGTGCTGCAGAAACCTTCACAGAGGCTGCTAACTGCTAATGAACTTCCTTTCACGTTGGCTCAATCTCACTGTCTCTTAATATGTCAAACAAGTCATGTCTGTCTCCCAGTCCGTCATCTGTTCCCAGACTACACGGCTGCAGTGCTGAAGGAGAAAAAGGTACAAGGGGCCAGGGGTCTCAAGGACTGATATTTTCAGAGTTCTTTACAGCTATCAATTAATGAGCCCCGGCAACAACCTGGAAAGTAGGTCAATATTATTATCCCTGCTTTGTGGATGAGAAAGCAGGCTTCAAAAGAATGGCTCGCCCAAGGCTAAGTCATCCATCAGAAGAGCTGATGCAGCATTAGATTGAAGAGTTCCTGACTCCAAGTCCTTGGCCAAGCGTGTGCTTCCTCAGTGAGCTCATCAGTAAATGAAGGAGACTTACTGACTACGCTCTAAAATGATGCATGAACGCCCTCCCGCATGCAGTGGCGGATGCTAGGTTCAACATAGATCCCAAAGCTGGGAGAGCTTTTAAACACAGATCCGAAAACCTGAATAATCCAAGAAAATACCTTTGGATGCACTGCTTCCTTTGGAATACAAAGAGGGAGGCGTGTCTTCAGAGTGGGCATTGTTTTGACTGCCTAGCATCTGAATAGCTTCTTGTCCAGAGGCCAAGAGAGGTTAGCAGGGCTCCCTTCCTTTCCCCATCTCCCCAGGCTACCATACCCCTGGGTGTGCAGGCTGTCACCTCAGTCTTGTCTGGTTCTTTGCAACCCTATGGACTGTAACCCACCAGGCTCCTCCATCCATGGGATTCCCCAGGCAAGAATACTGGAGTGGGTTGCTATGCCCTCTTTCAGGAGATCTTCCCAACCCAGGGATCGAGCCGGGGTCTCTTATGTAAGTCTGTCTCCTGCGTTGGCAGGGGGGTTCTTTACTATTACTCATACCTAGGAAGCCCAAAAGAAGCTTAATTAGAGCCAGTGTGTAGTACTGGGAGAGCAAACCTGGGGGCTGGGGGCCCCAATTCCGCAGAGGTGGCTGGTGGTGACAGGCCTCATGAGACTGTCCCTAGCGCAAGTCTTTGCGGGGCGGGGTGGTGTTTCACCTCCCTCATCTTCCCAAAGCCTGTGCTCCAGTTTTCCAATCAATTCCAATAGACTTTCCTGCCTCAAGTTAACTGGACCCTCTTTCTGTTATTTGCAACCCTGGCTATAGTTTTTCACCTGGAAATGTAAGTGCTTGCCAAGGGTATGAAAACTGCCAGTTGCAGCTCCCATACATTGCTGGTGGAAGGACAAACAGGCAATAATACCGGGGAGGGCAACTTGGCAAAGCTGTCATGAATTCCTTGACCCAGCCCTCCACCTTGGAGAAGTTATCCCACGTGTGTGTGCGCATGCTTACTCGCATTCATGGAGTTTTTCAGGCAAGAATACTGGAGTGAGTTGTCATTTCCTCCTCCAGAGGATCTTCCCAACTCAGGAACTGAACTTGGATCACCTGTGTCTCCTGCATTGCACGCAGATTCTTTATCCACTGAACCAGTGGGGAGTCCGCATGAATACTTACACAATCACAAAGCTACTTACGAAGTTGTTTTGCACTTGTGTACCTGTGAGAAGGATTAGTCACTGTAGTAGAATTTGTAACAGCGAAATATTTGAAAGGATCCAAAGGTCCATTTCTAGCAAACTGATTAGATAAATTATGGTATATACACAGGATGGAAAGCTGCCCAGCTTTTTTTAATGGGATATTTTTTATGTGTTGATATGAAAAATCCCCCCAATAAGCCAGTAAGTTAAAAAAAAGATTCATAACAGTGTATATAATATGATATCTTTTATAGTAGTAGGGAAAAAGTAAGAATGAGTATTTGTTCTTGCTTCCATACAGATAAGGAAACTCTAGAAGGAAACAAAAGAAACTATCTAAAAACAGTAGTTTCCTGTTGGGAGGAGAGGGGAGCAAATATGAAAACAAAACAGGGGTTGAATATTTTTCACTGGGTGCCTTTTCATAATGTTAAGATTTTTAGTCATGTCAATAGGCATCTATTCAAACAGCTGCTTTTAAAAAGGCTACCCCAGAGAGTGAAATTCAGCAGACAGAAGACTCACTTGACTGTCCTTGCCTTCGCACCAACCCACCCATCACCCTCAGCACGTGGACAAAGCCCACTGGTAAACAGTGCCTGCAGGCTTGTCAGATTCCAGGTGGTGACTTCCCTGGTGGTCCAATAGCTAAGACTTCTCCCTCCCAATGCAGGGGGGCAGGGTTCAATCCCTGGTCAGAGAACTAGATCCCACATACCACAATTAAGCGTTTGCATGCCCCAGCTAAAACATCCAGCATGCCACAGTGAAGATCAAACATCCTATGTGCATCAGCTAAGACCTGGAGCAGCGAAATAAATAAATAAATGTTGTTTTTTTTTTTTAAATAGTCCAGGGTATGCAGAAGCCTGCCTCTGAGACTTTTCACTGGAGGATGGCTTGTCTACCGTGGGAACAGAATCTGCTCCAAAGCGTTGAGGTTAAAAGGCAAAATAGGTTGCTGAAAAGCAAGAAGATGGTTTCTAGTACAAAAGAAAAAGAAGATTCATAGCATCCTTTCGTTTGTAGAATCCAGAGAAATTACATTTCAGAGATGTCCATGCTCCTGAGAAGGGTGTCTCCAAGACATACAATGCACTGGGCCCTGCTGTCAAGGGACCCCCTCAGAAATGGGGAAGTAGTTCATCCCACACAAGCTGTTGGGAAATATGGGGTCCTGGCAAATTACCTGCATCAGTGGAGTATGTCTGGGGTGATGATTTTACAGATACTGCCTAATGAAGGCATTTGAGCTCTCCCTCCTGCAGATCCACTGATCAAACTCAAATGAAGGTCCCCAAGATAAAATGTACTTATTTATCCTCTAAGCCATCTACTTGAAAATCAATAATATTTCAAATTTAATGAGTTGTAAGACAAGTAAATTAGAGTTTGGAGTAAGCCATATTGATTAGATGGTTCTGTCAACTGGAACCCATAACTTTCCTCTGTAATTAAGTATTCCATGGTAGTGTATGATGCATTCAATACTGGTTGCTTTCATGAGGCGATCACAGCTCTGGCCATTCCTGTAGTGAGAGCATTGCCATGGCTAGGGAAACACCCACGCCCACCCTGCCCGACTGTGCCACTGCCCTCTTCCCCAGCAGCAGCAGGCTTCAGTGACAAGTGGCTTTCCCAGGCACTAATCACCCTTCACTTCAGTCACGGGGGCTCCACAAATATGAACATCAAAATGAAGAACAGTAATTTTTTTTTTAATTTTTAAATTAAAAAAATAAAAAGCATCATGGAAGAAATTGCCTTCAGTAAGAGAACATCTGTGGAATGATGTGTAACTGTTGTAAGCTCTTTCAAGCTCCCCTAGCAGTTTGCATTTCATAGAAGCTTGAGGATGGGCAAAGTCGATTTTTCACCAAGTTGAGTACAGAAGGGACAGAAGGGCAGAATTTAAAACATCCACTGTCACCATTCAACATCAAACGTCCTACCTTTCAACACTAAATCACCTTGCCTACATCAATCTTTCCTGCCCGTTCTGAAGGGAACCTTATTTCTTAGATCTGAGTAATGGTAGCTTTTCAATTAATTAATTTCACTAATGTGAAGTGGAATCTCTGTCCTGGTAGGAGTCCTGGAGCTTTGAAGGGAAGGGCCCCCTCGTCCCCAGCCCATGTGGCTCAAGAAGAAAAATTCAGAGATTGTGTGAGACATTGAACCACAAGGCAAAGCCCCCGCTGGTTTGAATAGGAAAAACAGAAACATAAGCAGCACTCTGTAGGTTCTGTTACTGAGAGTATGGACCATGGTGCGGCGTGGGCGTCACCTGGGGGCTTGTCAGAGACGCAAGCTTTCCAGTTCCTCGCCCAAAGCAGCAGACTCTGAATCTGTGTTACAGGAAGATTCCCAGGTGCTTTTTGTACTCACTTGGGCTTGCATAGCGCACCTGAGTTTGCACTGCAGCTCTGCTCCTACTAATCATGTGATCTTGGCCAAGTTGCACAGCCTCTGTGTGTTTTTTGGCCCCATATGCAATATATGGGGCTTTCCTTGTAGCTCAGTCCATAAAGAATCTGCCTGTGGATGCCTGCAATGCTGGAGACCTGGGTTGGGAAGATCCCTTGGAGAAGGAAATGGAAATCCACTCCAGTATTCCTGCCTGGAAAATTCCATGGACAGAGGAGCCTGGTGGACTACAGTCCATGGGGTCGCAAGAATCAGACACAACTAAGTGATTAAACCACTATCGTGCAATATATAATCTTGAGTGGCAAAAGCAGACTAGCAGAAGAGAAACGAAAGAGATCTGGAGACTGATGAAAGAGAAAGAAGCACCTCACACTATGGTAGAATATCTGAAGCTCAAGCAGCAGAAATGATTAGGCGTCTTACTCAAGAATATAGAAACCCAGTATTATTGGTGTTGTCTATCCCATGACAAATCTCTGCTTAAAGCAGTCACACAGTTCATATGGGGGATATCTAGGGAAATAACAGAGAGAAAGACTCTCAAAGAGAAAGAGCCATCAACTCTCATTTGGGTGGATACTGATATAGAAAAAGAATATAAGCAGAGAATAAAGATTCAGTAAAAGCCAGAAATCAAAATTAAAGATGACCGGGAGAAATGCAAAGCTGTTGGAAATGGTAGAAATCTTGGGGAGAACACAGACTTCCTGAACGAGCAGTCCCCAGTCTTTTTGGCACCAGGGACCAGTTTGGTAGAAGAATTTTTCCATGGATGGTGGGAGGGGGTGGTTTGGGGATGATCCAAAAGCACGGCATTTATTATGTTAAGCATAATCTGTATTTGCAGCCACTCCCCATGCTAGCATCAGCACTTCAGCTCCACCTCAAATCATTAGGTGTTTGATTCGTATAAGGAGCACGCAACCTAGATCCCTGTGCACACCGTTCACAGTCAGGTTCGGGCCCCTGTGAGCATCCAATCCTGCTGCTGCTCTGACAGGAGGTGGAGCTTGGGTGGTAATGCCAGCGATGGGGGGCAGCTGTCAGTGCAGATGAAGCTTCGCTCACGTGCCCTCCGCTCGTCTCCTGCTGTGCGGTCCAGTTCCTAGAGGCCACGAAACAGCACCAGTTTGTGGCCCAGGAGTTGGTGACCCCCTCCCAACCCATGAGAAATAAGGATGGGGGTCTATTTTCTCTGGAGTCTCAGAACAAAGGTGAATCAGCTGGTTTCAGGGTGCACATTCAGTACATGGTGAGATTATTATTAGCCCTGACAGGCTGGCATCTCAACCCCAACCACATATCTACTCTTCCCCCATGGTGGAACCTTCGGAGTGGAAACCGAAATGGGGAAATTTCAGAGAAGCCAAGTGGCAGTCTGATACCACCAGGTTTGCAAACAGACTTTTGCCTTAGAGGATTTCCAGCTCTTACATTAATAAAGAAGCCTCAGCTCATGGGTCTTGAAGAGCATTTCTAAAATATAAAAGGAAAAACATGGCCTCTATCTAACGTGATTCTATTAAAACCCCCAATTTTCAGAATCCTAATATGTGTGACTCAAGAGTCAAGGGATTGAAGAAAATTGTGGGTTCAGGGGGAGCCTGGAGGTGTGAGCTTGAGGCTCACACATATGCATGTATTAATGACTCCCTCCAGCCCCTTTCAGGATTCCACAGAGCTATCAGTCAGGAGAACCTAGAGAGAACTCAAATTAAACCAAATGACTGCATCACACAACATTTAGGAACACACAGATTTTCTCTGTTTTAGATGGCCTCTTAGAGGCGTGATAGCCGTTAACACGAAGAGTGAAATCAGTTACAAAGAACCAGCATCATCCAATGTTCGGCTTTCTGGCCCCCCTGGAAAATCTTAAGCTTTCAAAGTTTGAAATGAAGGAAACCTTCTTGAGAGAGACCATCAAAGTTCATTTGTCCCATTAAATGTCCCTGATTCTCTTGGCATGATTACTTTCTATAAATGTTTAAGACTCCTAATGTGTCCTCTTTTTCCATGAAATAGAGGAAAATTACTTAAGAGCTGAGAACTTATTTATCTGGCTGACTCATATTCTTTCTTCTAGTCCCAGCTCAAGTATTTCATCCTTGGAGAAGCTTCTCGTGACACACACCCGCCCCTCCACCTGGCTGGAGGAATTTGTCTTACTTCCGAATGTCTTTAGCAGTGTCCTCACATCACTACCTTATAATTTCTTATTTTTTTAATTTATTACTATTTTCTAAAAAGTATTTACTTATTTGGCTGCATTGGGTCTTAGTTGCATCGTGCAGAATCTTTCACTGAGGCGCATGGGCGCTATAGTTGTGGCCCATAGGCTCAGCTGCCCTGAGGCATGTGGAATCTTAGTTCTCGGACCAGGGATCAAACTCGTGTCCTGTTCATTAGAAGGTGGATTCTTGACCACTGGACCACCAGGCAAGTCCCCATAACTTCTTATTTTATGTTGAGGTTATCTTTACCTGTCTGTCTCTCCTATAAGACTATATACTGTTCACCACCGTACCCCTAACACCTGACACTGCCTGGCACAAGACAGAAAATCAGTATTTGTGGAACTGTTAAAATCAGCAGAAAACTAATGGAAAAGGATTCCAGTAGCCCAGAGTCTGTGTTACGATAATTAGAGACTTCTGTTGCTTTCTTCCTAGGAACATTAGACTCTTCTTCCAGCTTCATGGGCAATCTATCTAAAGAAGATGGTTTCCTTGAAATATGGAGACAACTAAAAATTCTCAAAAGCAGCCTATTCTATAAGCTAAGTTGGGTGAGGGGACTTGTCTTTCTTGTTTGGGGTTGCAAGCCCAGGTCTGGGTGCAGGGTCTGCCCACGGCAGCCACCAGCAGTGGAGAGAAGGACATGTCACCCAGACCCCCTGCAAGGAAGAACCTGCTGTCCTCTGCACTCAGCCTTCAGTCATTGACACCTTCAGAAACTGCTTCAGCTGTGCCTTCTCTTGCCTGAGGTTATGGTCTTCCCAGGACAGCCCTCATTCCATGAATGAGCAAGGCAAGAAGACAGAGGCATAGCCATTCTGACCAAATGTGCCCACAGGACAACCCCAACAGACATCATCTGCTCCAAGGCCCCCTAGCGACTTCCGGTTTGTCCACGTCATGGTGTGACTCCTCCCTCTATCCAATAAATATTGGTCCCTAATAAATACTTTGCTGCTCAAACTCCAACTCAGTGTCTGCTCCAAGAGAATCTGACCAACAACCAACAAATGTTTGAATGAATGAATGATCAAAAAAGAAAAAAAAGAATCTATAAATAGATTAGGGCTTCCTCGGTGGCTCAGCGGTAAACAATATGCCTGCAATGCAGGAGAGATGTGAAGGAGATTCAATTCCTAGGTCACAAAGATCCCCTGGAGAAGAGAATGGCAACCCACTCCAGTATTCTTGCCTGGGAAATCCCATGGACAGAGAAGCCTGATGGGCTACAGTCCATGGGGCTGCAAAAGAGTCGGATACAACTTAGTGACTAAAACAACAACATAAATAAATGTTCAAACAAAGAAGTAAAAGATGTAACTAGAAAATATTTCACCTGGGGTAAGTGACTCCCACTGTCACCTAAAGATACATTTGGAACTATTGGAGACTGAGTCCCCAGGCAGCCCCACCTAGACAAGTGGAACCGAGCATCTATTCCTGACTGTGTCTTCGGTCAATTGCCGTGACATCTCACATCATCCTTCCAGTATCCCTGTTGGGTGGAAATTCATCAGCCTCACTTTTTAAAAAGGAAAGGAGGCTCTCAGAGGAGAAAGAACTTGCTCAGCTATCACACAGCTAAGTGAGTTGCAAAGTTAGGATACAAAGCCTTCTGCCTGGTTCCCAGGAAAGTTCCTCCGTGGTTCCTATCATCTTCCACCATTGATAGCAAATGTACCCTTTGCAATATGGTCAAACAGACTGGCTGAAAGCAAATATTTGGCTGAACATTACCTCCTATCCAGCTGGCTGCTCCAATAAGAAATGGTTACCCTTGTTCCAGACACACGGTTCATCCCTGTGTGGGCAACAGATGCTGCCTGGACAGTTCCAGTCTCCTTTCTGGTCACAGTGACATGTGCAATGCTGCTTTCTACGCGATGAGTAATAGTAATAGTTAATATCGGTAAGGATAAAATAGCTTTAAAACTACCTTTATTAGCTTAAGAATCACAAGGAAATTTCTTATAACATTTACTAAAATGAGGATGGAATGTCGTCTAATAATTATGCAACAAAATCACTGCAGATGGTGACTGCAGCCATGAAATTAAAAGACGCTAACTCCTTGGAAGAAGAGTTATGACCAACCTAGATAGTATACTCAAAAGCAGAGACATTACTTTGCCAACAAAGGTCCGTCTAGTCAAGGCTATGGTTTTCCAATAGTCATGTATGGATGTGAGAGTTGGACTGTGAAGAAGGCTGAGTTCCAAAGAATTGATGCTTTTGAACTGTGGTGCTGGAGAAGACTCTTGAGAGTCCCTTGGACTGCAAGGAGATCCAACCAGTCCATTCTGAAGGAGATCAACCCTGGGATTTCTCTGGAAGGAATGATGCTAAAGCTAAAACTGCAGTACTTTGGCCACCTCATGTGAAGAGTTGAGTCATTGGAAAAGACTCTGATGCTGGGAGGGATTGGGGGCAGGAGGAGAAGGGGACGACAGAGGATGAGATGGCTGGATGGCATCACGGACTCGATGGACGTGAGTCTGAGTGAACTCTGGGAGTTGGTGATGGTCAGGGAGGCCTGGCGTGCTGCGATTCATGGGGTCACAAAGAGTCGGACACGACTGAGCAACTGAACTGAACTGAACTGATAGCTTGATTTCAAACATTAAAAAATAGACTGAGGAGAAAGACTATCTGAAACCCTCATTTGCTCTGATCTTTTTGGGGAGAAAAATGGCAAAGTTACCATTTTTGAATCCCCGAAATAAACTCCACCTGACCATTACAAGATTATGAGTCAGGATCACTTATAGAGATGTGGATGGACCTAGAGACTGTCATACAGAATGAAGTAGGTCAGAAAGAGAAAAACAAATATCATGTATTAATACATATATGTGGAATATAGGAAAATGGCATACGTTGATTTTATTTACAAAACAGAAATTGAGACACAGACATAGAGAACAAACATATGGGCACCAAGGGGAAAAGAGAGGTGAACTGGGAGCCTGGGACTGACACATGCCCACTGCTGTGTGTGAAACAGCTGACTAGTGAGAACCCGGTGTGCCGCACAGGGGACTCCACTCAGTGCTCCGTGGTGACCTACATGGGCAGGGGATCCAAACACGAGGGGATGTAAGCATGCATATAGCGGACTCACTTTGCTGTACAGTAGAAACGGGTGGCTCAATGGTAAAAAATCTGCCTGCCAATGTAGGAGACCTGGGTTCCATCCCTGGGTCAGGAAGATCCTCTGGAGAAGGAAATGGCGACTCCAGTATTCTTGCCTGGAGAATCCCATGAACAGAGGAGCCCGGTGGGTTACAATCCATGGAATTACAGAGCCAGACACGACTGAGCAACTAAAGCACCATCACCAGAAACTAATACTACATTGTAAAGCAACTACCTGCCAACAAAAATTAATTAAAAAAACCAAGATGATGGGTGGACTGTGGAGTTCTGATCTGAGCTAGGCTGCCTCCTGTGTCTGCGGCTGGGTCCACCTCACACGTTTTACTCTCCGTTGGGCCAGCTCTATCTGTTGGCGATAGCTGGGCTCGAAAGAGAGAGCAGACACGTGTGCGCTTGCCAGCCTGTGCTGGCATCGAGTTTGCCACTGTTGCATGGATCAACACGATTCACGTGACTGAGCCAGAGCCCAGAGGGAGAGGATCTTCCAGTTACTGGGCAAGAAAGGTGGACCCAGGAGGCCAGTTAGTGAAGCCATCGTGTGACCATGCTTGTCTACACCTTCCAGCCACAGAGCACCAGGAATACAACGGAACAAGTTGGGTTTATTACCCATTTCTATGAGGATGAGACCAGCCTGGAAACCCTTGAGGTATCTTAGTAAAGGAGTATCAGAAAGGGGTTGTGATAGGATTTGAGCTTGTGTTAGTGATCTGAGGATACAGGGCTTTGCTTGGAATTAATGCTCTCGGAAAGCAGAGGTAATACTAAGCTTGGGCATCTGAATACATCTTATCTAGAAGGAGGGCAGACTAGACAAAGACTAAAGCTGTCCCTGACACACACACTGCTACATTTAAGATAGATACTGCTACATTTAAGGACCTACTGCATAGCACAGGGAACTCTACTCAATATTCTGCGATGACCTTTATGAAAAAAGAATCTGGAAAAGAAGAGATATATGCATGGGCGCCAAGTTGCTCAGTCGTGTCTGGCTCTTTGTGGCCCCATGGACCCTAGCCCATGACACTCCTCTGCTCGTGGAATTTTCTAGGCTAGAACACTGGAGTGGGCTGCATTTTATTCTCCAGGGATCTTAGCCACCCAGGGCTTGAATCCACGTGTCTTGCATCTCCTCACTGGCAGGTGGATCCTTTATCGCTGGTGCACCTGGGAAGCCCCAGATACACGCATGTGCATAACTGAAGCCCTTTGCTGTGACCTGAAACTAACACAACTTTTTAAATCCACTCAACTCCAATAAAATTAAGTTTTTTGAAAAGCAGGGTCATTCGTATTAGCCACGGTATGGAGAGGTTCAGTCGTTGTAGTTTGGACAGTGGTCACGTTCGGTCAGCATTCAGACATGGTCGTGCAGAGGTCTCATCCTTGTCATGAGCCATCATAGTCGCTGAGTAGCCGGGGCTGATACTGATCCTTGCGCAGTCATCTATGACCAACAGAGGGCACTAAGTCCCGCTGTGATGCTGGCTGGGTCAGGGAGGTCACGGTGCCTTTTCTTCGTATATCACACATACAACCAGTTATCACTGGACTTAATGCTTTCACCATTCATCCCTGGAGGTGACCAAAATAACTCAATAGAAAAAAAAAAACAAACTTTGAGAGTAGAATACCAAGCGCTCTCCAAATACATGTTATAAATGTGCTTAGACAATATCAGAAACAATTACCAAATGAGACATATAAGCAATATAACCAGGGCCTATTAATAATAAACATAGGAATAGAAAACCTCATATTAGCAAAAGTCAAGAGGGAAAAAATACAGGGTGGGAAGGAGTTAAAATGTATGACCTTTTTCATTTTAAAGAAGTCAAGACACAGCAGTTCTTTTTGTTGTTGTTGTTGCTGTTTGGAGAAATATACATGCCAAAGATTGTTGATAATGAAAACTATTTACAGTGTGAACAAAAGCAGAATATTTACCTTCCACATGATTAGGGGAAAGAAAAGCCAAAAAATATATATATATAGCCTAAAATAGAAAACAAAATAAGCAAATATTTGCTAGCAAAAATTTGCTAGCAACTCTTTGGCTTATTTGCCAGTGCAGGAGATGCAAGAGACATGGATTCAATCCCTGGATGGGTCAGAGCCCTGGAGAAGAAAATAGCATTTTTGTCATAAACAAAATGCCTGCAGACCAAACACCCCTCCTTTTCGCACCCCATCCCTGCCTCCAGGGTGCCCGGATTCACCCACTATTTCCTACAGCATCACAAGCAGTCCACTACTTGGTCTTGGCCCCTCTGACTGACTCTCTGCAGAGTGGAGGGCTCCACCTGGGTGGGTCTCAGCACCAGAGATTTTTTTCTAAGAACAAAATTATGGAGTTGTGCGTGAGTTGGGGGCTTCCCAGGTGGCACTACTGGTAAAGAACACAACTGACAATGCAGGAAGAGACTCAGGTTCGCCCCTTGGGTTGGGAGCATCCCTGGAGGAGGGCATGGCAACTCACTCCAGGATTCTTGCCTGGAGAAACCCATGGACAGAAGATCTTGGCAGGTTACAGTCCATAGGGTCGCACAGAGTTGGACATGACTGAAGCAACTTAGCATCAGCAGTAGCATGGGTTTATCTATAAAATTATTAAATTCATAGTAATGAGAGACTGGTTAAATAATTAAGTTCCACCCATACAATGGAATAATAGATAGCTATTAAAAATGATGAACTAAATAACATTGAAATAGGTCTTCAGGACACTACGGAATATGCAAGTGGTCTGTAAAACAAGATGTATGGGCATATCAGGAGATGATATTGTTATTAAAATACTGGTCAACATGAGCATATGAACCCAGGTTCATATAAAGGTATAGACATAGGTGGAGTCAGGTGCAAAGATACTCAAAGATGTGGACACAGACCAAATGTTAAGAATGGTTACCTCTGTGTTGTGGAATTATACACTGTCTTTATTTTTCTTTTTTCCTATCTCTATTTTATTTTTACCAGAAACATAATGTTTTCAGTAAGGAAGGATTAATTGTCGCCCAGATGTGTTTGGCATGGAGCGCTACACCTCTATGAGCGGATGCCCCACTCACCTCTGATTGTCTGCTGAGCGGGCTCTCTCTGGACTGTGGTCCTGGGCGGCAGGTCCACCCTCTGCTCAGTGCAGACTCAGTGCCGCCTGCTGAGCTGTCAGTGAGGACATGTTCGCAGAGCTCAGCTGGATGCACTGGATTGTCAGAGGACAGACGCTGGGTAAACAGACATCTAGGCTGTTCTCCAGGAGAGAGAAAATGTAACTGATTCTAATTGACCTTAGTTGTTACGGGCTTCCCCAACGGCTCAGTGGTAAAGAGTCCTCCTGCCAAAGCAGGAGACCCTGTTCGATCCCAGGGTTGGGAAGACCCCTGGAGGAAAAAATGGCAACCCACTCTAGTATTCTTGCCTGGGAAATCCCATGGACAAGCTACAGACCACAGGGAGGGGAAATCCCATGGACAAGCTACAGACCACGGGGCGGCAACGAGTCAGACACGACTAAGCACATATTCACATGTCAATGACCAGGTTTCAACCTGACCAGAGGACAGAGACTTCAGGACTCATTTGCCCAACGAGGCAGGAATTGTGGGTGTTAAGGAAAAGATGAACAAACCCTTGGAAGCGTTCATGAGGCTTGATGGCCCCTTCTCCAGGCGGTCCTCCTAGCCTATTGGTGCAGGTGTAGCCCTGATGATTTATCCCGCTGGCATCAATTCCTTTCAGGTAATTCAGAGGGAGAGTTTTTCATGAAACTGTTTGGAGAATGGAGCAAGTCCCCAGACGGGCATGCCAACAGAAATTATTCTTCACTTTATCCCCACATGTTCGTGTCTTTCTATACTACTGCTCTCTGAAACGTGTACACTGGCTTTTCCCTGAAGACACATAGTTCTTTCACACACATTGAGCCTAGTCTTCCCAATTTTCAAGTTTCTCTCTGAGAGTGAGATCTTTGAAAGACATGTTAGTTCTGTAAAGCGTCTAGACGTTTATTTACTTACAGATGGCTTATTGCTGAAGGAACGAAGGCAGCTTAGCACCGTCTGACTGTTTGGGCTTCAAGAAGCACAGAGCCTCCCTGTGACTCATATCATCCTTATAAAATATGTGCGAAAGAGCAAGTAGCAAGTGGAACATCACCCCGATGTCAAAGCTGAGGGTTGTGACCTGCGATTCCTGCCTAGCGCCATGAGCCTACGTAGTGTGTTGAATGGTGACCTCCAAAACGTACCTCCACCTGAACCTCCCACGTGTCCTCACTAGGAACAAGGTCTTTGCCAGTGGAATTCAGGTAAGAATTTCAAGACCAGACTGTCTTGGATTCGAGTGGGCACTAAATCCAATGACAAGCTCTTAGATGAGAAGGGAAAGGGAGACTGATCGAGAAACACACGGGAAGAAAGTCGTGGGAAGACAGAGGCAGAGACTGGAGATGCGCTGCCCCAAGCCAAGGGATGCAGGAGCCATCAGAGCCAGAAGAGGCCAGGAAGAATTCTCCCCAGAGAACCCTGGACGGAACAGGGCCCTGCTGACAACTAGATTCTGGTCTCCAGAATTGCAAGAGAATCAATTCTGTTATTTTAAGCTACCAAGTTTACGGTAATTTGTTGCAGCAGCCCTGGGAAATGAATATTTTCCTAAAATCACAATTCCAGAACACAGCAGACAGATTTGAACCAGTCATAGGAGCTGATGGGACTGTGTGTTTGTTCACAAGCAAGTATATGCTTAATTTTTCAGCCCTGACTTTTCCCTGTGTATGCCCCCAAATTGGTGACATATGCAAGACAAGGCTGAAGATGTGAAAAGCAGGATTTAAGTTTGGAAAGCATGCTTCTTTCTCTTCTAACCCATCTCACCCTGAGACACTACCCACTGTTTAACCACATCACCAATCTTGGAAGACAGGAATGTATAAGAATTAAGAACATGTGTTACAGAGTTGACCAGACCTATCACTCCTAGAACTGTGTGACTTTGGCCAAGTTGCGTCACCTCCCTGAGCTTCAGTTTGTCTGTAAATTTGAACAGTACAAGCAATAAACTTAGCAGAGGGCCAGGCACACGGTACTCAAGGTTGAAAGTGTTTAGTCAGCATTGACATGAATATATAAAGACCAAGAGGTAAATACAGGGATTGAAAGCAATAAGAAGCAGATAGAAGAAAAGTACAATGCAAACTCTGACCACCACTCTCCGTTTCCCATTTGATTCATCACTGAGGCTGAAGGTGAGTGATCAAACTAGGGAAGATAAAAATCAGGACTTCCTTGACAATCCAGTGGTTAAGACTCTGTGCTTCCAATGCAGAAGGGGAGGGTTCGAGCCCTGATTAGAAGCTAAGATCCCACATGCCAGACAGTGTGGCAAAAAACATTTATTTAAAATTTTTTTAAAAATTGGAAAGTTGGAAGAGTGGATAAATTTGATGGGAAAAGCAAGAAGAACCACTACCAAGAAGAGAATCCCAAGGAAAGGCACCTAATAATCCTTAGTTATTATTATTGGTGCTGTTCAATTAAGATATACCATTGCTGACCTTGGCTTCAACAAAGAAACTCTGGCACAACTCAATAAGCAGCTTGGTCCAGAGACAGAGCTATGAAAAGGGAATAAACTGAAGAGCAAACGAAACTTATTTTTAACAGAGTATCTTGAAGATGATGACAGAAAGGACTAGGCTTCATGGTCCACCCTTGGTGCCAGTTAGTAATATGACCTTCGACAAAGTCCTAGCCCCTGGGTTAGTTCTCCCGTCTGTGAAAGAGGGGAATTTATTCTCCCCCTCCTCCTCTCCCAGGAGGGATGGGAGCAGATCCAAGATAGAACTTTGTGCGACAGGGGCTCTCTTTGAGAGGAAAATGCTCTCGCAATGGTAGGTAATCTGCACCTTTCTGATGGCGCATCTTCTCCACAATGAGGAAGCCTCCTTCTAAAGTGCTGCTGGCTGCGGATTATCACAGAGCTGGGTTTTCAGGTCATTTCTCCCTCCTGGTATCCGGCGCTGATCAGCAAATGGGTTTACGAAGAGGGACTGCTTGCCTGCCACTGTTCATAACTTCCCAGGCAGGAACGGCAGCCAGAAGTGACAGCCAAACCTCCCAGGAGAATCGCTGAATTTGCCAAGGAGCTGAAATGCGCTTCGTAGTTTACGGATTAAACCATTATGTTCCCTGCTATCACTGTCTCCATTTACAGACCCTCAGAGCTGCTGAATGTTAAGATCTTCTGAGGATCCTGCAGGCTGTAAACCCTTAGCAGCCCCTCCCCTCCCTCCTTCCCCTCCACCCACAGTGTAACCACCATCAATACACGTGCTATACCCAGTCACGGAAAATTTACAGTGGGGCAGTCACCCCTTTCAAATGTGGACACCGGGGTCCGGAGATGTGAAAACCTCCAGCAAGATCACAGGGAAGATTAAAGGGCAAGGCCAAGGACCCCTCAGCCAAAGCCTTCCCTTGGACACCCACAGAAAGTGACCTGTGTTACTGAGTTTGATCTCCCATCCCCACCCCGCTCACGCTCACATCCTGAATCAATGCAAGGAACGCCGAGCGCCAGGAAAGACCAAGACTTCACAGGCACCTGGGTGATCCCAAAGAGAGGCTGCCTTCCTGTGACTGATTATTTGGTTCTGGCTTCCGGTTGCGCAGCAAAATTCATCTTAATTACATTCCCTTCAGCCTTCCCTCTCCCCTGGAGTCAAGGTGAACGTACAGACCTTCCATAGCTCTTTGCTCATGAAATATGCTCATGGGAAGCAAGAGTTCAATGATATACTCTGGTGAAGTATTATTTGTTGGAGAAATATCAAACTGAACTGGAAGAAATGAGGGCCATCTGTGACCCCAAACTTTTTCCCCAGCGGGCTCTTCCACAAGAGTGGAGCTTTTGGTGTCTTTCTGGAGTCTACTTCCCAGTAACCCTAGCAGTCACTACCATCCACCCTCTCTTCTAGCATCTGTCTTGTGTTCCATGGAGCTTAGTCCTTCACCTTGAAACGCACAGGCCTGCCACCTGCTTTAAGGCCAACAAGAGGGCTATGTCCTGTCTTGCTTTATCCACAGCCTCTCTTCTGGATTCTTCTGTCCTGTTCTTCCCAATCAGCCTCTCAACCTCCTCCTGCTCCCAAACCTCCTACCCCTCGGACACTAATGCCCAGCACTGTGATTCACTCTGAGATTCACCTCAAACATCTTTTACTCAAGTAACCAAGAAACAGCGATCATTTGCTATATTAGGTGTTCGACTAGACAGTATTCAAGGGCAAGCAAAATAGACATAGTCCCCATAACCTCTTTCTGCGCCTCCATTTCCTCATCTGTAAAACAGGGGTAGAGGACAATTATATCAACCTCACCCAGTCCCTGAGATGATCAAATGAGTTAATTTGGCCTTAAAAGAGGGCCCGGCACAAAGAAAGTGTCTAATACATGTTAGCTGTCACTGCGATTGTTCTGATTGTTGTCAATAAGGACAGAGGTTTATCAAGGCATCACAGAAGCAAAGGTAAAATTCTAAGTGATTCGTTCTACACCATGCTAGAAGGGTGTCTGCCAGGGGAGGCAAGCTGCTCAGGGAGATCAGAGTAGACTGTCTGGAGAAAGTGACCTGTAAGCTAAGATCAGAAGGAACAGCGGGAAATGGTGAGCACAGAGAGGGGAGGAAAGGCCTCGAGACAATAGATGGTGCGAAGGTCCTGACATGGGAAAATACATGATGAGCTCAAAGGCCTCCAGGAAGGCACGTGGGGCTACTACAGAGACAGGATGCAACATGAGACTGGGGAGTCACACGGGGTCAGAGCAAGCAGAGCCTCTTGGAACATCTTTGGGAGTTTTCTTTACCCCAAGTAACACTAGGAAATACTATGATATTTAAGGGGTACAAGTGACACGGTCAGATTTGCACTTTGGAGAAAAATCAGTCTGTTCGGAATCTTTTCCAGCATTGATCTTAGAAGCTCTCCTCAACTATGACTTCTACTCGGCCAAGGCTGCTATGGACGATGATGCAGGCTGGCCACTGTACCATTGCAGAGACTGCTGGGGAGACACCACTCTCACAGACACTTCCGTAGACCTAGACGTGTGCAGTGTCCACTCTGTGCGTCACAGGCGGCAGCCTTCCATTTATGCTCTTGGATTTAGTTTCTCCCCAGAGCTCTAGTTACACCTTGCAGCCATCAGACCCGGAGTGGGAAACGCTGTTCAAAACCTGGGTGAGGAACTTTAAATGAAGGAGCTGTTTACAGAGGTGCTGGCAGGCTGGCAAGCCCACGTGTGGTGCTGCAGAGCTCAGAGACCAGCATCAGCTGGGTGGGGGGTGGTCATCGCACCAGCCTCGCTCTCAGGGCTCCACCACCCCGTGAGAAATTCTGTCTGCACCCTACCTTTATGCTCCCCTCCCCATCTCCTCCTCCCTACCAAGAGCCAGCATTTGGATCTCATTTCACGAAGGCAAGATTCTCTGATGCCCTACCCCGTATCCTTTCATACTCCAGTGTTAATTCTCAGATCTGAGTCCTCTGGCTCAAACTAAGCGTATTTCAAGCTGTGCCTTTTTGGAGACACAGAATAAAAGTCCTTTTTATCTCAAGTGCCTGGTTCACAGCAATCAGAATCAACTAGGCTCTCGGACTATTGTTGCAGGCGTGGACTCACAAAACCCTTAAAAGTCAGAAATAACAATGATCTCTTTGTTCTATCCTGTATCCAGCCGCCTTCCTAAAGCAACGAATACTATTCACTTGGATGGAGGGTGCGGGGAGAGGTGAAGGATAACCAAAAGCATCTGGGGATTCCTGAAGTGAAAATACATCCTTTAAAAAACACCAGCTTGCTCTGTTTGCAAGTCTGAAAGGCACCACTTGATAGAAGCAGGAGGGGCTGAGGGGCTCACACTAACCCTCTTCCTGGGACTGTTTGCTTCTTAAGAAGGACAAGACACAGGATCCTGTTTAAGCTCCCTTAAGTACAGTCCCCGTCTAGTCCTGTTTCCTAAAGAGGAACTATCAGCCATCACCTCGGCTTAATCGAAACATCCCCAGAACTTCTCAGCAAAAAGTTTTGCAAGTAGTGTCCTGAATTACTTTTAGAGCTGGGTAACTCCTCCAAGATTTTTTAATGTCACTTATTTATTTCATGGAGGGTCACTTTTCCTGGTCTGCTGGGAATCTGTGATGCAGATGGCCTCGAAGTTGGCCAGAGACATTCAGGGCACGGGAAACAACTTACCTGGTTACCCTTAATCCTGCAACCAGGGACACGAACGCCACCTTCTGGGCCCCAGCCCTTTATGAAAGGCATGAGTCGTGTTCACTGGATGCAGAGAACAAGGGAGAAAGAACTAAAACTGCTCACCCCTATCTGTTTCTCATTTGCACCGCTGGCCACAGGGGAGAGAATCTCACCATTTGGGTCCAAGAAAGTGGACCTTGGAGACACATTTAATGAAGCATCTTGGGCAATGATCATGGTGTTGGCCCCCTTAGGAGGTTATTCTAGCAATTCATGGTTCACAAAAGCCTCACACTGGTCCGCTTCCCCAAAGGCTGTTGTACCAGAATGAGAGACTTATTTCTCATTGACTAATTAGCTCCTAAGACCCACTCTTTGGAAGCAGATGCCTAATCACTATTGGCTCAACTGTCTTACTCCAGTACTCTTGCCTGGAGAATCCCATGGACAGAGGAGCCTGGTGGGCTGCAGTCCATGGGGTTGCTAAGAGTTGGAGGTGACTGAGCGACTTCACTTTCACTTTTCACTTTCATGCATTGGAGAAGGAAATGGCAACCCACTCCAGTGTTCTTGCCTGGAGAATCCCAGGGACAGAGGAGCCTGTTGGGCTGCCATCTATGGAGTCGCACAGAGTCGGACGCAACTGAAGTGACTTAGCAGCAGCAGCAGCAAACTGCCTTATCTTATTCAGGGAGGCACCGTGTAATAACTCCAGGAATTAGAAGGGCATCAGCCTCTCTCTTTGATGTCCATGGGGCTTTTGTGTATAGAAAGGAAAAGGCACTTGTATTTGTATTTTGTTTAATGCTCAATTCATTCAACTCATATACCTAATAAAGGACATTTTGAAAGCCTTTTATTCTTCAGCATT
Organism: Ovis aries; assembly: GCF_016772045.2. Classification (NCBI taxonomy): domain Eukaryota; kingdom Metazoa; phylum Chordata; class Mammalia; order Artiodactyla; family Bovidae; genus Ovis; species Ovis aries. Next base: position 5,785,795 of record NC_056072.1, read on the forward strand.
TATTCATTGATTACAAGTTTGAGGAATTTAATTCCCTCATACAGTTTAAACTGCAATTACCAATGTTGTATGGATGATTCTTCTAAAAGCTTTTAATGTGTTGAAGAACAGACAAAACAAAGTACAATGATTTCAAAACTATTTAAAACTCTTTCATCAAAAAAAAAAAAAGCTCCCAAGTGCAAAAATCATGAATTTAATCTTTTTTTTTTTTCCCCTTGCAAATACTATCCTTTTCAGGGGTTTCAAATTCCATAGCTTCCTAGGGCTTCAGTAATCCTAACAGATAACATTTCAAAAGTTTCCTAGAGTGTTCATGATTTTACTGGACCCAGAAAGAAATGAACTCTATCTCAAATAAGCTTAGAAGGCAGGTGTTGGACTGATAACCTGGTGGCTTTTAGCCAGAACATAGGATTTGTCTGGCAGTCCTCTGATGATCAGGTCAGATACATTTTCCCCATTTTCACTTATGGGAAACTTACACCCATGCTTTTCATTTCTGAGGTTAAGAGTCCTCTCCCAAAATGAGAGTTTCTTTAAGTCTCGACTTAACAGCCAACCATTCTCATTGCCCTATCATTATGAAATATTGACCAGGATTGTTTGTGATGTTGAAAATATATTTCCACCATTTTGGAAATTTAGTTGGGATTTCTCATAGAGTTAAACCCACACCCACAATGTGACTCTGAAATTCACATTCCTAATTATTTAGCCAAGAAAATAAAACCAGTCTCCCAACAAGACTTGAATAAGCATGTCCAGAGCAGTGTTATTTATGACAGCCAAAAACACTATCCATCAGTAAGAAAATGGAATAGCAAATCATGGTGTATTCACATAATAAATATTATAATTAGAAAGAATAAACTGCTATATGTATCGATCTGAATTAATCCTCCAAATACTATGTTAAAAAAAAAATAGGGGTATAGTTGCTTTACAACATTTAGTTTCTGCTGTACAGCAAAGTGAATCAGCCACTTAAAGTGGAAATCGCTCAGTCGTGTCTGACTTTTTGCAGTCCCCATGGACTGCAGCCCACCAGGCTCCTCTGTCCATGGGGATTCTCCAGTCAAGAATACTGGAAGAGATAACCATTCCCTTCTCCAGGGTATCTTCCCAACCCAAGGATGGAACCCAGGTCTCCCGCACTGCAGGCGGATTCTTTGCTGTCTGAGCCCCCAGGGAAGCATATCCCCCCCATCTTGGACCTCCTTCCCACCCACTCCCAGCCCCCCTCCAGGTCATGACAGAGCACTGAGCTGAGCAGCATGTTATACAGCAGGTTCTCACTAGCTACCGACTTCGGGAGCTCATCTTCTGGTGTCCTATCTTTTTGCCTTTCATACTGTTCGAGGGGTTATTGGGGCAAGAATACCGTAGTGGTTTGCCGTTCCCTTCTCCAGTGGACCACATTTTGTCAAACTCTCCACTACAATCTGTCCATCTTGGGTGGTTCCACATGGCATGGCTCATAGCTTCACTGAGTTACACAAGACTGTGATCCATGTTATCACTTTGATTAGCTTTCTGTGACTGTGGTTTTCATTCTGGAGGCTGTGGAATTGTAGTTCTTGCTTCTTCTGTCTTCCCACTAACTATCTGTTTTACACATTGTCGTGTAGTATAATGTGATGCATTTGAACTGTGGTGTTGGAGAAGACTCTTGAGGGTCCTCTGGACTGCAAGGAGATCCAACCAGTCCATTCTGAAGGAGGTCAACCCTGGGATTTCTTTGGAAGGAATGATGCTAAAGCTGAAGCTCCAGTACTTTGGACACCTCATGCGAAGAGTTGACTCACTGGAAAAGACTCTGATGCTGGGATAGATTGGGGGCAGGAGGAGAAGGGGACAACCCAGGATTAGATGGCTGGATGGCATCACGGACTCGATGGACGTGAGTCTGAGTGAACTCCGGGAGATGGTGATGGACAGGGAGGCCTGGCGTGCTGCAATTCATGGGGTTGCAAAGAGTCAGACACGACTGAGCAACTGAACTGAACTGAACTTTCTCAACCACTGAGACTTTCTCCTACGTTGGCCAAAACATTTTTGTGTTCGAGTCAAGGGTGACCTCTTTGAGGTAGATTTCATGCAACAGTTCTAATGGTTCTCATGAAGACAACCTTTGTTCTCCTTCTGTCATCCTTCAAGGAAAAATAATTACAAAGAGAACTCGAAGAACTTTCAGAAAACTCTACTAATAATCTTTCCACAGATTAATCATACTACTTGGATACCTGGTTTCTTGGTCAGTGGACGGCACTCTGGCTATTTCTTCAAGAAAATGGCACGTATGTATTGACAAATTCCTACCTTTCCAATTCTGACAAAAAGGAAAGAAATATGGCCTTTCCTAGCCTTCTGAAAGACAGTTCTAACTGGGAGAATCAGGAAAGTTGAAAGCCTTTATTTGTGGTACAATAATCTTTCAGACAAACCAGTAAACTCAATCTCCACCCAAAATAAGTTTGCCTGCCTTTCTCAAAGTGCACAAATACATTCATTCACACCTGCAAACATCCCTCCGCATCTCAACCACACTCAGAGACACACGCAGGCACACACACATGCACAGTCCACGTACATTTCCAGTCTTTAAAGTTTTTGAGTCAAACATTCTACAGAACAGATATATTTTCAGTCTTCCCTAAGTTAAAGGGGCAGCAAGGAACCCAGTTCGATTCAAATTCACTGTTGAAAACCTATTTCAAGCCCATTGACTTGGTAACCAAGCCACTGTTACAGTTTAGAGCTCTGCCCTGCAACGATGAGTGGGTGGAATAAACCTCTGATAAGCATCAGGATTGTTCCTTTAGGCAGCAGGTTCCAATGTGAAGTATGAAGTCTATGTTCTTTTACTTCCTTCAGATTTGCATTTTTCCATCAGAAAACTGAAACCAGTGTTTATCAGCTGCACCTTCAGCATATTAGATGGAAGAAACAAAGGCTGCAGATGAAAGCAACCTAGCATCCTGCCACAGATAAACATGACAGTCAATATTCACCCATGGAGGCCTCCCTGGTGGTCTAGTGATTAAGGGACATGGGTTCAGTTCCTGGTCCAGGATGATCCCGCATGACTCAGAGCAAGTAAGCCTGTGAGTGGCAACTACTGAGCCCTTGTGTTGCAACTGCTGAAGCCCTCGAGACTAGAACTTGTGCTTTGCAACAAGAGAAGCCACCTTATTGAGAAGCCCATGCACCACAACAAAGAACAGCTCCTGCTCACTGTAACTAGAGAACACCCACACGCGGCAACAAAGATCCAGCACAGCCAAAATAAATAAATAAATAAATAAAATGAAAAGAAATCAACAGAACCAGCAGCATTAAAAAAAACCAATATTGACCTATGACTTAGGGCCAAGATCACTTTTAAAAGTATACCCACAGAATGGTAAAAAATATTAAGAGCAGGAACCAAATCTAAGCTACCCTTATTTGGTTTTTTTTTTTTTTTTTGGCCTCACAGCTTGCGGCATCTTAGTTTCCCAACCAGAGACTGAACCCGCATCCACAGCAGTATGGAGTCTTAACCACTGCACTGCCAGGGAATTCCCAAACCTAAGCTACCCTTTGTCAGTTACATATCGTGGCGGAATGTACTCAGTCACAGCTGTTTGCGCAGAAAACAACCTCAATTCAAAGTGTGAGTTAGATATTAGACAATTAGGATGAGAGGGATGCATTTTCAAAGGTCATCAACTCCAACTATGGAAAGACAGTGAAACCGTTTATAAAGCAGTTACATATGTGCCCTGGGGGATGATGTCAAACTGTCTGATGGAGAGAATCTCATGGAATTCTTACAGCGACTGTGTAAGATAAGTTTTGGTATGGGAAAACTGATACTAAGAATTAGGATAACTTGGCTCAGAGCTTAAATTCAAACCCCTATTACTCTGACTCTAAAGCCATAAGCCTATTACTATGTCAGGAATCCACAGCAGAAATCTCACTAGGCATGGGGAGTTCAACCTAGTGTTTTGTGATGACCTAGAAGGGTGGGATGGGGTAGGGGGTGGGAGAGAGGTCCAAGAGGGAGGGGACGTGTGTGACCTTGTGGCTGATTCACGACGTTGTATGGCAGAAGCCAACACAATATTGGAAAGCAATTATTCTCCAATTAACCATAAATTTTAAAAAAGAAATCCAGATGAAAAGTATACATTCTGGAGCAGATATGTATATCCTGACATGGATATAACACACGAAAAAGGCATAAGAGCCTGTTTCATAAGGAAGACACTTCCAAAGGGAAACAACATTGGCAAATACCACCTCTTTTTATTTACATAACTGAATTTTGAATATTAGAATTAATCAAAGCGAATAGAGAGAGGAAATGGTAGCTTTCATATGGAATTGACAATAGACTTCGTGTTGTAGAGATAATATAATTGCATAGAAATTGAGCTAGTTCCTAATTTTAATGGAATAGGTTTCATCAATGCTCTAGAAATCCAAGTACTATATGAGAGTGACATTTGTGGGAAAAGACACTTTGAGTGTTAAATTTTAGTCACTGATAGCATATATCTACACCAACATTTTCCAAATTGTACTTCATGGACCTTTCCTCTTAAAATAGACTCCAGGATTCAAACCATTTGAAGAAACACTAGTTTAACAACACAGGGAATTTCTTGCTCTCCAAGAAAGAAGCAAAGTAGGCTAGGATGACCAAATGTCCTTGTCCAGGGAAGCTTGTTTCACTGAACATGTAGCAGAGCATGTTTTTTATATGGAAAAATTTGGGAAATGTTTGTCTATACACAGTTATGGGCTAAGAAAAAAGTTTGGAGGGAGTTGAGAATATGAAAGTTGAAACATTTCACTGTTCAATAACCTTCACAAATCATTACCTTACTTTATTTTCCCACCTTCGGGCCTGAGAGGACCTGCCTCATCCTCAACAGCCATTAACATGAAATTCCCATTTCCTTCCACATCTGTGACTTTACTTCCTTGACCTTCATTAGAATGAAAAGCACTCAAACTCAGGACGATTGACCTTGCAATTACACGTGGCTTAATGTTTCCTTTTCCCCTCAAATTAAAGTAGCAGGCCATTTCTTCTACCTGATTTCATTTTAACAACTTCCTATTGATCTTTGGGGAGGTCCGAGGAAATCACGGGGAAAGGATTTTGAAGCTCAGTTGGCAGAAGGGTTGATTTAAATCTGTTCATCATGATGGTTTGGGGGCAGGGTTTTTTTAACATATATAACTTTAATTAATGTATTTATTTTTGGCTGTGCTAGGTCTTCGTTGCTGCCCTGACATTTCTCTAGCTGCGGGGAATGCAGTCCACCCTCCAGTTGCTTCGCACTATGGTGGCGTCCCTTCTGGCAGAGCACGGGCTCCAGGGCGCGTGGACTTCAGTAGCTGAGGCATGTGGGCTCACTGGTTGTGGCTCCCGGTCTCTAGAGCACAGGCTCAAGAGCTGTGGCTCACGGGCTTGGTTGCTCTGCGGTTTGTGGAATCTTCCGAGATCAGGGATCAAACCCGGGTCTCCTGCAACAGCAGGTGGATTCTTTACCACTGAGCCAGCCGGGAAGTTCTGGGGGCATGCTTTATGCGTGTGATTTGAGTTCATGGCTGCTGCTGCTGCTAAGTTACATCAGTCGTGTCCGACTCTGTGCAACCCCATAGAAGGCAGCCCACCAGGCTCCCATCCCTGGGAGTCTCCAGGCAAGAATACTGGAGTGGACTGCCCCTCAAAGCGTCCAATAAATGATTTGGGGCGACATAAGGTGGACAGATACAACATCGCTGAAGTAGTGCGTGCGGAGATATGGAAAGATAGAATTTTGCCTTCAGATTCCTTTCCTCTCATCATAATCTTGAAAGGATTCTTTATCCTTCATGATGAATGTTGATAATTCTCAGAGAGCAGCTGGGAGTTGTTTTCTGCATTACACAGGCAAGATAATGAGCCTCATTTCAGAGTGGAAGTGTCCATACAATTGGGAGGTGGCCTATGAAGCTGCAGGGAAGCGCCACTTCCTGGAAATTCAGTCATGTCACCAAGCATGTTGATGCTGATAATGGAAAGAAAATAGGTGAGAGAATCTGCACTGATTGCGCACCTACAGGATACTGGGCTCACTATGCCAACTGCCTCTCCAACATTAGAATTTCAATCCATGTCACAAGACTACAAAGTAAATAGCACTGACCTCACTTAGACCCAGGGGCAAAACAACGACCTGAGCTACCAAGCCGGGAGTGGCAGATTGCAATCTCTAAACTGTGTGATTCTGTTTGGGAACGCATGTAAGAATTAAAGATTTTAAAATTAAAAAAATTAAAAACTAAAAAAAATAAAATAAAATAAAATAAAAAAATAAATAAATAAACTGTGTGATTCTGGAAGTCCACGTTCCTCTAATGCAAAACACTGCCTTCAGTGAAAGGGGCGGGGGGTTTCACCCTCCATCTTATTTTATATATGATCAGACCAAGAGCGTTTTGGGCAGCCCCTTTTCTTGATGCTGTAAGAAGAACACGATTTGAGAAATAAAACTATTCATTTTCTAAAAAGAAGCAACATGGCAAAAGTCAACTTCTCTTCAGCCCAGGTACCCAACAAAAGCAGAAGTCAGGGCCTAATATTTAGCCAAGGTCTTCAGTGGGCACCTCATATGTTAAGATACTGAGGATTCAGACATGAAATTAAATACTCCCAGCCTCAAATGCTCATAGCACAATGGGACCACACAGGGAAATCTCCTTTTCCCAGAAAACACCAGTAGACTCAATTTGCAGTCATCTAAAGCCAGATGGCTTTTTTTTTCTTTTTGATTGACAGTAAGCACAAATGTAAAGTATGAAACTTAATAACTCTTACATATGCTTACCCATGTGTAACCACCACTTCAGTTGAGATGCAGATCCTTTCCAGCATCCCAGAAGGCTCCCTCATGCCCCTCCCAATCAGTACCATTCCCCAAAACAACCACTGGCCTTATTTCTAGCAGCACAGATTCATTTTGCTTATTTTTGAACTTCATATAATGAAGTCGCACTATACAAGCTCTCTTGAATCTGGCCAGCTTTACTCAGCGTTCCATCTGATACGGTCCTCCATACTGTTGCATATGGCAGTGCCTTGTTTATTCCTATCGTTATGTGGTGTGTAAATGTATCGCAATTCATTGAACGCTTATACTGTGAATGGGCATTTGGGTTATTTCCTGTTCAGGCTGTTATGAATAAAGATGATACGAACAGCCTTACACATGCTTTTAGTGGAATTGCTTAGGCCACAGGCTAAGCCTGTGTTTAATACACCTAAAGGCAATATTCCAAGAATATCTGTGCAAAGTCACTTTTAACCAGTGTGGACTCCTCTCAGCTCTGAAGGAGAGTTCGCATGCCTCCACATCCTCGCTCGCATTTGGCATGGTTAGTCCTTTTCATTTTAGCCATGCTAATGGGGAAGGAAATGGCAACCACTGCAGTGTTCTTGGAAGGGAAACCCCATGGACAGAGGAACCTGGTGGGCTGTAGTCCATGGGGTCACACAAGAGTGGGACCTATCTCAGCATCCAAACAGCAACAGTAGGAATGAAAGAGTAGCTTTTGTCATTTAAATTTCCGTTTCCCAGTGGTCTGACTATGGTAGGCACCTTTTCATAATCTTATTGTTTATTTGGAGTTCCTTTCTTGTGTAGTGCCTGCAGGAGTTTTTGGGAATGAGTTTGATGCAGCTTGTGAAGGGCCAACTTGATTTCCAACTGCACCCTGCATAAGATTTACAAAAAGGAGGGCTTCCTTGGTGGTCTAGAAGGGGCTCAGGTTTGATCTCAGTCAGGGAACGAGATCCTACATACAACAATTAAGAGTTTGCAAGCCACACTGAAGATCAAAGATCCCACATGCTGCAGTCAGATAAATACATGAATAATTTTTTAAAATCTAATGTTTAAAAAAAAAAGATTTACTAAAAAGCACTTTCTTCTCTCCAGCCCTTCCCCTCTCTCCAGTCCCCCCGCCCCGCGCCCCACCCCCTGCTTTCTCCTCCACACTTGCTCCCCCTCACCACCCACCCACTGTGGAGAGCTTGTGTTAGCTAGAGATGGGAAACTGTATTTTAAGCTCAATGGGAAAACCCAATTTCATTTACAAAGCTGAAAGAGATGATGACGCTTTGGAAGTGTTCATCTCTGCCTGCTTGTTTTCTGCTCGGTGCCCATTTCACATCTCTATTACAGCTCTGTGATTTACCGTATTTCGTCAGGAAAGAGCCCAGCACACACTCTATCTCCCAGCATGCTAGAAATATGGCATTACATATATTTAAAAAAACTAAATCACTGTGGGGCCTACAAAAGATAACCCAGGTATTGATTTAAACATGTCTTTTTGCAACATGCGCCCTGCACACTCCAGGGAACATTAAGTGACATAAAGCTTCCGGAAGGGCCACTCATCTATCTTCTCTTCTGCCGCCACCCACAGCCACAGATCCATTCCTTCCTGGCTGCTCCCTAGGGGTGAAGTCAAGGGGCAGGCTGGCTGAGGGAAGAAAGCTCTGGCTGCAGTAGATTGCTGCAGGCCGTCTGCAGACAGCGCTGTCTGATCTCCCTTTAGGCTATTTCTAAAAATAATAAGCCGTGGTTTCTCTTTCATATCACCTTTCTCCCACAGTGGAGAGTTCAAAGAGGTTCTAGCTTAATTCATTCACTCCTCAGCACCTTCCAAGGTAAGGAAAAATTTGCTCTCCCAGGTTTTGAGAAGGATTTTAGGGTCTGGGTGTAGGTATGTTCCAGGTTCTAGAGGAAAAACAAGCAAACAAACAAACAAAAAACACAGACGGAGATTAGCTTCCTAAAATCCATCATCATTGACCTACAGAGCTAGGAGACTTTGGAGCCTGAAGGAGCATCTAATAGGAACAACTATGTTCAACCTTGCTCAGGAGCCATACTAATCTCCATCGTTTCGGTTTCAGTATTTGTGCTGCTGGAGTGAGCACTGAAGGCTACTATTTTCAGATGAAGAAGCTCAGACTCAAGGGGCCTGGGGGCTGCCTGAGGTCACACAGAGAAGAGGTTGGAGGTCCCGCCCAGGATCACAGAAACGCTTCCTGACTGAGAAGGGTAAGGCCCAGTTTTCTGACTTTCAATCCAATGATCCAAGAGATTAAACATCAACAACATCAAGAAGAATGAGCCTGAGGAAGAGAAGGGGAACCGTTTTCATCCTCAAGATTCCAAAGGAGTGAAACCAAAGCTTAGCTCAAGATTTTAGAGGAAATTTGCCTCTGGTAGGGTCAAACAGGGAATAAGCAGTGGGTTAGAACCCAGATCTGACGGATGCCGAAGTCCTCTCTGAACCACCCTCTCCCTACTGGAAGGTAAATATTTGAAGTGCTTTATAACGTTCTAAGAAAGGACTTGGGAATTTTCTTTAAAAGATGCCAGAAAACTAGATAAGCAAGTGGTTTAAGGGTGAAGTGGAACAGAAAACCTTTTTCTTTTCATTTCATACCATTTTTGCTGTTTGAATACTTGTTAACCATTATGCATTTATTACTGTCATTGTCTGAAAAATGAGGAGTGGTTGACATATTTTTAAGGATTTTCCTGAACTATCAAATGTCATTTAATTAAACAAAACGAAAAAATTAAATTATTCTCCTTGCTCAGAATGTGTGCCCCCATTAGAGCATTATTTTATCTTCTTTCCACCCAGAGTTCTCTCACCCCATTTTCTCTGACTATATTTTTCATGTATCCTGTGGGTTTGTTACTTGACAATTATAGCTAAAAATATGCTTGCTTCTGCCCACTCCCAATTTATTATTTTTGTGAGCTCTCACTCCATACAATCTCTCATTATGAAGACTTAACGTAGGGCTTTATAGTCCTTGTTAACTCAAGAGACACTTACTGGTCACTTTCTGTATGCTGAGCAGCTGTAACCCTGCCAACCAAGAAGTCTGACCCTTGAGCAAAGTGCTACCATGGCATCAGGAGAATACAGAGGCAAGCTCAGCTCAGCTCAGCTCAATTAATCAGCTAAGATAAGCTTAGAGGACAGAGAAGGAAAGAAAGTGAGTCTGTGGGGAGAGGCAGGGAAGGGCAAATAGAAGTGACCTCTGGGACTTTCCTGGTGGCCCAGGGGCTAAGACTCTATTCTCCCAATGCAGGGGGCCTGGGTTCAATCCCTGGTCAGGGAACTAGATTCCACATGTCACAACTAAAGATCCTGTGTGCTGTGACGAAGACTGAAGATCCCACATGCCAAAACTGAGGCTTGGTACAGCCAAATTAAAAAAAATAAATGTTAAAAAAAAAAAAAAAGTGACCTTGGACTTAGGTCTTAAAGGAGGCAATGAATTTTCCAGAAGTCAAAGAAGAAACAAGTTACTCCAGGTGTGTACAGGGGAAGGAGGTGGAGAAATTGACTCACCAGAATGTTCAAGGGCTGCTCCCTAGAAGGAACAAGGCAGTCAGGAATGGGAAAGCAGAGAATGCCAGCCAGGAGGCTGTGGGAGAAGGGGCATCCCAGGGCAGCATAGAGCATGAAAACAGAAGCATAAAAAGAGGCCAGGCGAGGGGCAGGTGAGGACATGAGGACAGAGAAAGGAGGCAGGGCTGCAGGATGTATCCATGGGGGATAAACCCCAGCACCATCCTCCAAAAGGGAAATCTGTTACCGGCCCAGGGACGCCCCTTTGGTGACAAACCCATATAAAGTCACTCAGGGATGTGATGCATATCAGGGGGAGAGAGGACACTTTGGTGGCACGAGGGGTAGTGATGGATGAGGGGACGTGGGAGCCTCTGGGGTGGTCAGCCTGTCCTGTTGGTTGTCCTGGGCAGGGGTGTTTGTCCTTTTAGGCTGTTTGGTAGCTTCCGTGTTTATGTTTATTTTACAGTGTGAAAGGTGACAGACAGCTGAATTAAAGACGTGTCTCCCTTCTCGTGGCCTCAGGATGGAATGTGGGTGCAGGGGAAGTGAGGGCAAGCCTTGGCGGGCTTGGCCACGCCCCCGTCACACGTGTGCATGGTCCTCAGAAAGGCACTGAGGCAGAGAGGGGGGAGGGGGCCATAAAGAGGCCCAGACTCGTGACAGAGGAGGAGGGGCCCAGGGGGAGCCTAAGGAGACCCAGGGAAAGTGGGTCTGTCCGAGCCAGCATCACAGCCTCCCGAAGCTCAGGTGACAGCGACGGGGCCCTGTGCTCAGGGGCAAGGAATTCTGAACCACGGGAAAACTCAGCCCCTGCCCCCTCTCCCCACTTCCGCATGACCCGGGGGCACCTCCCCAACACAGGGCTGGTCCTCTTTCCAAAAGAAAGTGGGAGACGAGAGCCACCCCATCTGATCTTCCTTTGCGGCTGGGACAGGGCGTCCGTTCCGGCTCTCTGGCTCAGAACCCTGGAGCTGCTGGCTGGGGGAGGGAGGTACATACAGTCCTGTGTGGGGAGACAGCGGACATCCCCATCCCCCAGAGGCCGCCCGAAGGGCACGGCTGGATTCAGAACACCCTTCCTGTTCTGCTCAGGATCCCACTTCCCTGCTTCATCCTGACCCTGCGGGGTCAGCACCACAGGGCAGGGAAATGAGCACTTGCATCTTGGCGTCACACTGAATGGACCCGAGGCGACCAGGGTCTCACCACTTAGGACTTCCCTCCGCAGCCCCCACCACACCCGGTCTCTCTGGTCTTCCCCTAGCGGTGAGGACACGCCTGGGCCCAAGGGCTCATTTGTGGACCGAATGAAGTATTCTCTACCTGACTCAGGGTCCAGCACTTACTAGATACTCTGTTTATTGATTTTAGAGTTAGGTAGAATTCACGAGCAATTTTTTTAAAAGTCAGAATGAGATAACCTCCAGAAGTGATCAGCAACATCAAAGGGCAGGAAGGATGGGGAGGATCCAGAACTGTCAGATGACCTGGTGGGAAGGTGAAGTGGTCCCATGACCCTGGGAAGCTGGTCACCAAAATCTACCAAGGGTAGAACTCAGCACTTCCAACCCTAAGTGTCTATACACCCAACACAACACAGAGTACGCATCCTGAGAGATAAGATGGCCATTGTAGCATCTTTCATAGCAGCCAGAAACTGGCAATTACCCACATATGCAGCATCTGCAGAACAGATACATAAATAGTGGTGTACACCCACAACGGACTGTTGCCCAGTTGTGAGGTTAAATAGATTCCGATTTGACTCAGCAACATTAATGAACCACCTGAGCCAAGGGTTGAGCCAAAGGAGCACACGCACGAAGGGGCACATCTCCAGTGTCCACTTCTGCGGATCTTTCAAGAAAACAGACAGAACTCCCTTGGAGGTTAGGAGTCAGGAAAGTTGTCACTCCTGGGGCTGACACAGTGGGTTGGTGATGGGAATGGGCAGGCCTGACATTGCTGGAGTTCTGGAAGATTCCATTTCTTGACCTGAGTGGTGGTTCCTAGGTGGTCTCTGGGTGTGTTTACTTCATGATAATTCAATAAGCTATACACCAGTTGCATGCGTGCATGTGAGCTAAGTTACTTCAATTGTGTCCAGCTCTTTGCAACACCATGAACTGTAGCGCACCAGGCTCCTCTGTCCGTGGATTCTCCAAGCAAGAATACTGGAGTGGGTTGCCATTCCCTCCTCCAGGGGATCTTCCCGACCCAGGGATTGAACCTGACTCTCCTGTGGCTCCTGCATTGCAGGTGGATTCTTCGCTGCTGAACCACCAGGGAAGCCTTATACACTCGTTATATGTATGTTTTTCTAAGGATGTTATATGTCAATTTTTTTAAAGGTTAAAAAGAAAAGAAGTGTAAAAAAATCAGGCCATTAAATCCTGGTGCACCCCAAGTTATAAACTCCATCCCATACAATCAACTATCCATCTTTTCTCAGAGTCTTCAGGAAGATTGCATCTTATCAGGAATAGCTGGCCATCACTGAGCACTAACTCTGTGTCAGCATGCTTCTCAGGGAGTTACATGCATTCATTTCTTTAATATTCATTGGAAGGACTGGTGCTGAAGCTGAAGCTCTAATACTCTGGCCACCTGATGTGAAGAACTGACTTATTGGAAAAGACCCTGGTGCTGGGAAAGATGAAGGCAAAAGGAGAATGTGGTGGCAGAAGATGAAATGGCTAGATGGCATCCAACTCAATGGACGTGAATCTGAGCAAACTCCGGGAGATAGTGGAGCACAGGGGAGCCTGGCATGCTGCAGTCCGTGGGGTTTCAGAGTTGGGCACGAATCAGCAACTGAAGAACAATGTCTTTAACTCTTGTAATGCTTTATGAGTACAATGACTTCTCTAGATTCTGGGTGGGGGTCCAGTTTATTCTTCTCACCCAAACAAAATTATTAACAGCACCCCACTCCCTCTTTTACTACCCAAAATGCCTGGGTTTAAAGGGCAAATTGCATAGCCGTCCTGCCCATGAAGTGAGTCACATTACTCTCATCTTTTGTTTGTTTGTTTTAGCAATACACAGATAAGTTTGGTAGTTTTCCCAAGGACACAGAGCTAATAAGTAGTAAAGTCAGAATTGAACTCAGAGTCTGGCTCCTCATCACTAGGATATATTGTCTTTTTGGTTCAAATATCATTTTCCCTGAGATTCAGAAATTTCTTGATATCTACATTTTCTTCTGTTGCTACAGTTTTAACCTATTCTCTGTGGCCAGGGATTTCCTGAAAATAGGAGGAGAGCTGCCCATTTCCCACAGTGAGCCCCATGGCTGGTCCACCTCAAACACAGTGGCCTTTCCAGACGCCTGAAAAATGAGAGGAACTCATTTTCCTCCATTAAAAAATTTTTTTTCATCTTTTTTTTAAAAATGATATGAATATACTTCTTTTCACGTTTATATTTTGCCTCGCAAAATATATTTTCCAATGCTTTAGCTGTGTCTGTAAATCTGTTCCCCACTTTTCCATTCATTCATCTGGCAAATTACTCAATGAGCCCTGCTCTGTGTCAGGCAACTGCCAGCCTAACTGGCAACAAAATGGTCATAAACAAGATGGGGGCAGCCTGTGTTCCAAGGAGCCTGTGGTCCAGTAGGGACAATGACACCAAAGAACTGATGAGATGAACAGTTATCCGCTAGAACACAATAAGGGCAGGGAAGGGTGTTCTGGGGGATTTGACCTGACAGGGTTAAACAGCAGCAAAGGCTCCTAGAGGGAATAGCATTTGGGTCAAGTCCTAAAGGCTAACTATGGGCCCTGGCCTGGGAAAGGAAGCAGGGAAAGGATTCCAGGCAAAGGGAAAAGAACGAGCAGAGACCCTTGAGGATGGAAGGAGTGTGGCCTGTCCAAGGAACCCAGGATCAGTCTGAGAGCCTGGAAAACCTTTAACATGTATTATTTGACCATTTGCCTTCATCTCCTCTGTCCTCATCTGTTCTTTGGAGAATGCAATAATCCACACACGAAGTGGACAACTGGATAAGTACAGCCTACGTAACCACCACCATACCTGTATCACAGCACAGAGGAGCATCGCCCCCAGAGAGGCAGGTATAACTGGCAGGAGAAGCTGGATCTCACAGCACCTGAGACCAGCGAGTTCTCCCTCAGTGGGAAGCATTTGGACCCATTCAGCAGAGACGCCCAGCCCTGCCTGCCGGCGTGCTTCAGGTCCTGGCTTTCAAATCACTGTGCATTCCAGCTAAATGAGCAGGGAGGCCACCTGCACTCACCCAGGTATCCCGAGAGCAAAGACTATTTTTAGAATGTTTTTGAGGACAGTTTTACAAATGAAAAGCCTACCCCCAAATGCCCTTGGTTACCAGAAACTCTTTCAGAAACACATTGCCAACTGATCCACAGTGTGTCGGGAGCCCTGGATCACTGGCCCCAGTGGCCAGATTCCCCTCTCCCCTTCTGGTCTATCATTGTGCTCAAAGACCATGATCCCCACAAACAAGGAGGGTAGGAACCCCCGCGGTTGGGTGATGTGATTCAGCGACTGTCTGATTCAGCGTCTAAGACTCGGGTATCTACTTGTCTTCATATTTGCATCTTTATTTACGAGTCTATGTGCCTACCTTATTCTAAAAATGATTTAAAGAGGCTTATAAGGATAGAGAAAATAGAACAAGATTACAGAAAGAGGACATAAATTCAAACAAGGAGGAAAATAAAAGGAAGAACTAGAGGAGGGCCATAGAAATGATTCAGGAATGAGATTATTACAAAAATGCATTCTTAGAGTTCTGCACATTTGCTGCTGAGCTTTCTTTTTTTTAATCTTTTTTTAAATTTATCTACTTATTTATTTTTGGCTGCACTGGGTCTTGGATGTGGGGCATGAGTGCCTCAATGCTGTTCACAGGCTTTCTCAAGTCGCAAACAGTGGGGGCTACTCTGTAGCTGCGGTGGCTTCCCTGGTTACAGGACACTGACTTTAGCACAGGCAGTCTCAGCAGCTGCAGCTCACGGGCTCTAGAGGGAGGGCTCGGTGGCTCTGGCATGCAGTCTTAGTTGCCCCATAGCATGTGAGATTCCCGGACCAGGGATTGAACCCGTATCCCCTGCATTAACAGGTGAATTCTTAACTACTGGGCCACCAGGGAAGTCCCGGCTCCTGAGTTTTCTAACTGGCAATATTGTCGGAATTTGAGGGCACTAATTAATCAGATCCTTCTTTAGAAGATTCAGAGCTAATTAAACAAGTAGAGCTGGGAGACAAAGCCCTGTTTCTGTTTTCATGCTGGAATACCTGGATTGGAAAGCCAGACTTGGGTCTGAGGTCCAAATGGCCTTTCCTTGAAGCATATTGACCAGGGTCCACTGCCCCAGATATAGTTGTGGACAAATGCCGACTTCCCCTCTCCAAGGAGCAGAACCTGCCTGGACCACCCGTGACCTGGAGAGGATGAGAACACCCTTGCCCTTGCCCCGAGGGTTGGCCCCAAGGGAGCACTGAGAGACGTCAGCGGCAGCCATGGTCCCAGCGTCACCAAATGGTTCAAATGTCTTCCATCGCAGGAAGGAGGTTATAAAAGGCAGAGAGAAGGATAAAAACAAATTTGCAGCCAGATTTTTCAGTCCTGTTCAAGAACACAGCTCTCTGTTGCTTTGACCTCACTAAACATCTGTTTTGCATGGCTTGTCAAATTTCTGTGTGCACACAGATAGCTCAAAGATTTTTGTTGACCTGTGGTTCGGATACATGGGTCTGGGGTGGGGTTGAGATCCTGTATTTCAGCAGCATCCAGGTGATGCCAATGCTGCCGGTCCACATCAAGAGCACCTAGAACCGGGGTCCCTGACCTGGGTCCACAAAGAATTCTTCAGCTCATGGAGTCTGTGAATTTGGATGATAAAAACTATGTACATCTGCATTTTCACTGTCTTTGAAACTTACCAATCCTGGGACTTCTGGTGGTCCTCTGAGCTTCCACTGCATTGGGTGTGGGTGGGATCTCTGGTTGGGGAACTAAGAGCCTGCACAACCAAACTAAGGTCCTGTGCCTGTGTGGCACAACCAAAAACAAGAGAAACTTATCAATCCCTTCTGTTATGAACATAGATAACAACTAGAGCCGTAGGAGGAGTACCTGTAATTTTGTCCCAAATAGAAACCTCAGGTCTCTTCAATATCCCTCCATCGCTCCAAATTTCCCTTTATAATCTCTCCAAATCCTACTGATGACTGGGAATTACAGTAGGATCAGGCCCACCGCTAGTTCTTATTGTTTCATAGGTTAATAAAGAGCCATGTACTTTATCATAACACAAATGAACACCCTAGGATAATTTTTAATATTCCAGTAGCCATATTTCAGTAAAATTGGTTTCCTTTGTAATCCTATGCTTTTTCATGTGCAATTATTCCAGAAAACAAACAAGCAAACAAAAAATTTTATGCCAGGAAAAAAGTTCATAGACATCCCCAGAATTCTAGAGGCACACGGTAACGTAAGAATCCCAGATTTCAGGACTTCCCTGGCAGTTTAAGGGTTATGATTCTGAGCTTCCACTGAAGAGGGCGTGGTTTCGATTCCTGGTCAGAGAACTAAGATTCCACACGCCCTGTGGCACGGCCAAAAAAAAAAAAAAAAATCCTTGATTTGGAAGGAAGGTTCTACCAGAAGGGCCCCTCTCCAATGGTGCGTGCGTGTGCGTGCAGTTGCTCAGTTTCGTCTGACTCTTTGCAACCCCAAGGACTATAGCCTGTGAGGCTCCTCTGCCCGTGGGATTCTCCAGGAAAGAATACTGGAGTGGGTAGCCATTCCCTTCTCCAGGGGATCTTCCTGACCCAGGGACTGAACCCACATCTCCTGCGTCTTCCGCATTGGCAGGCGGATTCTTTACTGTTGCACCCCCTGGGAAACCTCCTCCCCCAGTGGTGGTGGGGACATATTCTTAGGACCGATTCTGAGCTGATAGCATGGATCTGAATCCTCCCTCCTACGAGGTATAAGATCCGTTTGCCTTCAGAGCATGTAATTCAAAATAGGATGTCAAAGAATTAAAGGAGGGGGGAATGGAATGAATTGGGAGACTGAGATAAACATATGTACATTATTGATACTCTGTATAAAATAGATAACTAATGAGAACCTACTGTATAACACAGGGAACTCTACTCAGTGCTCTGTGGTGACCTAAACGGGGAGGAAATCTAAAAAAGAGAGGCTGTACGTATACGTATAACTGACTCACTTTGCTGTACAGCAGAAAGTAACACAACATTGTAAAGCGACTATACTCTAAAATTTTTTTTAAACAATAATTAGAGAAGTTACTGTTTTCAAGGTGTAGGAACAGTCCCTGGCTGAAAGTGGGTACCCTACAAGTGTTGGCTAAACAGAGCGTAGGAGTGCTATTTTCAGAATCTCAGCTGAACAAGCATCTCTCGAGCACTCACCAAGGAGACAGAAATGGAGACTGCACACTCCCTGCTCGTGTAGCCCACGAGTTCAGGAGAGAGGGCACGCCAGAAAACTGCACACACAGCTCAGCGAGCAGCTCACGTCCAAGCAGAGCTGGAGGCTGTGCTTAACTGACATGCGCCCCTCGACCCTCACCTCAACCTCCAGTCCCAGAAGCCCAGTGACCCCGGGCTCCCCTCAAAACTCAGTTTAAAAACCACTGTTGCAAGCCATGCATAAGCTGGATTAATTCTGGATGGATCTGTTTTGTTGTTTAACAGCTTTACTGAAATATGAATGCAATACGACAAACTGCACATCAAGCGGACAAGTGGATAAGCACGCACCTATGCAGCTGGCACCACCCTCAGAGAAGACATGCAGCCAGCACACCCAGGGCTGCCTCATCCCTCTGCAACCCTCTCTCATCCCTCTCTGCTCTTCCCCAGTTACCCACTCCTCCACCCCCATCCCCATCCCAGGGCAACCACTGGTTGGCTCTTTAAATGAATTACAATGAAATGAAGTTAAAGGTCGCCTCTCCTGGAGCGCTAGTCTTGCGTCAAGGGTTCAGTAGCCACGTGTGGTGTCATAGTGGACGGTGCCGGGAGAGGGCATTTCTGTCATCACGGTGCTCACTTGGACAGCACTGCTCTGAGCACTGGGCCTTTTCCCTTTTGGAGCACTGGATAAAATTGATCCCGATTTCTTCCGAGGCTCCCATTCCTTTTATGAAAGTTTCTTTTCTAAAGTGTATTTATTTACTTGTTGCTGCTCTGTGTCTTCCTTGCTGCGTGTGGGCTTTCTCTGGTCATGCGGAGCAGGAGCTACTGTCGTTTTGTAAAGCACAGGCCCTAGGGTGTGTGGGCTCAGCTGCCCTGTGGCATGTGGGAGCTCAGCTCCCATGTCCCCTGCACTGGCAGGCAGACTGTTACCCAGCAGACCACCAGGGAAGTCCCCAGGCTCACATTTTAAAAGATTCATGCATGCTAAGTCCCTTCAGTCCGACTCTTTGCGACCCTATGGACTGTAGCCCGCCAGGCTCCTCTGTCCATGGGAGTCTCCAGGCAAGAATAACGCTGGAGTGGGTTGCTGTGTCCTCCTCCAGGGGATCTTCCTGACTCAGGGATAGAACCCAAGTCCCTTATGTCTCCTGCATGGACAGGAGGGTTCTTTACCACTAGTGCCACCTGGGAAGACCTTTTTAAAGATGTTTACAGCTAAAGATACATAGGGCTATTGGCAGCTTATTTAATGAAATGAATAATCACAGTGGCCCTATGAGGCAGGAACAGTGAATGTGCCCATTCTCTAAATGGGAAAACCAAGGCTCAGTGAGATTAAACGGATGGGACAGCTGGGCCAGCCTCTACAATTTGCCCTTGCCCTTGCCCTTGCTTTATTTCTGAGCCAGCACACTTCAGTGATTAAGAGCACAGACTTAGGAGTCTGGCTGTAACGGGGTTCAACCTGGCTCTACCACCAGCTGTGTGATCCTGGGCAAGTCATCAGTTAGCTTTGCTTCTGTGTCCTCCTCTGCAAAACAAAGATAAGGATAAAGCGTCCCCCTAGGGTTGTTGTGAGGATCAAATAAGTTAAAATATATTAAGCCTTTAGGAGGGTGCCCGGCACACAGGAGGGTCTCTATAAGTGTTTCCTATTTTAAACCCTGTTCCTCACTGCCATCCTGAACTCTTTTGTACAACACACCAGTTTCTCAGAAATAGAAGCACATACTCTGAATAACTGGCCATTTACTCATCCCATTATTCCCTCGCTTGATGTCCCCACGAAATTAAGTCCCCACAAAGCTCAAGGCTCTCTGAGGTCTGCACTGTCACACATAGCGATGAATGAGGTCCCTGTGGCTTCCGACTTGATGCTTCTGCTCAGACATCCCCCCAGTGATCCGTAAGTCACTTTATTTCCTTTTTAAAGTGCACACCAGGTGATTTGAGGAAACAGAAGCACAGAATCATTTTCCCACTTCACTGGTTTTTCGAAAGAGTTAAGTGGTGTTAGGTTCCTGATTTGTACCTATTCTTTTCCTATGTTTTTTTCTTCCCTTTGCCTCATATCCCAGCCAGAGCAAGAACATAGGTGCTTTCTCAAGGAAACTCAAATAACATTATCACCATAAGAATCCTCATGCAAGAATCATTGCAAAAATCATTAAGTCTCAGTATAGAAGTCCATTAAAGGAAACTTCATTTGGGAAACATAGACTTTCACAGAAATGCAGATTTTGCAAACAAGAGACTGCCTTCGCTAACAGACAAGCCAGAAACACCCATTCACAAGGGTTTCTCTCCTTTAGCGAACAGTTCTTGTTTCAGTCTCTATTCTCAGCTCCCTGCCTGCGTTCAACATTTGACTCCCAAGAAAAGACTTTCACTTGATGAAGATGGAAAACGGTGGTCCACCTCACTCCACCCTCCAGCAGTACCAGTGTCCCCAGTACAAATGCCCACTGGTCATGGGACTGAACTACGAGTCCTTCTGGACTCAAAACAACTCTGGACAGTTGACTGCAGCTGTGAAATTAAAAGACGCTTACTCCCTGGAAGAAAAGCTATGACAAACCTAGATGGTATATTAAAAAGCAGAGATAGCACTTTGCCGACCAGAAAAAGCTCTAACAGCACACATACACGTGCACAAACACACACACACACACACAAACATTTCTTCAGCTCACCTTCAGATGATGTCATTTACATTCTAAAGTGACAACATTTTCATCCAACCTAAAAGTGTTAAAAATTTCTTCCTAATTACTGAAACCAACATTTTTAAAACGGATAGAGTTTAGATTAGGAAACCATGAATCTATCCCATGAGCATGCAGAAGTTCTCCTTGGGTACATATTGATCCTTAGAAGCACAATTTTATTTTCTTGGACAATTAAAGGGAGATTATACCACTGGGTCTAAGAAGATGCTATCACTTCTCATCTCCTGGCATCCAGCCGATTGCTATCTCAATTTAAAACACCCTAAAGGTCAATGCTTATTTAGTTCCTTGCAATAATCTATTTTGCCATAACTTTGCTTTCCTATTTAATTCCCTTATGTACAGCAGCATTTTCCAACTCTAGTTTTGCAGAACAAGAGATCCATGAGGTGTTAATAAGTATCCCTAATGAAAAATAAATGGTTGTATAAGCAAATACATTTGGCAAAAGCTGGGCTGAAAACTTAAGGAGGTTTCTTTCATGCAGGACTTCTCAGAGCCTTGAATATGCTAATGTGTAGAGTGAACAGGATCAGAGACAGCAGTTTGTAATCTGCAGGTAATTTAACAACAATCCATGTTAGCTTTTATAATTATTAGCTATGACAAATTCGAGGCTTTCTAAACATACATGTTAAGAGTACCCTTCTTCCACAGAACAGCTCTCTGGATTTTTTTTTCTTAAGTAAAACTTCAGTTTATTCACAAGGGGGACCTGATTAAACTTAAAAGCTTTTGCACAGCAAAGGAAACTATAAGCAAGGTGAAAAGACAACCCTCAGAATGGGAGAAAATAATAGCAAATGAAACAATTGACAAAGGATTAATTTCCAAAATATATAAGCAACTCATACAACTTAATACCAGAAAAACAAACAACCCAATCAAAAAGTGAGAAAAAGACCTAAACAGACATTTCTCCAAAGAAGACATACAGATGGCTAACAAACACATGAAAAGATGCTCAAAATCGCTCATTATTAGAGAAATGCAAATCAAAACTACAATGAGATTTCACCTCACACCAGTCAGAATGGCCATCATCAAAAAGTCTACAAACAATAAATGCTGGAGAGGGTGTGGAGAAAAGGGAACCCTCTTGCACTGTTGGTGGGAATGTAAAAGATACAACCACTATGGATGACGGTATGGAGATTCCTTAAAAAATTAGGAATAAAACCACCATATGATCCAGAAATCCCACTGCTAGGCATATACCCTCAAGAAACCAAAACTGAAAAAGACACATGTATCCCATCGTTCACTGCAGCACTATTTACAATAGTCAGAACATGGAAGCAACCTAGATGTCCAGCGACAGATGAGTGGATGGAGAAGTTGTGGTGCATACACACAACGGAATACTGCTAGGTCGCTTCAGTCGTGTCCGACTCTGTGCGACCCCATAAACAGCAGCCCACCAGGCTCCCCCATCCCTGGGATTCTCCAGGCAAGAACACTGGAGTGGGTTTCCATTTCCTTCTCCAATGCATGAAAGTGAAAAGTGAAAAGTGAAACTGAAGTCGCTCAGTCGTATCCAACTCTTAGCGACCCCATGGGCTGCAGCCTACCAGGCTCCTCCGTCCATAGCATTTTCCAGGCAAGAGTACTGGAGTGGGGTGCCATTGCCTTCTCCTCGATGGAATACTACTCAGTCATAAAAAGGAATCCATTTGAGTAAGTTCTAATGAGATGGATGAACCTAGAGCCTATTATACAGAGTGAAGTAAATCAGAAAAAGATAAATATCATATACTAATGCATATATACAGAATCTAGAAAAAACAGTACTGAAGAATTTATCTGCAGGGCAGCAATGGAGAAACAGACATAGAGAATAGACTTATGGTCATGGGGAGAAGGGAGGAGAGAGTGAGAAGTATGGAGAGAGTAACATGGAAGCTTACCATACATAAAACAGATAGCCAACAGGAATTTGCTGTATGTCTCAGGAAACTCAAACAGGGGCTCTGTATCAACCTAGAGGTGTGGGATTGGGAGGGAGATGGGAGGGAGGTTCAGAAGGGAGGGGAGATATGTGTCCCTGTGGCTGATTCATGTTCAGGTTTGACAGAAAACAACAAAATTCTGTAAAGCAATTATCCTTCAACTAAAAAAAAAAAAATAAACTGTAAAAAATTGTTTATTTATCTCTTTACAACGTAGTACCCAAGAGACAAAGTGTTTCACATCATAGATTTCACTTCCAAATTCTTGGAATGTTCATTTCTTTGGCTATAAAGAGGGACTAGATGGGAAAGTCAGGTGATGTATAGGCATCTAAACTAACAAAAGAGTGGGTAGGGTGGGCAGTGCTAACGTCATCCTCCCAAGGATGGGCACAGGGGGCTGTTAGCCCAAGCTGACTGTGTAGAACTGTTAGCTGGAGCACGGAGCAGCCATCCTGGATGTTCGGGCTGTTGCGGGGTTCAGTCACCCCCACCACGCAGGTTACAGCAGCGCTTTCTGGTAGTCGTCCTTGGTGTCTTGCTGAATGTAGTATTACAGGGACTTGCCGAACTTTACTTGAAATCAGATCTTATTTTCAACATGTCCATGTCACTGCGGGGATTCTAATCAGGACCTTACCACGAGTGCCCTAGCCATTCATGGAGACGTACCGTCTGTCAGCAAAATACAGGGGCTTGTTCTGAATGCACTGGACCAGGTTCAGGAAAACATTTTCCAGGTCACCTTTGACCCCCTTCTTGATGCTCTGCAGCATGTCACAAGGGCTGTAGCTCTGGTACCTTTTGAATACTTTCAGGAAGTGACACCCGCTCCACTCAATCATGATGCTGGTACATGTGGGAACATTAGTTTCTTCCCTCTTCACACCAGCATCATAGAGATAGCGGGAGTCCTGGTCGGTCAGTTCATCATCAGCAACAGAGCCATTCTCTGCCCTTCAACCCTTTGTGAGGGCAACCATCAGCTTGTGGAAGTCACCAGATGTGTTGGAAACGATGCCCATCTCCAGACCGGTCTTGTAGACTTCTACGTAGACTGTGTTGGTTTCCTGCAGCTCCTGGTTGGTCCTTGAGCAGACGATCTCAGTGAGAGAGTCCTCATCAACCCCCACTCCCTTCATGGACACTTTCAACTCAGGAGCATCATACAGAGCAGGTGTTTTCAATAGGCCTGAAATCACTGCCTCCAGGCGGCAGAGACAAGGCTGACTTCAGTGCTGATGCAAGTTCCTTCTTGGCCCTTGCGAAGGTGATCTCCTGTCTCTGTTCACTGCTGCGGTTGGTCAGGATGTTGACAGCGGTGACCTCATCCACACCTTTGGTCTTGATGGTTGTCTCAATGTTCAGAGCATGCCACTCAGCATGAAAGTTGGTGTACGCTTTGACTAACTCATGTGCACTCAGAGGTCTGAAGTGATCACCCCACAAGGTGAGCTTGCGCAGAATTTCAAGAACTGTACACATTTTGAAAGAAACTGGGCTGGGGGCAATGCCCTCAGGCTCCCCAGATGCAGAGTGTGCTCTCTAGATTTAACGTTCCATGAAGCATACTGGGGGAAGGTTAACCCAGCTCACTCCCTATTGCTGTTTAATAAGTATTTTATTCATGTCTGTGAGCAAAGAATTAAGGTAAAATATAGTGCAGTGTAAAAAAGCACAGTTATATGAAAGAACCTTACTCCAGGATTTACAATCTCCAAACAAAACTAGGTCCTGAAAAACATAAAAATAAAAACTAGATCCTGTTTGGATAGGAAGTCATTTATTCTGCCTCTCTCACCAGAACTAATGCTCCTATAGTTTTATATGGTCCCAGTGACTTTCTATCTACCTAAAAAAGGATGCATCCACGCATGTGCACCATTTATCAAGAGAAAAACGTATGGGACATAGAGAAAATCCACAGGTTACTTTGATCAGTCATGAATTCACCCACCCATTCACTGAAATACACACACGTGCACACACACACACACACACACACACACACACACACACACACACACACATACTGGGTCTGCCAAAAAGTTCATTCACCTTTTTCTATAAGACAATATGGAAAATCCCAAATGAACTTTCTGTCCAATCCTATATATATTATAGATATATGTAGGTATATATACACAGACACCTATTTGTATATATGTGTATATGGACTTGTTATGTATCAAATAACAGGTCCTGGAGATAAAATTTTTAATTTAGTGTTCTAATTAATTTTAAATTAAATGTTGTAGGTCCTGGAAATAAAGTTTTTGATCAAATAGATTACTTCCTTGCCCTCCTGGAGTTTTACCTCCTAGTGGACAAGTGAGATACTCCATGGATAAATAAGGAAATATACAGTATGCTAGTATAAGTGCACTGGAGAAAAACCCATCAGGATGAGGGGCTCAGAGCATGACAGAGTAGTAGGGGGAGGGTGTTATTTCAGGTGACGGAGTTGGGAAGGCTTCATTGATAAGGTTACGGTATTTGGACAGAGACCTGAAAGTAGCAGAGGACAGATCTTGCAGAGGGTGGGAAGGGCTTGACTGTTGAGTTTGAGGAACGATGAGTAGAATGTGGCCGCTGTGGAGCCAGGGGCGAGGAGAGTGATAAAGCTGCAAGAGGAGTGGGTGGGTCTGAAGCAATACAATGGACCTAGAGAAGATCACACTGAGCAAAGTCAGGCAGAGAAAGACAAATATCATATGCTATCACTTACATGTAGACTCTAAAAAAAAAAAAAAAAAGACACAAATGAACAGAAAGAGATTCACAGACTTGGAAAACAAACTTATGGTTACCACAGGGAAAAGGAGGGCTTCCCTGATGGCTCAGGTGGTAAAGAGTCTGCCTGCAATGCAAGAGACCCGGGTTTGATCTCTGGGTCAGGTAGGTCCCCTGTAGAAGGGAATGGTTACATACTCCAAAATCCCATGGACAGAAGAGCCTAGTGGTCTATAGTCCTTGGGTCTCAAAGAGTCGGACACGAATGAGTGATTAACACACAAAGGGAAATGTGGGGGGAATACATTAGGAACTTGGGATTAACATAGGCACACTACTGTATATAAAAGAGGCAACCTACTTACTGTACAGCACAGGGAACTATCCTCGATATCTTGTAATAATCTACAATGGAAAAAATCTGGGAAAAACTCACCTGAATCACTTTGCTGTATAACTGAAACTAACACAATATTGTAAATCAACTATACTCCACTAAAAATGAAGTAAAATTTAAAAATCAAAAGGGAGGAAGGAGTTGAAGAAGCCTTATAGGTATTTGTCAAGACTGCGGCTTTTACTCTGGGGAACTGCCTCAGGATCTTGAGCAAAGATCAAGCTCCATTTTTCTTTCAAAGGATCACATTCTCCACTTGACTGAGATGAAATATGGCGGCCATGGAGGGCAGCGGTGGGAACCAGAGGCGCCATCTGGTGCAAAGGACCATGGTGCCTAGGACCTTAGAAGTAGCGATGGACGGAGCTCCAGGAGTGAAGTTCCCTATGGGAGAAGTAACACCTGTCGGATTGCTCGTCACTCAACAGACCCCTCAGGAGCCCGGCTGATGTGTGGAGCAAGGCTCTATGTCTTTCTGAGACTGGGGTGTCCAGCCACCACGGTTAATCTTGCTCAGTGAGTAAACTAGCTTGTTAGAAACCTGTCATCTTCTTCCTCTCCCAGAGATTCTTACAATCAAGATCTAAACTGAGATGTCTGGCAGATCACCATAGCTACAGGTGCCTGGCAACCAGGACTAGACTGATGGCCACTGATCTATGGGTTCCAGATTCTTCCCAGGGATGGAGAGCACTGAAAAGGGCATCCAAGTTCCTGAAATAGTCCAAAGCAGAGAGAAAACCACGCGGTCATTGTCTTGTTCTATCTGACTGGCCTTTGTCTCACAACAGACAAGGGGGCCAGCTCCCATCCCATCATGGGTTCACTCCGATAAGGGGTCATCTAAACTACTCTCACCAGAAGACGTGCAAGATCTAAAGGCAGAGACGAAGACACTAGTCATGAGAGCAGAGGAGATGAAGGCAATCAAACAAATACTTAACCGTTCAGTGTTGGGAAGGAGGGAGCAGAGAGGAAGCAGGACAGAGGGCAAGAGGGAGTCGAGGCTGGAAACTAGGAGCCTTGGGCCAGATTGGCCCACAGCCTTTTTTTTTTTTTTTTGTAAATAATGTTTTATTAGAAAACAGCCATACTGTAATCGTTTACATATTTTCTATGGCTGCTATCATGGTGTGATGACAGAATTGATTAGTTATTATCCACAAAACCTTTCAGCTTCCCGGGTGGTGCCAAAGTGGTAAAGAACCCACCTGCCAATGCCAGAGACTCAAGAGACATGGGTTCGATCCCTGGATCGGCAAGATCCCCTGAAGGAGCGCATGGCAACCCATTCCAATATCCATGCCTGGAGAATCCCATGGATAGAGGATCCTAGTTAGGCTACAGTCTATAGGATTGCAAAGAGTCAGACATGACTGAAGTGACTTAGCATGCACATACGCACACAAAATTTTTAATATGTATTACTTGACCATTTGCCGAGAAAAAAAAATTGTTCTCTTCTGGTCCAGTGGTTCCTAAGATGGTCTGAAGGACCTGGGCATCTTGTTCACCAGAGAGACTGGCTTGGTTCAAGGCACAGAACCATGGTGGGGCATGAGGCATGCTAAAGAAATAGTAACAACTTACAAAATTAGAGCCAACACCACTTTTATGGTGAGGAGATATGCCACCGCTGCAGCTTCTTGTCTCAGCTGGCGAGGTACAGAAGAGTGTTTCCCCCTCAGGGCATACCCTGCACGTGGGGAGTCAAGACATGGTGGGCATAGAGACGGGACAGGAGGAGGAGCAAGGCCCGAAAGGAGAATGATTGATACATCAGGACTTCAACGCTGTCTTCATCAGCTTCACTGCTGTGGACCGTGAGATTATGTCCCACTCCCGAAAAATTTCATGTTGAATTTGTGCTGAAGCCCTAACCCTCAGTGTGTTAGTATTTGGAGGTGGGGCTTAGGGGGGTAATTAGGTTAAATGAGATCGTGAGGGTGGGGCCTCAATGATGGGATTAGTGCCCTTATAAGAAAAGACACATCAAGCCCTCCCTCCCTCCCTCTCCCCTCCCCACCTTCCCTCTCTCTCCCTCTCTCTCCCTCCCTCTCTCTCTCTGTCCCTCCCTCTCCCTCCCTCCCTCCCTCTCCCCCTCTCCTCCCTCTCTCCCTCCCCTCACTCTCTCTCCCTCCCCTCCCCTCCTTCCCTCTCTCTCCCTCCCTCCCTCTCTCCCTCCCCTCACTCTCTCTCCCTCCCTCCCCTCCTTCCCTCTCTCTCCCTCCCTCCTCTCTCCCTCTCCCTCCCTCTCTCCCTCCCCTCCCCACTCTCCCACTCTCTCTCCCACCCTCTCTCCCCCTCCTTCCCTCTCTCCCTCTCTCTCTCTCTCTCCCTCCCTCTCTCTCTCTGTCCCTCCCTCTCTCTCCCTCCCCTCCCCACTCTCTCTCTCCCCCTCCCTCTCTCCCTCCCCTCACTCTCTCTCCCTCCCCTCCCCACTCTCCCTCTCTCTCCCTCCCTCTCTCTCCCTCCCCTCCCCACTCTCCCTCTCTCTCCCCCTCCCTCTCTCTCTCCCTCCCCTCACTCTCTCTCTCCCTCCCTCCCCTCTCTCTCCCTCCCTCTCTCTCTCCCTCCTCCCCTCTCTCTCTCTCCCTCCCTCTCTCTCCCTCCCTCCCCACTCTCTCTCCCTCCCTCTCTCTCTCCCTCCCTCCCTCTCTCTCCCTCCCCTCACTCTCTCTCTCCCTCCTCCCCACCCTCCTTCTCTCTCTCCCTCCCCTCCCCACTCTGTCTCTCTCCCTCCCTCTCTCTCTCCCTCCCTCTCTCCCTCCCTCCCTCTCTCTCCCTCCCTCTCTCTCTCCCTCCCTCACTCTCTCCCTCCCTCCCCTCCCCACCCTCCTTCTCTCTCTCCGCCTCCCTCTCTCCCTCCCTCCCTCTCTCTCCCCCTCCCTCTCTCTCTCCCTCCCCTCACTCTCTCTCCCTCCCCTCCCCACTCTCCCTCTCTCTCCCTCCCTCTCTCTCCCTCCCTCACTCTCTCTCCCTCCCCTCCCCACTCTCCCTCTCTCTCCCCTCCCTCTCTCTCCCTCCCCTCACTCTCTCCCTCCCTCCCCTCCCCACTCTCCCTCTCTCTCTCTGTTTCTGTATCTCTCTCTCTCCCTCTCTCCTTCCTTTCCTCCTCTCTCTCACTCTTCTCTTCCTCCCTCCCTCTCTCTGTCTCTGTCTGTCTGTCTCCCTTTCTCCCCACCACCCTCTCTCCCTCCATCTCTCCCCTCGACCTTCTCTTCCAAGTGGGGGCACAGTGAGAAGATGGCTATCAAACCTGAAAGGGGGCTCTCGTGGGAACCCAACCATGCTGGCACTGACCTTGGACTTCCAGCCTCCATAATAGTGAGAAAATAAATTCCTAGTCTATGATGTTTGTTACGGCAGCCACAATCAACAAAGACATTCACTAAACCGTTTGACTCAACACAGTGTGGCTTGGGGAGCAGCTGAACAGGCGTGACTGCAGAGAGAAGATCACAGAAATATCCTATTCCTTCTTCCTTATGTGATAGGGACTCTCCTTCTCTAAGAAAACCAAATTTTAATTTTATCTCTTCCAAGCACCCAACCAGAAGTCAAGCAGAAAAATGTACCTGGTACAAGATGCTGGCTCCATTTTTCCAAGAAACTGTTCCTCGTTAATGGTCCATGGACATTGCCCAGTATCCCCCAGGTTTTCCTGCGGTACTTCCATTTGCTGCTAATTATTTTCTGGAACCAGAGCTCATGGAAACAGGCTCCAGAAAGCTTCAAAAATAGCCAAGGATTCTGGTTTCTTTCTTGCAACCTTAATTTATTGGAGAGTACCAGTGCCTGGAGAATTCCATGGACAGAGGAGCCTGGCAGGCTCCAGCCCACGGGATCGCAAAGAGTTGGACAAGACTGAGTGACTAACACTTGTCACTTCCACTTCACTAGTGTTCAACAAAGTGATCATCTATGTGGGGTTGGGAGAATTTTGAAAGATTTGGGAATTTCAAAGACTTTGTGGGACAAAAGGTAAAATAAGCACAATGGTGTGGCTTCTCCTACCCACCCCTCGTATCATACTGACTGAACCAAGGGAAGACAGTGAGCTAGGTTTTGTTCCCTTGACCTTCCATTGCATAAGCCTCAGAAATTCTCTGAAGGTGAGAAATGGTGAGAGGAACAGACGTTTTGTTTTACAGGATTCTTCAAACCCTAGGTCTCCCTTGTAAAGCTCTGTAGCCACACAGCTCTTCTATCCTCTGTTGAGAGATGGAATTGAGTTTGCTTTGATGCCAAAATAATTTAAGGCCTTTCTCTAAAGCTGTTGAGTCAGGACCTGAGAATGCTGTTGGCCATGCTGGAATTGTTTCCTGATGCCTTGTGCTATGTGCTGTGTGTGCTCAGGTGCTCAGTTGCGTCTGACTCTGCGACCCTGTGGCCTGTAGCCTGCCAGGCTCCTCTGGCCATGGGGAGGCTCCAGGCAAGAACACTGGAGTGAGTTGCTTTCCTTCTCCAGGGGGTCTTCCCAACCTAGGGATCGAACCCAGGTCTCCTGCATTGGAGGCAGATTCTTTACCATCTAAGCCACCAGGGAAACTCCTTGATGCCTTGCTTGGGGAGAGGGGGTACAAATAGCTTACACTTAAAAGGCGGAAGCAGTTGTCTCTGGGGTCCTGCCTTTCTGCAGAATGACAGGAGTCCATCCCTTTCTGCTCCTGGAGCCACAAGGCAACAAGACGGGCCCATCCTCCATGCAGCTCATTTTCCCTTCTTGAAGATCTGTGGCGGTTTTGCCTTTTTTCTTCAGCATTTCCTGTCCTTGACTGTTGATTTCTTCTACCTCCTGTTGTTTTGTTAAACCTGAAAAGAGCCTAGAGGGAGAGGAGTGAACACAGGCTCTGATTTCCCTGTGGGAAGGGGAAGTGTGGGGCTCCCCAGGTTGCTTTTCTACAGAACTGGAAGTCAGTGCTGTTCTGAACTGTCTCTTCTTTTAAAGACTGGGGCACATTAAAACACACAGTTAAATTTAACTGGTCCGAGAGAGGCTAATGGAAAAATTGGAGACCATGAAAAGGTCAAGAGCAAGGGAGAAATACAAATGGTCAATAAACATGCTAATAAATGTTCCATTTTACAATAATCAAAGTTGCTAATGCAACTCAAATGACAAGATTTCATTTTCTGCCCATCACATTAGCAAACAGTATTAAATATATATATGTAATGGACTCTGACCTGTATGTTTTCACCCGTGAGGCTCTGAGGGAGGTGCACAGACACCTCAGCACGCTCTCCTGAGTAGGTGCTCAGGTGGGGTTTGTGCCTCCTTGCAAGTCCTGCTGAGGTGGCCTTACTAGCGCCTCACTCTGGGATGCTGGAGTCACCGGCACCACTCCGCTGAAGCGCTGACAGGACTTCTCGCTTGCACACTGTGTACCACCCCAGTGCAAGAAGGTTGCGTCCCTGGTGCACAGAGGTCGAAAGTAAAGTCTTTGGTAGATGAATGGATAAAAAAGAAGCTGTGGTACATTCACAAAATGGAATATTACTCAGCCACGGAAAGGAATGAGATGCTGCCATTTGTAGTTACAAGGATGCAGCTAGAGATCATCATACTGAAGTAAGTGCAGTCAGTCAGATGGAGAAAGACAAACCCCACATGACATCATTGATTTATGGAATCTAAAGTGATACAGAGGAACTCATTTACAAAGCAGAAAGAGAGTCACAGACTTAGAAAACAAGCTCATGGTTACCAAAGGGGAAAGGGTAGGGGGGGTAAATTAGGAGTTTGGGGCCAGCAGATACACACCAACTATAGATAAAATAGATAAATGGCAGGACCTACTCTGCAGCACAGGGAACTATATTCAAGATCTTGTAATAACCTAGAATGGAAAAGAATCTGAAAAAGAGTATATGTGTATATATATATATATATATATATGTATATATATATATATATATATATAAAAGTGTGTATATACATATATATATTAAAAATGTATATGTAATGGACTCCAGTATGTATATATATATACACACACATATATGCAAACACATATATGTGTGTGTGTGTGTGTATTGCATTGCTCTACACCCGAGCACTGGAAACTGATAGGGACAGAGTAAAGACACAAACCAGGTGGTTAAATGGCTAATTTCACTAGGGAATTGTAAGTAGAGAAAAAAATATGGGAGAGCCCTCTAAGTTAAACTTCACTCAAAGCAAGTTTGCTTAACCACAAAACCAAGCAGGCTCACTCAGCAACAAAGCCATGCAGTGGAAGCATGAGGCAGGCCCCCGAGACAATGGTACATCCTGCCCACTGATGTCAGAAAGCGGCTGATTCCTAGGACACGCTCCTCTATGCACGCTAAAGACAAAAATATAGGCGAAAGTGACATTGGACTAAAACCTGAGGTGCTTTACCATACTTCAGTATACATTACTGCCCTTTGGGTTGTTTCCATCGCACCGTGACAATCCCAACCTGACCACCTGACGTGGAGGAGGAGTTGATGGAAGCGTGACATCTACTCAAGAAGGAGGAAGAAGGTGTCTTCTTCCCCTCCTCATTTTTCCCTCGATTATAAAAGTGTAGCCCACTAAGTTCTTGGCAAGGTACTTCTTTGCCCACCTACTTGTAAGCCTCACAAGCATCCTATGCTAGTAAATCACTCCTTATCTATCACTTTGCCTCTTGGTTGCTGAGACATGAACAACTGGATTCCCCCTGAGATACATTTCTGAGATTTCACAACTAACACAACACTGCAAATCTATTGTAGATCAATTTTTTAAAAAGTCTCCAGGAAACCTCTTACACGTTCTAAGATCACACAACCAGTCTATAGCAGAGTGTGGATCTGAACCAACAAATGTTTGACTCCAGGTCAAGGTCTTGGTGCTCCACTGTTTAATGAAAGGGCTTTCAAGAGGTTTGGCCTTAAAATGAACCCCATCACCTCCCAAGGTATTCCTTTAGGTAACTGATCCACAATATGGGGCTAGGTGTATTTCTCCCCCCACCCACCCCCATGAGCCACACCTCCCTGACGTCGTGTTACCTGGGCCTAGGAGGACATACTGTGTGCTCTGCAGGAACTTAGGGCCAGCAGATAGATCTCCAGCACACCCAGAACCCTGCACCTCAGCTGCTCCCCCTCATCTCAAGAGTGGGGAACAGCAGAGTCCGTATGCCTCACCCTCCTGATGGATGTAAGGAAAGCACATTGTAAGCACCAAACATCAGTCTGTGTCTGTAAAACTCATTATAAACATCACCAGGAATGAGAGAAAAACAAAGCATCTCTATTTACAGTGTGAGAAAGAGAAAAACAGAAACCTGCCAAGCGTATGCTTAATCATATTTCTGTACTGGGAGGGGAAAATTACCTGTTAATCTTTCCTTTGTGGTTGATGCAAAGCTGATGGACCTTCCCTTTGGAGATAGATGTTTATGACTCCCTAATGGCTGGGGGAGAAAGCAGGCCCCTCTTTCCCGTGCCAGCCTCCTGGGACCCACATCAAAGCTGTTTTGTTTAAACTGGGACACGCCTGCCCAACCGACCCCACCCCATGCCTTTTTGGATCCTCTTTCTCTCTTTGTGGAATCTGCAGTAAGCTCTGCAGCTGACCTCAGGGGTCACCCACAAGAGCTTTCCTGTTTGAAACTTGTTCCGCAGGCTGCGTTTCCACCGCCTTTGAGTCATTGTCCTCCAGCCCTGACATCTACACCCCCAACAGATGAAAGAGCTCCACCATCTCCGCCATCCTGAACACAAAGGCGGCAGGGCCTCTTGTTGTTTAGATTCGCTCCCAGTTTTTAAAAATAAAAACCTATGTTGCACTTGTTCCTTACTACAAAAGCAATACCTATTTATCATAAAAATATTCCAACAATGCAGACAAGCAGAATGGAGAAATAAAAAGCATCCATTATTGCACCAAAGAGTAAGCACAGGGAGCATGCTGGAATACAACTTTCTGACTTTCCCTCGGCAGAGATCTATCTATCCAGTGCTGTGCAAGGAGATCACACTGAAAATCCAGGAATGAACCTGCTTTTTCATGAGGCCCTATGTGGGGAACATCTTTCCATGTCATTAAATATTCTGTATGTTTTGTTATATTTTACAACATGAACTGGGTTTAGTAGTTTTCATCTGAATACAAAAGCAATTCACACTTAAAAATTTCATCTCCTTTGTTCAGGCTGTTGCTTTCCTGGGGCTGTTGAGGAAATACTGTGGGTTGATCAGAAGAAGGCATGCAAGATTTTTTTTTTCCTTCTGAAAAATGAGGACATTGCTGATGTCCTCTTAACTCCTAGGGGCTTTGACTGCCTGCTTTGGGGAGCTTGACAACACTCTTATGCCAAGATGTCCCCTCTCCCTTACATCCTCAGGTCAATTCAGAAGAGGCCCAGGCTCTTGCCCCCCTTTATGTTTCCTCCCCCACTGCTGCCATATTAGAAGTGATACCAGTTATCTTCCCCCCAGGGAACCTGCCCCCCCAGGAACTATTACACAAAATGCAAACCTCAAAATCACAACTCTTAGGAGAAGAGAGTCAGCCCAACTTCCCCATCGACTAGGAGACCACTGGGATCTACCCTGCCCTCTAAGTATCACTGCCGTCTTTTCTCCTCTGGTGAAAAGTGGCCTCTGGTACTCTAGAGCCAATGATGTTTCTGGGTCATTGGTGGTGATGCCAACCCCAGGCTCGGTCCAGCTCCACGCATGGCAGCTGCTGTGCTGGGAGACAGGATATCTCCACCCTTTGTACTGCAGAGCCAGCTCCAGCTGCCTCTCACTTAGTATCCAGGGTCCGATGCTCCTGGTCCTGTCTCTCCTACAAGAGCTATTTCTACTGGGACTTCAGCCAGGGGAATCAGATCAGAAATGGGCTCAGGAACCCAGGTCTTGCCAAGCAGAACCACTATTTATTCCATTTTCCTCGTATGTGGATCCACAGCCATCCACCTGGCATCGTCACCTTCCTTTTCAATACTGTATGTATGAAAGAGCTCCTTTATCCCCCTTTCTGGTCAGTAGGACACTGGGGCAGTGATGGAAGGATTCAGACCCTCAAAACAGTGACTCCCCAGGCAGCTTCACCGTGTTGACCCTAGATAGCATTGCTGGCTTTCTGCTTT
This sequence comes from Ovis aries, assembly GCF_016772045.2. Taxonomy (NCBI): domain Eukaryota; kingdom Metazoa; phylum Chordata; class Mammalia; order Artiodactyla; family Bovidae; genus Ovis; species Ovis aries. The sequence goes on from NC_056072.1 coordinate 5,820,599, forward strand.
CAAAACAATAGGAAATAGTAACATCAAAAGGGAGACAAGACCCCAACCAAGAGGCTGGGGGAGAAAGAGGACATTTTATTTGTGATGGAGGAGGAATAATTTCCCTTCCTCACCTTTTATTCTCTAACCCAAACATAAGCCAGGGAAACATTCAATGTGTCTTGTGGTAAAAAGTAAAATCCAAGCTAGGTTTTAAGTGGGTCACCCTGCTAAACAGCAAAATTAATCTTCAATGGATCATTACCTCTGTCTTTAAATGAACAATTATTGTTTCTAGAGAAATAGCATGGCACCGTGAAAAACCCCTGGGGTTTGAGTCATGAAACCCAAGTTTTTCTACCCCTCCCTCTTACCACCTTGTGACTCTCAGTCTAGTATTAGGCTCCCTGAAGCCTTTCTGTCTCTGCCTAAGTCTGGACTTGACAGTAGAACCTTAATACCCAACGTCTGTTAACCAAGAATCTGTGCACCCTTGAGCAGTGCCGAACAGTTCACCATCAACATTTGCCAAGGCAGCTTATTTTCCTGTGCATCTTGATTTCCAGGGGAAAAAAACAAAACCCCTAAAAATCCAAATACTTTCTCAATATGTGGGAATCATTAAAGTATCCTAGCAAGGTCAGGTCAGTTCAGTTCAGTTCAGTCACTCAGTTGTGTCCGACTCTTTGCAACCCCATGAACCGCAGCACACCAGGCCTCCCTATCCAGCACCAACTCCCAGAGTCTACCCAAATCCATGTCCATCGAGTTGGTGATGCCATCCAACCATCTCATCCTCTGTCATCCCCTTCTCCTCCTGCCCTCAATCTTTCCCAGCATCAGGGTCTTTTCAAATGAGTCAGCTCTTAGTATCAGGTGGCCAAAGGACTGGAGTTTCAGCTTCAACATCAGTCCTTCCAATGAACACCCAGGACTGATCTCCTCTAGGATGGACTGGTTGGATCTCCTTGCAGTCCAAGGGACTTTTAAGAGTCTTCTCCAACACCACAGTTCAAAAACATCAATTCTTCAGCACTCAGCTTTCCTCACAGTCCAACTCTCACATCCATACATGACCACTGGAAAAACCGTAGCCTTGACTAAACGGACCTTTGTTGGCAAAGTAATGTCTCTGCTTTTGAATATGCTATCTAGGTTGGTCATAACTTTCCTTCCAAGGAGTAAGCGTCTTTTAATTTCATGGCTGCAATCACCATCTGCAGCAACCTTGAAGCCCAGAAAAATAAAGTCAGCCACTGTCTCCACTGTTTCCCCATCTATTTCCCATGTAGTGATGGGACCAGATGCCATGATCTTCGTTTTCCGAATGTTGAGCTTTAAGCCAACTTTTTTACTCTCCTCTTTCACTTTCATCAAGAGGCTTTTTAGTTCTTCTTCACATTCTGCCATAAGGATGGTGTCATCTGAATATCTGAGGTTATTGATATTTCTCCCGGCAATCTTGGTTCCAGCTTGTGCTTCATCCAGCCCAGCGTTTCTTATGATGTACTCTGCAGGGTGACAATATACAGCCTTGACGTACTCTTTTTCCTATTTGGAACCAGTCTGTTGTTCCATGTCCAGTTCTAACTGTTGCTTCCTGACCTGCATATAGCAAGGTAACATAGTTGATTTACTATAATTTATTACCCTCCCTGAAATTCTGTTTCCTCAACTACTATGATACCTAACATCAGTTCTATAGGCCAGACACTAGTCTAAACGTTTAGATATATTAACTCATTATAATTTCACAGCTGCAACTCTATAAGCTAAATCCTATTATTATGATCATCCTTACAGGTGAGGAAACTGAGTCAAAAGCTTTTAAGTGATTTTCCCAAGGTCACAGCTCAGAAGTGGCAGAACCAGGATTTGAACCCAGCAGGCTGGCTCCAGTGTCCAGAGTCTTCAGTGTATGTCATGACACCTCTAGCTCTGAGATGATGCAATGGTGACTCAGATTCACCTCCCAGGATTGTTGAAAGGACTAAATGTACTCAAGACACTGTACCTGACACACAAAGTCCCCAAGATATGAATAAATATTACTGTGTTATTATTTCCTAAATAAATCTGATAAAGTATTCTGTTACGAGTTGAAAATTACAAAACTTCGTAACAACATAGAGAAACCCAGCTATCATACAATACATAATGAATTAAAGAGAAATACAGTTCTGGTTGTGCTTATGTACAAATTACATCCACATTGTCTAAGCGCATCAGTCAGTTACTGCCGCATAACAAACAGCAAGTACTTATTCCTCTTATGTCTGCTAGTGACTTTGCCGTGGTTCAGCTGGGTTTGTGCCCCTGAAGTGGGTTGAACTTGGGTTTGCTCCACACGTGTCTGTCCTGGGGCCCAGGCTGAAGGAGCTCTTTCCGTGGCAATGACAGAGGTACAGGAGGGCGAGTCCAGTGGCTCAAGTGTACTTTAAGCCTCTGCTCACGTCATCCCATTGTCAAAGCAAATCGGGGACTTCCCTGGAAGTCCAGTGGTTAAGACTCCACGCTGCCACTGGAGGGAGCGGGAGTTTGGTCTCTAGTTGGGGTACTAAGATCTCACATGGCACAGCAAAACAAAAGCAAAGTAAATCACATGACCGGGCAAAATATGGTGGTAAGGAAGTACACTTCACACCCCATGAGACCAAAGTAAGCCACAGGGCCAAGCATACCTCTCCCCATGGAAGTGGAGGTGAGCAGGGACATGCTCTTGAATAATATAATCTACTATAAGAAGGACCAGATAGAAATAGAAAAAAAAAAAAAAACTGAGAAGCATGATAATTTGGTGAGATTGAGGGTATTTTTGTCTTCCTTTCTTCCCAAAATAACACTTACTATATTGTCTTTGGGATTGAAAGGAAAAAACAAAACAAAAGGAAACCTCAAGAATCAGTCCTAAAAAAATAAGCTGGGGATTAGCAGATACACACTGCTACCTATAAACTAGATAAAACAACAAGGACCTACTGTATATCACAGGAAACTATCCAATATCTTATAATAACCTAAGTAGAAAAGAATAATCTATAGTAAAGCATAACCTTTCTGTAAAAAAATCTGAAGAAGAATATTAATATAATATAATGTAACATATGTATATAACTGAATCACTTTGCTATACACCCGAACATTGTAAATCAACCGTACTTCAACTTTTTTAACTTAAAAATAAATAAACATGTACAAACAATTTTTTAAAAAATGAATAATTTGAAATGAAAGGTTGACACTGAAAAATGTGGAAGTGTTAGTCGCTCAGTCATGTCCAACTCTTTGCAACACCATGAACTGTGTAGGCCACCAGGCTCCTCTGTCCACAAAGTTCTCCAGGCAAGAACACTGGAGTGGGTTGCCATTTCCTTCTAAAGGGGATCATCCCGACCCAGGAATCAAATCTGCATCTCCTGCACTGCAGACAGATTCTTGACCACTGAGCCCCAGGGAAGCCCAAGCCTGACACTAAGTAGCCTTTGTTTACTCATTCAGCAAACACTTGCTGAGTCCTCCCGCTGCTGCTGCTGGTGCCAAGTCACTTCAGTCGTGTCAGACTCTGTGCAACCCCATAGACGGCAGCCCACCAGGCTTCCCCGTCCCTGGGATTCTCCAGGCAAGAACACTGGAGTGGGTTGCCATTTCCTTCTCCAATGCATGAAAGTGAAGTCGCTCAGTCGTGTCCGACTCTTCGCGACCCCATGGACTGCAGCCCACCAGGCTCCTCTGTCCATGGGGTTTTCCAGGCAAGAGTACTGGAGTGGGCTGCCATTGCCTTTTCCAGCTGAGTCCTCCTATGCACAGGTAAATCTAGCCCCTGTCCTCAAGCAGCTCACAGTCTAGCGAATGAGCAATCATGATCACGACAATGGTGATGACGATGACAATGATCATGGTGAGAGCAGAAATTAAGTGGCCCATATCCAGTGGCCATTTACATGGTATAATCTGCAATTCTATTACAAAGCTCCATAAAGGAGGTTCTGTTACAATCCTATTTCATAGAAAAGAACCAGACTCAGCCCAAACGTGGCAGAACTAGAGTTCCCACCAGGCAGTCCAGCTTTAGACCCTGCACTCTTTAGCAGCTCACTCCCCATACACTCAGACCCCTAACCTGTCCCCTCCCTATATCTTCACAACAACCTCTCTCCATATACCTGAGTTAAAAGATTACTTGCACAACATGCCCTCCTCTGGGAGGTTTCACAAACACAAAGCCTATGCATTTAATCAATTAGATTCCATAGACATGCTGTGGGCAAAGACTGCCAGCCTTCAGTAAAGAAACTGACTTTTTGATCAGCTTGGAGCAGATGTGAAGAAAGGAAACACAATTGTGTTCATTTCCTAGGTTGATGGTGGCTGAGGATCCACTGAGGGTGGCAGCTGGCTTTTCTCCACCTCGTATAGAAGCAGTAAGCAGTAGGCCTTGCACACAGCATCAAGGGAAATGGGCAAGGCAAAAGGGAACATTTCCAGATTACAATGACCCATGTTTTAGAAAGAGACTCCCAAGCAGAGGGCAGATCACTTTCCAGAGGCAGAGTGGTGAAGCAGGTCGAGCAGGGAGCAAGGTACAGATGGGCGAGATGGCCTCATAGGACACCCTAGAATTCAGCCATTCTTCCTTCAGGTTCTTTTTTCTACCTCCTTTTCTGTAGACAGTTGGTTTTTTTTTTTTTTTTTTTTTCTTCAATGTGAACCATTTTTAAAGGCTTTATCAGGCTTGTTACAGTATTGCTTTTGTTTTATATTTCAGTTTTTTGGCTGGTAGGAACATGAGGCCTTAGCTCCCGAACCAGGGATCGAATCAGCACCCCCTGCATTAGAAGGCAAAGTCTTAACCACTGGACCACCGGGGAAGTCCTCCACCTCCCTTTCTCAAGGCTGTTTTCAGAATGTGCCAAGCAGCAGAAGTCTAGTCAGATACCAAGGCCCAATTCCAACCCAGTGATGGCAACCCACTCCAGTATTCTTGCCTGGAGAACTCCATGGACAGAGGAGCCTGGCAGGCTACAGTCCACAGATCACAAAGAGTCGGACACGACTGAGTGACTACCTTACCTACCTGGATTTCCTCACCTTCCCAGACCACCCTGGGGTCTGCTCTTATGCACCCTTCCTCTGGGATATCAGTGAAGGGAAAACTAGCCTCCCACTTACCCCCACCGAAAGACAGCAGAACACGGGAGGTCTGTAAACACTGGCGTAGAACTCAGCTCTTTCAGCTACAGTCACAGTATCTCCTACTCAGTAGCTAACACTGAGAGTACCAATAAAAAACAACAGCCAACCCGAGGCCATTTGCTGAATTAAGTGGGAAAGAACTTATCTGTCTGTCCATGTCCGATCCAGCCCATCAGGAATGACCTGACGAAAGGGCTGAATGAAAGCTGCAGTGGTCCTGCCAGAGAAATCCCACACGGAGGCTGCCGGCAGCTCACTTTTCTTAGAAATAACGGCCAGTCACCTTAAGTACAGTAACAGAAAAATCAGAGTCCGACTTTCCCATTAAAACTGGGTCACCTCGCAGCAGAGTGGGCCTGGGTTAATAGATATCTCCCAGCCAGCTCACCTGATTAACAAGCTGTGGGGTTTTCACCAATGGGTTTCCAGATTTATCAGCCCTGACCTGACCGACAGGAAGGAAAGTAAGAGATTAAAGAGGCACTATTTTTAATAGGGTTTTATAACGCATTCCTTCCAGCCAGCTTCTGCCGCTGTCCCAGCCCTCGTGCTGCTGCTGCTGCTTTTTCACGTCAAGATGTCAGGAAATGCACTGATATTTGTAGAGCCCCTGCCACCGCACTGCTCTGGTTCTGCTGTTCCATAATCTGGGACCCAGGACAATCCTCCAAAGCTGGGCAGGGAACAGTCTGGGGAGGGGAGCAGCCCTCGCCCTCCCTCTCCTTCCCCTCCCCAAAAGACTGTAAACAAGGGTGGTTCCCCATGGCATCTGGCTTCGTTTAAGTCACGGGACACACTGTGAACACATCCTCTCATCCCCTGGCCTCTTCTTTTATTGCTGCCTTGATTCTTTCTTGATAATTTTGTCATAACTCCTGCCAGGAGGTGACCTTAAAATAAATTCTCACAAAGATGTCACTTTTATTTCATTTATTTGTTTTATTGAAGTATAGTTGGCTTACATGAGTCTGTTAGTTTCAGGTAAACAACAAACTGACTCAGTTATACACACACACACACACACACACACACACACATATATATATATACATATACACACGCATTCTTTTTCAGATTCTTTCCATTATAAGTTATTACAAAATACTGAATATAGTTTCCTTGTTGTTTACCTATTTCATATATAGTAGTGTGTATCTATTAATCCCTAATTACCTAATTTATGCACCCCTGCCTTTCCTCTTTGGTAACCATAAGTTTGCTTTTTATACCTAGGAATCTATTTCTGTTTTACAAATATATTCACTTGTATCATTTTTTAAAATTAGATTCCACCTATGAGTGATATCATATGCCATTTGTCTCTCTCTGTCTGACTTACTTCACTTAGTAAAATACTCTCTAGGTCCATTCATATTTCTGGAAATGGCATGATTTTATTCCCTTTTGATGGCTGAGTCATATTTTATTGTATATACATATACCGTACTTCTTTATCCATTCATCTGTTAATGGACATTTAGGTTGCCTCCGGGTCTCGGCTATTGTAAATAGTGCTGCTTTGAGCATGGAGGGTGTGTGTACCATTTCAAATTATAGTTTTCTCCAGATATATGCCCCACAGTGAGATCACTGGAGCATATGGCAATTCTACTTTTAGTTTTCAGAGGAATTTACATGCTATTTCTGAGGAACCTCCAAACTATTAGTTTTCTGAGGAACCTCCATATCACACGTAGAGACTGTACCAACTCACATTCCCACCAAGAGTGTAAGAGGGCTCCCTGTTCTCTGCAGCAACGGTGCCACTTTTACAGAGTGTGATCTGGGGCCCTGCTGTAGGTGGAGTGCCTGGTGGAAGATGGAGGCCCTATTCTGTGCCTAGTTTAAGATCAGAAGGGGGGCCCAAGAGAAAATAGGAACTAGGGCATGGGGCAGTGAGGAGGTGGTGAGGGGAGCAGAGAGCACAGAGCCTGTGGGGAAGGGGACAAAAACTAAAGGCAGACAGGAGCCGAGACAGCATGGCTGAACCTTGAAAAGTGGCGTGAGCCAGCTCTGAAAGGATCGTCTGTGCGGCCCTCCTCATACGAGGTACGCAGGGGAGCCAGGTTCATAGAGGCAGAAAGCAGAATGTGGTTTCCAAGGCTAGGGGTGGGCGTGGGGAGTTAACTGCTTTATGGATACGGAGCTTCGGTTTGGAAGATGAAAAATTCTGGATGGTGGTGATGGGTATACAACTATGTCAATGCACTTAATGGAGTATATATTTAAAAGTGGTTTAAATGGTTCATTTTGTTATATATCGATATATATTTTCATGATAAAAAATGTCCAAAGCATGGGGCTGAGGTTAGTTTAGTTTTGTGTGGAAGACCTAGTCTGGTAAGCAGATTCACTGTTCCTCTGAAATTCAGGGGTGGAGGTTGAGTCAGGGGCAGGGGCAGTTGGACCACTAGGCCTCCCCAGGAAATGCCCCTCTCAATAGCATCTGAACTTGGGAACCTGGGGTCTTTCCCCAATCCTTCACTGGGAATCATCTCGAATATACAGCAGACATTCCAGATTCCTGCTTGCCCAGGAGGCAGCCCAGGGGTCTGGCAATGAATGGGACCCCCCTCCCCTTCCTTAGGTCTCGCTGGGAAGGCTGAGGGATTAAAATGGAAAGGTGTGAAGGGTGACTTGTGTATAAACTCCGACTTTCAGATTGGGATGAAAACCCTAGCAAATCTGACCACATGGAGGTCACAGAACTCTGCGCAAGAAACTAGACGAGACTGTGGTACCCAGAAGCCCCGCTGCAGCTGAACTCTGGTGAACTAGGTCAGCGTGTGCTTTGCACATTCACTGGGACTGCCCCGAGTCTGGTCTCGTGCAAGAGGGGAGACTTCCTAGACAGTTTGGGAGCTTCTTTTGGGGGAGGCCCAGCCTCCCAAAAGAGTCTGGGCTGGCGGTCACCCTAGCATCCTGTTTTGCTGCAAGCAAGCATCTTTTTTCTCTGTTATTTTTGTCTCTGGCCTTGGCTTGTTTTTCCCAGTGCCTCTCCTTGGCTCCTAACATTTCTTCCCTGGTTTATTAAGAACTGAGATAAATCACCTAATAAATCTTGGCTAAGCTTTTTTTTTTTTTTTTTCAAACCTCCTCGACAATTGCCAAAGTCACAAAGTTGCATCTTTCCCGCAGTGGGAGGCTAACAAAATAGCTGGTGTGCTCAGAAAAATGTATAGATCAAGAAAACAAAGGGAAAATCTTTAATTATTCAGAAGCCTCCCACTTCTGGTACTAAATTTACTCGCCAGGGTTTGATTTAAAGATGCAGAGCTGTACCTGAGCAGCAAGCAGGCAGCGCCACGCCCATCAGCAGAGGAAGCAGCTGCCTCCCTCTGCAGCGCGAAGAAGACGTGCATAAATTAACTGTCTTTCCCTGTTGATGGGATGGGTCCTGGGAGTGCTCCTAGCATTTAATTATTAAAGCTCTCCCTCCCCCACTCACATAGATGCAAACCTCTGCTCCTCTTAAAACGATTGAATCACACAGTCCTGGCATTTGAAAGGAATTCAGGCATCTTCTAATGTCACCTCTAATTGTCACAGAAGCACAAGATTCTAAGGATATTAAAAGTTATCTATTCTGGACTTCCCTGGTGATCCAGTGGTTAAGAATCCGCCTGTCAAGGGAGAGGACACAAGTTGGAGCCCTGCTCTGGGAAGATCCTACATGCCTCGGGGCAACTACTGAAGCCCACATTCTCCAGAGCCCGTGCTCTGCAACAAGAGAAGCCCGAGCGCGGGAACTAGAGAGGAGCCCCCACCGACTGCGGCTAGAGAGGCCCGCATGCACCAGTGGAGACCCCGCACAGCCAAGAATAAACACGTAAGTAAACGTCACCTATTCTGACACCAGCTCTCCCTATGAGATGCTGACTGACTGAACTGATAATTAGAATGCACACATCTGCTTAGCACCCCAACCGCACACACATCTGCTTAGCACCCCAACCGCACTTTATACAACACATACTTCCGTTCATACTTCGCTCATTCAGTGTAACTAGTTCTTTTTTAAAAGTTTAAGCTTTACTTTTTGAAAAGTAATATATTCACACCATTGGTTATTTGAAAGGTAAAAGAATATAAAACCCTAACCCTATAGACACCTAGTTCTCCATAGAGGCAACTAGCAACAGTGCTTTCATTGTCCTTCTGAGACAGTCTATGTCTATACACTTAACTATGTCATTTTCTTCCCCCCTTTTTACACAAATCTTTTCACACTGGTCTGCATTTATACTTTATTCTGGAGATTTTTCTGTTTCAAGCTTCATTCTTGCAGAGAGTTCTGTGGCATTTCATTACATGAAGGGGCCATAATCTAGGAACATTATGGTTGCCTCCAATCTTTTGTTTTATAAATAATGCCACAATAGCTAACCTCCTGCTTATGATATTTTCTACCATTTTTTCCTTCAGAGAGACTCCCTGGAGCGTAATCACTGGGTCCACAGGTGTGTACACTTGCAATTTTGATTGCTTTTGTTGTTCACTCGGTCGTGTCCAGTTCTTTATGACCCCATGAACTGTAGTCCGCCAGGCTCCTCTGTCCATGGGATTCTCCAGGCAAGAATTCTGCAGTGGGTTGCCGTTCTCTTCTCCAGGGGATCTTCCCTACCGAGGGATCAAACCTAAGTCTCCTGCATTGTCAGGCACACTCTTTACCATTGAGCCACCAGGGAAGCCCCACAATTTTGATAAATCTTGCCAAATGTCCTCCCCTAATTTCAGTTCTCACCAACAACAGATGGTGTGTGGCTTTACCAACAGTGTGTCATGAAATGTTTGACTTTTGCTATAATTAATCATTTACCTGCCTCTCCCCTTGGCCCCCTGCCCTCATTAGAATGTGAGCCCACCAAGTTTCGTCAGAAACTAACATGGTACCTGGTACATGACAGATTCCCAGGGAACTCTAGAAAGCGCTTGCTTCAGCGCCACGTGTACCAGAGCTAGAACACCGCGGAGAAGACAGCACGGCCCCTGCAAAAGGATGGTACGCAAATTCCCGAGGCACACCTTAATTTTAGAAAGCAGATCTTAAGTGTTCTCAACACACCAAAAAGTAATAGGTAAGGTGATCATTTCTCAATATATACGTGCATTAAAGCAGCACACTGTACACATTAAACTTACATAACGTTATATGTCAATTGTATCTCAATAAAACTGGAACAGGGGGTGGACAGGGAGGGAAGTGACTCTCTCCCCAAAATAAACTAATATACTTTAATAATGTACATAAATGGATGGATGAATTAATGCATTATAGGGTTCTTTAAATCAGAGCTAGAAATGATGACTTATTTTCTCCACTTTGTGAGTCTGGGTATGCTGTATTTCATTTTATTTAAGTGCCATTCATTGGTATAAATGTACCAATGGTATAAATGGTATAATTTGAAACCAGGATGAACTGTCCTCCAAATTCAGACTCAGCCTGAATTTCCAATGTTATACTATTTCCAAACGTCACATTTCCCTCTGAGCACTGCACATCATGATATTGGCATGTTAGGGCATAAGAATCTGTGGAAGAGACAGCAAATTGCCCCCATCCTTTCCTACTAATAGGACCCCAATTCTGTTCAGGGTGACAATATACTCAGGTAGAAAGGCAGTTTTAGCCCCCTCCATTAAGCAATGAGATGCAAGCAGAAGTCTCTAGAAAGTATTTTCTGAGAAAGTTTTTAAAGGAGAATCATTCAGTGGTGAATACCCTCTCCTGCCTGAGATACAGACATTATGGCTGGTGCCTTGGCAGCTACTTTGAGTGGTTAGGAAGAAAAGGATCACACTAAACTACTCAGCCATAAATAATAATGAAATCATGCCATCTGCAACAGGGGTGGGCCTAGAGATGATCATACTAAGTGAGGTAAGTCAGAAAGAGAAAGACAAATCCATATAAGTTATAAGAAGATCTTTAAAAATATATACAAATGAACTTAGTTACAAAACTAAAAGAGACTCACAGACATAGAAAATAAATTCATGGTTACCAAATGGGAAAGGTGAAAGTGAAAGTGAAGTCACTCAGTCGTGTCGACTCTTTGCCACCCCATGGACTGTAGCCCACCAGGCTCCTCCCTCCATGGGATTCTCCAGGCAAGAGTACTGGAGTGGGTTGCCATTTCCTTCTCCAGGGGATCTTCCCGACCCAGGGATCAAACCCGGGTCTTCCGAATTCCAGGCAGACACTTTAACCTCTGAGCCACCAGGGAAGGTGGGGGAGGGATAAATTAGTAGTTTGGGATACACATGAATACACATAAAATCGACCAACAACAAGAACCTACTGTATAGCACAGGGAACTACACTGAATGCCTTGTAATAAACTATAATGAAAAATAACCTGAAAATAATATGTATATACACATACAACTGAATCACTTTGCTGTGCACTAGAAACCAATACAATGTTGTAAATCAACTATACGTCAATTTTTTAAGTTTACATAATAAATAAATAAAATGCAAAAAGAGGGATCACACCATAGGAAGCCTCAGTCTGTTCCTGGAGCTACTACATCTGTCCTCAATTGCCCACATTAGGACTTCTCTTTAGGTGAGAAAATAAAATTTTGAATAATGGTGTTAGCCACTACATTCTAGGTCCCTACTAGTCATGATCAAAATTGATTCTTCTCTGATACAAGCCCCTCTAACGCTCACTCCCCTGCTAACCTTAGAGGACTCACTCTCTCCCAGTCTTCTTGCTTAAGCAGAATCAGAGCACCATGCTGGTTGGCATTACCCTGCCCTGTGCCCGGACACACGCCACAGTGAAACCCCCTCACTCCTGTCTGCCAGCCTAGCATGGCCAGTCTGCAGCTCCTGGTTCCATACCAGGACTAGGAGTTTACCAGTAACTACCTGGACACTGACTCCAGACTCCTGGCCTGTACTGACGTCTCATCTCCTTGTGGCCTCTCTAGAGAAGTGAACCTGGGGTCAAGGGAGCCCAACAGTTAGCACTCATCATTATTTGTTTGCTCTTCAACAGTTGTTTTTTTTTTTTTTTTACAAAGCATATTTGTGAGCTGTATGTCTGTCTTTCGACTGTTACAACAACTTTGACCAATGCACGGCAAGAGTATTGGTTTGTGCCCCCATTTTAAAGTTCAGGAAACTGGTTTCTGGAATGGGTGAATTGTTTTTCTAAGGCATACAGCAAGATGCAAAGTCAGCGTTTTGGTGCCGAGGTCCTCACTCTTTTCAATATGCCAAAGGTCCCAATCCACTTCTTCAACTCTAATATCACAACTCAGTTCAGGCAACCTCCTTGGGAGCAAATTAATCCGGCCAACAGCTTCCTGTCTCTGTCTAGTATTTGACTATTCATCATCACCGAAGGGCTGATCCACTCACCTGAATCAAGAGAATATTTACATGGTGTACAAAAAATTGGTTAAATCAACACCATCTGTGTCCACTGCACAGTTACTCTCTATAATGGGCAATGATGACATGAACAATGATAATTCTGTAAACATCCAACAGATGAATCACTTCTCTGAGAACAATGGCAGTTTCTTCACGGTTGCTTTGAGCATAGTGGGGGACAGTGACAAGTGAGGCTGAGAAGATGCTGGCTCTCAAAAAAGAGAAGATACAAGGACAGACTGGCACCTCCCAATTAGTCAGGGGAGGTTTCCTGGGGAAGACCGTGTGTCAGACGCTGTGTCATTCAGGAAGGAAACAAGTTCAAGAAGATAAGTGCCAGTTCAAACAGAGGCAGAAATGGAAGAAGAATAATAAGAGTCAGCGTGATCTTTTCCTAGTACTAGACAGAATTCTTCAGTGTGGGAAATAGAAATTGGCTCTGGCTGATGTAAGCACAAAGGGCATTTGCTGAAAAGATACTGGATCACTTGCATTAATTGCCAAGAATTCGGGAGGACCCGGCTCTGAAAACGAACAGGAGCAAAGAGATGCTGGGCATCCAGGACCACTCTAAATCCCAGCACACTGTCTGGCAGTGGACACAAGTATCCATTAGCTGTTTCTGCAATAACGCTGTCTAGCCAATAGCGACAAACAGATGGTGAGAGATGACAAGTGTTTTTAGCTTGTGTGTTTGGGTCACTCAGAGGCCAGGAGGCAGCTTTGGAGTCTTGACTGGACCCCTCATGAGACTCCAGCTTGGCTGCTATGAGCTGTTCTAGGCTGGCGTCGCCTTGGGTGGCCCGGCTCTGCCCACACGTCCAGACCAGGCACACCCACATGGCGATGGCAGAGGAGTAACAAAGGCCCGGATGTCTCTTGAGGCTCAGAACTGGCAACACCATCACCTGACTGGCCAAAGCAAGTCACAGGACAAGCCTGCTCTAAGGATTAGGGGAATAGAGTGTCTCTTTTCTTTTCCGGGGGAGGTGGGGGGTGGGGAAAGGGCGGGGAGCAGTGAATATAGTTGCTCTACACTGTTGGGTGAGTTTCTGCTGAACAGCAAAGTGAATCCGCTGTTTATACGTAAGTTCTCTTGAACCTCTGCCCAGGCTACCCTGACAGAGAATGAGAGGTGTGTGGTTTGTCTCAGCCTAGATCAGCCCGCTGACAGGTAGACGAGCCACAGACATACGAGCAAGCCCAGCCTAGATCTGCAGAACCATCTAGCCAACCCTCAGCCGAACCAAACACAAGAGCAATAAACACTTATACGCCCCTGCGGTTTTGTGGTCATCTGTTACCAGAAATCCCTGGGACAACAGATAACTGGTATAGCCTGCCAGCAGGTTGCATATAAATAAACTCATCTCATTCTTAGCCTGCAAGGCAGTTATGAGAATTTTCATTTGCATGGAGAGATGAGGTAAGCTGTCTAGGGTTGCTCACGCTGGATCTGATAGTAGTTTTCTCCCCATGGAAGACAACCTCCAGATAACCTGACCCTAGAACATAATTAGAAAGAAGTGGGTTCATGACCCTGACTGGCACTTCCGGGATGGAGCATCTCCTCACCTCATCTGGGCCCACAGTGACTCTGAAATGAACCCAGAATGACTTGGGCAAAGACCGAGAAACTCTTCCAAGGCTAATCCCATCAGAATGGACCCTAGGAACAATGCAAGGTCATTCCCTGCCCTGAAAGTTCTTGAAATCAGGGAACCATCAACCAGCACCTGGAACATTTCGTGGTTTCTCCTGGCAAGAGGCTTGGCTATGACAGGATTGGGTCTGTCCCCTGTTCTTAAAGAGCTGCTGCTGCTGCTAAATCGCTTCAGTCATGTCCGACTCTGTGCAACCTCATAGATGGCAGCCCACCAGGCTTCCCCATCCCTGGGATTCTCCAGACAAGAACACTGGAGTGGGTTGCCATTTCCTTCTCCAATGCATGAAAGTGAAAAGTGAAAGTGAAGGCGCTCAGTCGTGTCCGACTCTTAGCAACCCCATGGACTGCAGCCTACCAGGCTCCTCTATCCATGGGATTTCCCAGGCAACAGTACTGGAGTGGGGTGCTATTGCCTTCTCCCTTAAAGAGCTAAGGGTGCGCTATCCATACAGATAATTCCATAGAACTCAAGCTAGTACCATAGATGCTGCATGGTATGACAATCAGGATACCTAGCATATAATAGGCACTCACCAGACACCAGGCCCCTCCTCTGCCCTTGCACACAGACTTACAGAATCATATCGTGCATATGTGCTAGGTCACTTTAGTTGTGTCTGACTGTTCGCGACCCCACAGACTATAGCCTGCTAGGCTCCTCTGTTCATGGGATTCTGCAGGCAAGAATACTGGAGTGGATTGCCATGCCCTCCTCCAGGGGAATTTCCTGACCCAGGGGTCAAACCTCCATCTCCTGCATTGGCAGGCGGGTCCTGTAGCACTTGCGCCACCTGGGAAGCTCACCGAATCTTATCACCAAGTCTTTTTATTTCTGCAAATCACAGCTCTTGGGGCCTGACAAACTCAAAATTATGAGTTGGCTCCTAAATATATATACTGTAGGCCTACTATGTGCTAGGTACCAAGAACACAGAGACTGAGAGAGCTGGCCTGGAGCGCACAGACTCTAGGGGGAAACAACAGTTCTCACAATCAGACTTAATAGCTAACCAAAGTTAATGTTTTACCATCAGGCCATGCACCACACTGGGGAAGATGCAATGAAAATGTTGGATTGTTATGTTAAAAGGTGATTTTATTCATTTAACCTCTATTAAAAAGTATCATGACTGATTTTCAATTTTTAAAAGGAAAAAGGCACAATATTAATTTCCTGCTTTGATGAATATATTATACATTTTAACACATAAAAGCTGAAATCTATATTAGCTTTGATACACATCTCTTCTTGCCTAAGTCCACAAAACTATAAAAATCCTACTTTACAGCTGAAAATAAAAACTTCATAATAACGTGAAAGCTAAATTTATTCATTCATTTAAACTCTATTATAAAGACACCACAAATTATTGTTTTAGTGCCTTTGAAAATAAATATCATTGAAAGGTGAAGGATCTTTTTCCAAGGCAACTCCTGTCTACAAAGCCACGTTCTGAGGGAAAATTGGCAGAAAGTTCAAGGAAAACACGAGAAGACCAACTTTAGAGAGTTTCTTTCATAACAAAGTGGAATTGCCAACAAGACCTTAACTTTACTGCATAAATGCACCAACCAGCCATCAGCAGAAAGACCCAGTTGTATGACCCCTATTATCTCATTCCAGGGGTGATTTGGAAACCATTATGAGAGCTGTCCAACCTCATTTTTGCCCTCAAAGTCTTTTCTTGGAAGAGGACATTCTGGCCATCCAGGCCATGTGCTTTCAACACAAGGCCTTCTGTAGAGATTCATGGATTAGCATCCAAGGGGCTAATTCTTCACCAAAATGACCAGCAGTCATGCAGCAGGAATGGGAGGAGGGTTTGAAGCGAGGGAGACAGGAGATGCTGAGTCTGAATTTAGGGAAAGTTCTGAGGAAAAAGGATGGCAAGCACAGAGATAACTCAGCAGGTGAGGCGGTTGGGGATGCTCCCACCGGGAGCAGGAAGAGCCACAGGCTCTGCCAAGTGGGAGCTGGGTGAGGAGGAGGCCAACCAAGAACAGCACATCACAGAGGCTCAATAAGCATCAGTGAAAGGCCCGTTCAACTACAGATGACCAACGGTTTGGCTGTAGTTATTCTGTCCATATGGTGAAATTCACAAAGTCAGCATTACCCCTGAAAATCTGTCAAATGGCCCATGCGTCTTTAAGAAATTTATTTATTAATTTTTTGGACCACGGCTTCCTACATGTGGGTTCTTAGTTCCCTGGCCAAGAATGGAACCAGCGCCCACTGGAAGTGCGTATTGGAAGTGCGGAGTCTTAACCACTGAACCCCCAGGGAAGTCCCTGTTACTCGCATCTTGACAGTTAAATTTGTTGCAGCCATATCTATACGCTCCAGATCAGAAGCCAACACACCAACACACTGTCACCTCTCCCTGAGTTCATCACAAGCAGGTTTTTTTCCCAGCAAGGGGGCCCATGACTGTGTCTTCAAACAAGTGCCAGATGAAGCATCTGGCTTGTGTTACAGATCATGTTGTAAGAAAGGACACACACCTTTAAACACCAAAAACACACTCAATGTAGCAAGAGGTACATGTGATAAGAGGCATGTGGTGACTCAGGCCAAATAAGAGAGAGCAGATTGACCTCTGTGACAACACTCAGTCCAGGACAGAAACTCACAGCGGTCCCATGCGGGCCCTGAGAACACTCCTTGTCCCAGTGAGCTAAGGGCTTGATGAGGGTCAAGCAGTCAGTGTGTCCGGAAACATACAACAGATCAAGGTCAACAAAAATAAAGCCAAAACCAGGTCTCCCTCTGACAGAAAATCCGCAAAGCTGGCCAGCAAGGATTTCAAACACATCCTTGATTTTCTGGGAGAGTTCCAATTTAAATATTTTGACACCATGATAATCCTGACCTGAGCCTTGAAAGATAAGTAGGACTTAAATATTCTGCCAAGCAAGACAGCCAAACAAAAGACAATATGAAGTGGGAAAGGGAGTAACAAAAAAAGCTCTCTCTTTTTCCTTTTTTCTTCTTTTGCTCAAAATGTCAGAAGATACATGCTTTGTGAACATATCCAGCACAAAGTAGTCCCTGAACACACATTTATAAACATGCCTCAGCTCAATAATATGGCCTTAAGAATTCCATGGTATATGGCCTTTCCTTGGGTTAAGTGAAAATGGTGGACACAGAGACGCACCACTCAGACGGCTCTCTAAGAAAGAACTCAAGGAGCATGGAAAGGGACTTCCCTGGTGGTCCAGTGGTTAAGACTCTGTGCTTCCAGTGCAGGTCCAATCCCTGGCTGGGGAACTAAGATCTGATGAGCTGTGCAACCAAAAGAAACAGAGGATGAGCATCCAACAACCTCCACTTTCAAGTCAAGTTCATGCTCTTCTCAAGAGGTTTCCAGCCAATGACTGAGCAGAGCAGTGATACAGGACCAAACCATCCCCACCCAGCACAGGACCCGATAAAGGACCGTCTTGCTCTGAGGCTCTCCCTGGAGCTGGCCGAGGCTCCGTTCAACGTGCACCCTGGTCTGACAGCTCCCACTGTGCAGTCCTGCTCCATGCCCTTTTGCTTCCCCGGGTGTGACTCCCCAGCAAGTGTTTTACCCTCCTGAATGCATCTCAGCATCTGCTTCCCGGAGAGCCCAACCTGTGATCAGCAGTATCCTCAGAGGTTCTCTACGAAAAGGCCAATATCATGGGACACAGTGAGCCCCGCCCAGCCGTGCACACCTTAGATGAGATGGGAGTGGAGCCTGCATAGGCACACTCTGCATAGGCAGAGAATGGATGGGACAAGCCTGGGATGTCTTCATGGTGCTGTGTTGCCTTAGTGGCCGAGAAAGGATAGAACAGTTGACAAAGCTTGTAAGATGCTGTCATGGCATTAATTTTCAGGGCAATCTCTTTAGGGGTCCTGAGTAACTCCCACATCTGCCAAACAAATATCACTTTGGAACAAGACTTTCTTTAGATCCCAAACTTTCCCCTAAACTGGTTGAAATTTGTTGATGTTAAATATAAAGATGATTATTGCATTTTTAAAAATTTGTTTATTTTTATTTGTTTTATTGTGCATTTTTTTCTTAAATTTATTTATTTTAATTAGAAGCTAATTACTTTACAATATTGTATTGGTTTTGCCACACATCAACATGAATCCACCACGGGTGTACATGTGTTCCCCATCCTGAACCCCCTTCCCTCCTCCCTCCCCTTACCACCCCTCTGGGTCATCCCAGTGCACCAGCCCCGAGCGTCCTGTATCATGCATCGAACCTGGACTAGCGATTTGCTTCACATATGATATTATACATGTTTCAGTGCCATTCTCCCAAATCATCCCACCCTTGCCCTCTCCCAGAGTCCAAAAGACTGTTCTGTACATCTGTGTCTCTTTTGCTGTCTCACATACAGTGTTATCGTTACCATCTTTCTAAATTCCATATATATGCATTAGTATTACTGTATTGGTGTTTTTCTTTCTGGCTTTCTTCACTCTGTATAATCGGCTCCCGTTTCATCCACCTCATTAGAACTGATTCAAATGTATTCTTTTTAATGGCTGCATAATACTCCATTGTGTATATGTACCACAGCTTTCTTTTTTTTTTTAATTTTTATTTTTATTTTATTTTGCTTGACAATACTGTATTGTTTTTGCCATACATTGACATGAATCCGCCACGGGTGTACATGAGTTCCCAATTCTGAACCCCCCTCCCACCTCCCACCCCATATCATCTCTCTGGATCATCCCCGTGCACCAGCCCCAAGCATCTTGTATCCTGTATCGAACATAGACTGGCGATTCGTTTCTTACCTGATAGTATACATGTTTCAGTGTCATTCTCCCAAATCATCCCACCCTCTCCCTCTCCCACAGAGTCCAAAAGTCCGTTCTATACATCTCTGTCTCTTTTGCTGTCTCACAGGGTTATATTACCATCTTTCTAAATTCCATATATATGTGTTAGTATACTGTATTGGTGTTTTTCTTTCTGGTTTACTTCATTCTGTATAATAGGCTCCAGTTTCATCCACCTCATTAGAACTGATTCAAATGTATTCTTTTGAATGGCTGCGTAATACTCCATTGTGTATATGTACCACAGCTTTCTTATCCATTCGTCTACTGATGGACATCTAGGTTGCTTCCACGTCCTGGCTATGCGTGTCTCTCTCAATTCTGTTTTCCTCAGTGTGTACGCCCAGCAGTGGGATTGCTGGGTCATAAGGCAGTTCTATTTCCAGTTTTTTAAGGAATCTCCAGACTGTTCTCCATAGTGGCTGACTAGTTTGCATTCCCACCAAGAGTGTAAGAGGGTTCCCTTTTCTCCACACCTTCTCCAGCATTTATTGCTTGTAGACTTTTGGATAGCAGCCTTGATAAATGTAATGCTTCACATTTAGGGACTAATTCTATTAATACATTTACACTGTAGGGATGTGGCTAGATTTTAACTAGGCATTTTTAAAGGATGATCAGTGACTTAAGTGCACCTGGGATGTTTGGGTCCTGAACACCCGGTCATCCTTGATAAGAGTGAGAACTACATCCACCTGACCCCAGAGATAGCAAGGACCCGACAGTCGGGTCTTGGGGCAGCCAAGCAGTAGGACACACGAAGCTACCCCTGCACCTCCTGAGACCCGTGGAGGAAAGGCTGCTCCCCTCTCTCAGCGAAGGCAGGACCCCAGTTGTGCAAGAGCCCCGGCCTGTGCACCTGTGAGCCACACCCTGCAGCAGTGAAGCAGGCCCACGGAGAACCTGGAGCCTCACAACCCCTTCCTGAGCCAGAGCCTTCCTTTTTCTTCCCCCGTTGTGTCTCAGTGTCTCAGTCTTAATGTTTGCTTGTGTTTTCCAAGTGTCCTGAAAATCTGCATGAACATCCATTCATTTAGGGGCAAAAACCCACTTCTAGTTTCAATCTTGTCCCTGAAACTGAGGACTTAATCTCTAATCAGTACAGTAAAGAGCCACAGAGAAATGTTACTCACTAAAAAGCATGGACATGCTTTTATGTCCATTATATACTTGTGTTGCAAGGTGGGGGATGGAAAAAGAAAGAAGTGCCAGTGTCCCAGCAGAATTCGCCTGTCCCCATCACCCACTAAATTTTCCCGTGACCAAACCAGCTACTCAATATATGTGTTTTCTTCCTTCATTTCTCCTTCCACCTCTCAGCTTCTGCTTACTCATAGTATCTCAATATTTTCCGCTTCCTGTTCTTCCATGTCTTCTCAATTCCTACTCCTGTTTCTCTCCTTATAAGTTTCTGCAGATACTTTCAAGGCCCCTTTGCCTGCCCCTAAGGCCACTGCAGCTGTGGTAGAGTTTCCAACAGGTTGAGCTGCCCTTTTGACTTCACCAGAGGTCCCATGGGTCCTTGCTCAGCTGCAGCAAGTACAATCCAGAAAAGTAAAGGAATTAACGCCCTAGAAGCAATAGCACCTACTGGTAGAGTTCTTATTGCTCATTGTCATGGGGGAGGGAGGTATTACTTATTGGGATGGGCATTCCATGAGTGAGTGAGTCAGTGTCTTACTCACCTGTCCTCCAGAGGGACAAATCCATATGAGTCCACACAGTTTCTGAAAGGGTCCCCAGTAGAGGTGAGCTCCAGTTATTGCCCAGAATAACCCCTCACTCACTCCATAGTTTTTTCCTCCTATGCATCCCATTTTCCTATCATAGTCTCTATTTATAATTCCTGGAATCACCTATGATGTTAGTTCTCCAGAGAGAAAGAACCAATAGGATGGATGGATAGATGGATTGATGGGAAATTTATTATAGAATTGGTTCATCAGTTATGGAGGCTAAGAAATCCCACAGTTGGCCATCTACAAGCTGGTGAGTTAACAAAGCCAGGGGTGTAATTCAATCAGATTACAAAGACCTGAGAACCAGGGGCCCACAAGTGTAAGCCTCAGAGTCCAAAGGCCTGAGAACTAGGAGCTCTGATCTCAAAGGGAAGGAGAAAATAGATGAGAGAGAGAGAAAATTTGGACGTCCCTGGTGGTCCAGAGGTTAAGAATCCACCTGCGAATACAGGGGACACAGGTTTGATCCCTGGTCTGGGAAAATCCCACGTGCCACGGAGCAGCTAAGACATACACCCCAACCACCGAGCTCCTGTGCCGCAACCACTGGAGCCTGCATTCTTGGACCCTGAGCTCTGCAACAAGAGGAGACCCCGCGGCGGGAAGCCCCGGCACTGCAAAGGGGAGTAGTCCCCGCCCCCGCTCAGCACAGCGAGAGCCAACTTGCAGCAAAGTGAGTCAATTTGAGAGACAGAGAATTTGCCCTTGTTTCTTCCATTCAGGTCTCCCCTGGTGGCTCAGACGCTTTAACCTCTGAGCCTCCAACGTGGAGGTCTGCCTCCAACGTGGGAGACCCGGGTTCGATTCCTGGGTCGGGAAGATCCCCTGGAGAAGGAAATGGTAATCCACTCCGGTATTCTTTCCTGGAGAATCCCATGGATGGAGGAGCCTGGTAGGCTACAGTCCACGGGGTCGCAAAGAGTTGGACATGACTGAATGACTTCACTTCTTCCATTCAGGCGGTTGGACGGTGCCCACCCACACTAGTGAGGGTGGATCTCTGTACTGAGTCAACCGAACCTTGTTGATCAGGGTGTTTGATCCAGAAACACTCTCACAGACATGCCTAGAAATAAGGCCTTACCAGCTATCTAGGCATCCCTTAGGCCAGTCAAGTTGATACATAAGGTTAACCATTACACTTTCGAAATAAACTTCCTACGCCCACATTATCCTCTCAGAATTTTCTCCTGGAAGAACCTACACTTTAAAAAAAAGGTCCCGGTTCAAATTCCAAGAGAACTGTATTGAGACGGAGCTCTTCACACATCACTGCCCAGACCAGCTATTACTGGCTGCTCTTGGGTTCGGGTCTTGGGTCTAAACAACCACATGGTGTATTGCGTAGCTGTAAGAGCTGCCTCCCTCGCACAAGGCCATGAGTGGGACCGTCTTCCTTAGGAGGACTCTGAGCTGGACAGGTACTCTGACCAACCGTTCAGTACAGAACCTGAGTATCTGTGTCTCTATCTAGCCATCCTGACAGTACAGGCCCCATGGCCCCCCTGCTAGGACATACATACCGTTCCAGACGCCCACGTGCATTTATAAGTACAAGTGACTCAAACACCTCCAGAGACTCATCAGCCACTCAGCTTTGTTTCTGCTTCCTCCTGAATTCCTTCTTGCCATAGAACACTTTGTGATGGACTCTACCAAGAAAGGCCTGAACATCCAAGGACTTGACAGGCAAATGTGTGTGTGAATGGAAATAGGGAGTGAGCTGGAGCCAGCTGGGAGAGTCCACAGATGATGGCACAAGTGTGACACCAAGGAAGAGAGCAGAAGAGGAGCTTTTGTGGAGGCATTCGAGATCCCTGTGCAGCCAGAGGAAGGTTTGGCAAAGCCATGTGGGCGTCCTTGAGCCATGTTGATAGCAAAGGAGTCCCCTGCCTCCTGGACTAGGTCCCCACCATACAAGCCTTTGGTGGGGAGCAGCACAGAGGGAGCATGGCCTTGGCACAAATGCAAGCCAGATTTCAAAGTGCAACAGCTGCCGTCAATTAATGCCCCACTCGGCCACTCATGGACTATATAACTGTCCCCCTGCTAGGGACGCCGTCTGCTGAAGGACCACACATCTTACTATCTCTGGGCTTGACAAACGATTTGCTTTGGCCAATGGAACATGAACAGAAGTGAAATGTATCAATTCTGTGTGCGCTTAGTCATTTCAGTCGTGTCCAACTCTTTTGTGACCCCATGGACTGTAGCCCGCCAGGCTCCTCTGTCCATGGGGTTCTCCAGACAAGAGTACTGGAGTGGGATGCTGTTTCCTTCTCCAGTATCACTTCCAGAGAGCAGCTTTAAGCCCCAGCATAGGGTTCACCATGCTCAACAAACTGCAGAGTCCCAGATAGAAGCTACTTCATCAACCTGAGTCCTGAGTCACGGATGACAAGGCACAGAGCCATGGTCGACTGTGGTCACACAGTGCAAACAAGAGAGAAATCTTGGTTGTTGTCAGTCACTGAGATGCTACCACAGCATAACCTACCCACACTGACACAACTTCGGCCATCTCTACTGGTCCTTTTCTCCACCTGTATAGAAAAGCCAGATGATCCTAACGTAGGATTAGAGAAATTATTTGTTTTCTCCGTCTGCCTTTCTCCCCACTCCCGTTGCCACAGGCAAAAAGTTAATGTCTCTTAATTTGTATTGTCAGTTTTCTCATCAGCTAGCAATATTAAGAAAAAATGCTTATGATTTTATATCCAGAATCTAAATTTTTTAAAGACTTTTTTGATGTGGATCATTTTTAAAATCTCTATTGAATTTGTTAAAATATTGCTTCTGTTTTATGTTTTGGTTTTTTGGACACAAGGCATGTGAGAGGGCTTCCCAGGTTGGGAGTCACAGGAGACACAGGTTCAATCCCTGGGTCAGGAAGATCCCCTGGAGTAGGAAATGGCAACCCACTCTAGTATTCTTGCCTGGAAAATTCCACAGACAGATGAGACTGGTGGGCTATAGTCCATGGAGTCACAGAGAGTCAGACACGAGCGAGCACGCACAGACATATGGATCTTAGCTCCCTGATTAGAGATCAAACCCACACCCCCTGCGTTGGAAAGTGAAGCTCCAACCACCAGACCACCAGGGAAGTCCCTGGAGAAAAGAATAGCTATCTTGATTTTACAGTCTGAACTTCGGTGATAGAGTTCACACTTAACAGCACCGCCCTGCTGGATTCCTCTTTGGAAACCTTTTCTTAAAACACATACCCTGTGTGGCTCTTTGTTTCATCGATCGTTCCCCATTATGTACCATGTCTCCTTTTTTCCCCTTTTTTGCAAATCCTTTACAGTGGATTCAAGGGAATACAACTACATTTAAGAACTTAATGTTCTGGCTGAATTTATACAACTTCCAGTGAACAGGAAAATAGTCCTGACACCCTGACAAAAGATTCATAAATACAAATCCATTTTGGCATCTGTTTCCTCGATTATAAAATAAAAAGAGGGAAAGGGAAGTACCTAGCAGCTGCTGGTTCAGAGCGGTTCGTTTGGTCACCAGCTTCCTTGCTGACCAGTGCTGAGGGCTGGTACTAAGGGCATGTCTGGATTTGAGGTCTAACCTTCACGTGCCAGGGCTGCAAGGAGCCTGGGAAGCATGTGGGGGGATCCCCTTTGATTTAATCATGGATTAAGATGGACTTTGCAAACTTTTGGCAAGAAAGAGCACACAGAAATTTCTGGAAGAGATGTTTGTGAGGAGGCTGGTCTTCAGATAAAAATAGAAACAAGGCAGAATGCTAACTAATTAACAAACCTAATTATAGGGATTTCTTACAGACAAACGCTCATGTCAGCTTTTTGCTTGTCATAAGGGTCACTGGTGGTTTCCCAGTCAGAACAAAATGAAAAATCATGCGTGGGAAGGCTGTGAATTTTTGGCCAAGGAGAAGAGCCGGGGATGTGTCTGGAGATTTATTGTGCTGGCGTAACAGTCCTACGATTTCAGGTTGGGGTTCACCCACTCTGTCCCCGAGTCTCCTCAAATCTGGAAACAGGTTCCCTGGTTCCTCTGGATACCAAATACATTTGGTTTCTCATAGAATCAGTGAAGTATGTTCCATTTCGGGCTTCCAGCTGTAGTAAGATATTCCGACTGGTGGAAATCAATCCAATTGAAGTACCCTTGAGCACAAATCACATGAGACGAGACTGTAATTGAGGTAAATTATAGTCATAACTTTGCTTTAGAAGCTAAGTCACTTTCTCTCTGCATGATCTCTGAAATGGTACGGATGCTCTCGGCTCTCAGCACTGATGCAGGTGCCAGAACACATTTTTGCTAAAGAGAGTTATTAAAATGTCTTTATCTGTCTGGGGTGTGTCATCATTATTAAAAACAAAGGCAGAGAGGAAAATAATACAAGTTGAATCGTGTTCAAGGGGTTCCCAGCCCTACACGTGCTGGCAATACGATTAATGACAGCGTTTAGCGGGCTCCTGAAGCATTCCGTCAATCAGCACAAACACGCCACAGTGCAGAAGAGCTAAAAAGATGACTTCTCACAAGCAAGCTCTCCAACAGCGTTTCCACCGTCACTTTCTATAGTTTACGGTCCTGTAATTATGCACTTCACACAAGGTTTCTGACATGTCCACACTCGCAGGATCACAGAATGTGGTTCAAGAGGGAACCTTGGTCTCCACGTCATAAATATCTATCCACTCACACCGCCCCCCATTCCGACACACTCAGTACTCCATTCCACAGATGAGAAAAACCAAGGCCCACGGAGGTCAAATGAGTTACCCAAGGTCACACAGCAAGTCAGAGACAACCAGAATTAAAATCCAGGACCAGAACAGTTTCTTCTCTAGAATTCTGTCTCATCATTCACCAACAGCTTCAAGTTGCCGTTTTTATTTTTCCAGAAGGGATTAGGCTATGAATTATAAATGAATCAATAGTACTACGCACTGAGTCCCCCAAAGGTAACTGGGTACAGGACAACTCTGCTTTTAAGATGCAATTAAAATGCAGTACATTCCTGGGAACAGATGTTATGGAGCTAACCATCCTCAGGCAGACCCAGGCAATGCTCCACCCACGTGGGCAGAAACCATCACACAGACCAGACTGTAGAATAAAGGACCAGGAAGGCGAGATGGAAAGCCTAGGGGTCCATTGCTGCCGCTGCTGCTGCTGCTGAGTCGCTTCAGTCGTGTCCGACTCTCTGCGACTCCATAGACGGCAGCCCACCAGGCTCCTCCATCCCTGGGATTCTCCAGGCAAGAACACTGGAGTGGGTTGCCATTGCCTTCTGCAATGCATGAAAAGTCAAAGTGAAGTCGCTCAGTCGTGTCTGACTCTTAGCGACCTCATGGACTATAGCCTACCAGGCTCCTCCGTCCATGGGATTTCCCAGACAAGAGTACTGGAGTGGGGTGCCATATAGGAAAGAGCAGATAAAGAAGACAAATGTGGCAGGTTGAAAAGTAGACCCTGCCTGTACATACAAATGGAGCCCATTCATCTTTGAGGACAGCAGACCCTAAATGGCTGGTGCTCCAAGCTCTGCTTCCTGTTATTTGAATTCAGCTCACCGAACCTTCACTGACACCCCTGCCATGCGCCAGGCTCGAAGGGAGCCATGGAAATATTTACAGCAGTGGACCAAACAGCCCCTGCCCTCAATGAGCTCACAGTCTTATAGCAAAGACAGAGCAGAAAGAAGGTTTTCCAGTAAAAGTCTTAGGTCTTAATGCACACTGCCTCCGGGAGCACCCAGCCCAGTCGTTCGGGGGAGGAACAGAGAGAGACGCAGGGAACAGATATGTGAACACAGTGGGGGAAGTGGAGGGTGGGATGCTTCGGAAGATTGGGGTTGACATATATACGCTACCATGTGCGAAAGAGATAACCAGTGGAAAGCTGCTGTCTAGCACAGGGAGCCAAGCTGAGTGCTCCGTGATGACCTAGAGGGGGGATGAGGGCAGGGAGGGAGACTCAAGAGGGAGGGGATATATGTGTGCGTATAGCTGATTCATGCTGTCGTACAGCAGAAACTAACACAGCATTGTACAGCAATTCTACTCCATTTAAGGGCTTCCCTAGAAGCTAAAGGCAAAGGAGAAAAGGAAAGGTATACCCATCTGAATGCAGAGTTCCAAAGAATAGCAAGGAGAGATAAGGAAGCCTTCCTCAGTGATCAGTGCAAAGAAATGGAGGAAAACAATAGAATGGGAAAGACTAACGATCTCTTTAAGAAAATCAGAGATACCAAGGGAATATTTCACGCAAAGATGGGTTCAATAAAGGACAGAAATGGTATGGACCAAATAGAAGCAGAAGGTATTAAGATGAGGTGGCAAGAATACACAGAAGAACTGTACAAAAAATATCTTCATGAGCCAGATAATCACAACGGTGTGAACCCTCTCCTAGAACCAGACATCCTAGAGTCTGAAGTCAGGTGGGCCTTAGGAAGTATCACGATGAACAAAGCTAGTGAAGGTGATGGAATTCCAGCTGAGCTATTTCAATTCCTAAAAGATGATGCTGTGAAAGTGCTGCACCCAATATGCCAGGAAATTTGGAGAACTTGGCAATGGCCACAGGACTGGAAAAGGTCTGTTTTCATTTCAATCCCAAAGAAAGGCAGTGCCAAAGAATGTTAAAACTTCCACACAATTGCACTCATCTCACATGATAGCAAAGTAATGATTAAAATTCTCCAAGCCAGGCTTCAACAGTACATGAACTAAGAACTTTCGGATGTTCAAGCTGGATTTAGAAAAGGCAGAGGAGCCAGAGATCAAATTGCCAACATCCACTGGATCATCAAAAAAGCAAGAGAATTCCAGAAAAACATCTACGTCTGCTTTATTGATTATGCCAAAGCATTTGGCTATGTGGATCACAGCAAACTGGAAAATTCTTCAAGAGATGGGAATACCAGACCATCTTACCTGCTTCCTGAGAAATCTGTGTGCAGGTCAAGAAGCAACAGTTAGAAGTGAACATGAAACAACGGACTGGTTTCAAATCTGGAGAGGAGTACGTCAATATACAAGGCTGTATATTGTCACCCTGCTTATTTAACTTATATGCAGAGTACATGATGCAAAATGCCAGGCTGGATGAAACACAAGCTGGAATCAAGATTGTGGGGAGAAATATCAATAACCTCAGATATGCAGATGACACCACCCTTATGGCAGAAAGCAAAAAGGAACCATAGAGCTTCTTGATGAAAGTGAAAGAGGAGAATGAAAAAACTGGTTTAAAACTCAACATTCAAAAAACTAAGATCATGGTATCCAGTCCCATCACTTCATGGCAAATAGATGGGGAAACAGTGGAAACAGTGGCTGACTTTCTTTTTCTGGGCTCCAAAATCACTGCAGATGGTGACTGCAGCCATGAAATTAAAAGACACTTACTCCTTGAAAGCAAAGTTATGACCAACCTAGACAGCATATTAAAAAGCAGAGACATTACTCTGTCAACAAAGGTCCTTCTAGTCAAAGCTATGGTTTTTCCAGCAGTCATGTATGGATGTGAGAGTTGGACTATAAAGAAAGCTGAGCACCAAAAAACTGGTGCTTTTGTGTTTGTTTGTTTGTTTGTTTGTTTTTTAAGTCTCAATAGATTTTATTTTATTTTTTAATTTAAATTTATTTATTTTAATTGGAGGCTATTTACTTTACAATACTGTATTGGTTTTGCCATACAAACTGTGGTGTTGGAGAAGACTCTTGAGAGTCCCTTAGATTGCAAGGAGATCAAACGAATCAATCCTAAAGGAAATCAGTCCTGAATATTCATTGGAAGGACTGATGTTGAAGCTGAAACTCCAATACTTTGGCCACCTGATGTGAAGAACTGAGTCTCATTGCAAAAAGACCCTCATGCTGCAAATGACTGAAGGCAGGAGACGGAGACAACAGAGGATGAGATGGTTGGATGATATAACCGACCTGATCGACATGAGTTTGAGCAAGCTCTGGGAGTTGGTGATGGACAGGGAGGCCTGGCGTGCTGCAGTCCATGGGGTTGCAAAGAGTCAGACAGGACTGAGTGACTGAACTGTACTGAATTGGTAGCTCAGTGGCAAGAAAACCACCTGCCGATGCAGGAGATGCAGGTTTGATTCCTGCTCTGGGAAGATCCTCTGGAGAAGGAAATGGCACTCCACTCCAGTGTTCTTGCTTGGGAAATCCCACGGACAGAGGAGTCGGGTGGACTACAGTCCATGGGGTCGCAAAGAGTCGAACATGACTTAGCAACTAAACAACAATGACGAATAAAATGTGCAAAAAAGAATAACGTCATCCCAGCTCCAGAGTGAGCCCCATAGACTCAAGTTCATCAGCAGATGACATTTCTGCAGCCCCGTGATTGGCTCCAGGTGGGCACCTGGCCTGAGCTTGTTCACTTAGAGTGCAGCCGCCTTTCCTCAGTGTTTGGCGCCCTCCTTTGTACAGTGTGGAGGATGGTGAGAGGCCAGCACAGCTGCTTTATGGCTGTAGCCAGGTGTTAAGTGGGAAGCTTCTTATGGCCCCAGGGTTGAGATCCAGGATAAAACTGGAAAGAAAGAAAAGTAAGAACTGCGTTCCTTGGCAAAATTGTACAAAGAGCAGGAAACTCTGCAACTTTCGATTAAGAGGCCCTTGAACTGGTTCCCCTTGTGCCCCAAGTCACACGAGGACCCTGGAGAGCCCCATGCGGTGAAGTGGGGCCTCAGGCGCACACCACACTCCTTGGCTGGATGCCCACTGGGCTATAGACACCCACACATCTACCTTGGATCCCTGCTGCCAAAGCAAAGGGAGGGAAGGAATTCCCGGGTGAAGTTGGCAGGGTCCCCAACAGATGGGCCGAGTGACCAGTCTTCTTGCCTGCGGAGTTCTCAGGTTGGGGGTGGCCAGTGTGGAAAGTAGGGGCCTGGTGTGGTGTGTCTGGACAAGGTGTGGTGTGTCTGGACAAGGTGTGGTGTGTTTGGACAAGGTGTGAGCCATGTTCATCCCACCCCCACTGTTCCTCAAGGCCATTGGATGGCGTGGAAGAGGCTGTGGAAGTTTGTGACTTCACATGAACATCACAGACGTGTGAAAAGGAGACCCAGAGGCTATGTGGGCATTTTCAGTTGCCCAAGGCCACCACCCACCTGGAAAGGATTCAAGTCCAAACTCCTCCTGTAGGTGATTTAAAAAAGATGCAACTGCCCTCTCCAAAGGTTCTTTATCAGGTGGGTGGGACAGAGTGAATGGCATCCCAAGGAAAGCTGCTCACCGTCAACACAAATCACCTGGAACCAGAGGGAGGCTGGGAGCCACTCCGCACTAGGGGCAGCCAGTAAACGAGACACTGGGCCACCATCCCAGTCCCTCCTCCCAGTGGAACCCACGGAGACTCTGAAGCTGAAAGGGCGGGGGGAGACTAGACAGGCTGGGGCTTGGAACCCTTGGCTGGAGTGCTTGCACCTGGACAAATGTCTCCTCAAGCAACAAAGTACAAAGAAAGTGCATAGGGCTAAAAATAACTGCCTGCATATGCAGTAGGGGCGAAGTCTGGACAAAAGATACAAAAAGGCCAAATTGCTCAACCGCCACTTTTGAAGAGCTGGGAGCAAAAGCAGGGTACTGTGTATGCCTCTTGCACTTGACAACACCAGAGGGGGTGCCAAACACCTAAGCCACCCTCCAGCCAGACCTCTGGACACGCCCCTGCCTTCACCCTGTATAGGAAACCAGCTCAACACCCCGCCTTCCCCACCTTGGGAAGTGAGTGATCAAGGGAACCTGTTGCTTTTCTCACCCCTCGCCCAGGCCAGCTGCATGCAGCAAAGGCCCCAGTAAAGCCTTGCCTGGATTTCTTGCCTGGCCTCTGATCAATTTTTATTGATTAAGGAGGCCCTTGACAGTATCAGAGAGGGATGCCTGAGAGCCCCATGCCTTCTCTATTGCAGGAGCCTCACACCCCAACTTTAGTTGAGCTAGGGGAAAGGGAGATAAGATGAAGTCTTAACAGTAGGTAGGAGATTGGGGTTTTAACTACAAATAAGACTAGGTGGGAAAAAGCTATGACAAACTTAGAGTAAAAAGCAGAGATATCACTTTGCTGACAAAGGTCTGTATAGTCAAAGCTATGGTTTTTCCAGTGGTCATGTATGGATGTGAGAGTTGGACCATAAAGAAAGCTGGGCACCGAAGAATTGGTGCTTTCCAATTGTAATGCTGGAGAAGACTCTTGAGAGTCCCTTGGACTGCAAGGAGATCAAACCAGTCAGCTCTAATGGAAATCAACACTGAATATTCATTGGAAGGACTAATGCTGCGGCTCCAATACTTTGGCCACCTGATGCGAAGAGCTGACTCATTGGAAAAGACCTGATGCTGGGAAAGATTGAAGGCAGGAGGAGAAGGGGACGACAGAGGATGAGATGGTTGGATGGCTTCATCGACTCAACGGACATGAGTTTGAACAAACTCCAGGAAATAGTGACGGACAGAGAAGCCTGGCATGCTGCAGTCCATGCGGTCACAGAGAGTCAGACACGACTGAGTGACTGAACACAGCAAAGGCTGGGCTGCAGATGCTGAAGTAGAATAACAGTTGTGTTACTAACAGTTGTTGGTTGTGAAGTTTTGGAATCTGTTTAGGACGTTGGTTCAAAAAGGGGAAGTGTGATTTGAACCAGCACATTGGGAGCAGTGATGGGAAAGAAGAAAATGCTCTGAAATCCTTGTCCTGCCACTTACCGACCCTCTCAGTGGGGACCGTGAACCCTAACCTATAGGATTGTCGTAAGGCTACAGACACTGACAGTCCATTCATACTGGTATAAACGAAATTCTACAGCCGAGGAATTCCCAGCCTAACAGGAAAGCAATGGAAATGCATTTCCACGGTTCTGGAAGCTGGATATCTGAGAACAGGGTGCCAGCCTGGTCTGCTGAGGCCCCTCTTCTGAGTCACAGCCTTCTCGCTGTACGCACCCCTAAAGGAAGACGCCAGGGATTACTCTGAGGTCCCTGTCATAAGGTCACTAATCCCGTTCACGAGGGCTTTGCTGCCCAAAGACCCAACTCCAAACCCTCACCTCGGGCATCAGGTTTTCAACCCATGAATGGGGGTGGGGAGTGGACACAGACACTCAGCGCATGCCTTCAAAAGACATGTAACAGAGTTTAAAGAGCAGTGTAGATGGAGTTTATGGAGCTGGGTGGGGAACTGAAGACAAGTGAGACAGGCCACATCTTCCAAAAAAGACCACCGTCCTATTTCAGGCCCCGCATGTTCTTCTAGAACCGTGCCACAGACAGGAGTCGGTTTTTTTCCTTCTTTTGACCACACTGTGAGGCATATGGGATCTTAGTTCTCTGGCCAGGGATCAAACTTTGTCCCCTGTACTGGACGCACAGAGTCTTAACCATTGGACAGCCAGGGAGCTCCCTGGAACCTGATATTTTAAAAGTATGTTCCTTACAGGTTGCAAACCTTCTACACTGTAGTTAAACGTCAACTGAAGAACAAATAGAGCAAATCACGGGAAAGGCCAGGGACGCTACTTTCAGGTTTGGGAAGGTGACACCGTTTTAAATAAATCCACCAGCTTACAAAGACAAAAATTAAGCTATGGGGCAAGGCTCTCTGCATTAATCTCCGGATTATGAGCAAAAAACGAGGACTCCTAGGAAACCTAGAAGCCACCCAGGAAGGCTCTCTGAGAATGAACACAAATAATCCAGCCCTCCTGCCTCCCGCCACTGCCTAGAGGGTGGGCAGGGTGAGGTCCTGAGGAAGGCGGGGGCCAGCTGTCCTCTCTGGACCAGGTGGGAGGGGGCTGCCAAGCCCGGGGAGCCCCCTGGCAGCTGGCGAGGCCACCCTGGGTGACACTCAGGCACGTAAGGATCAGCCGGGGCTGCTGCTGCAGCTCACAGCCAAGGGTGACTTCCTCCCCACACAATGCAGGGGAATAAACAGTGTGAGTGAGCCTGCTCGGCCTCAGCCAAAGTCTTGCCTGCCAACCCGAGCCAACCCACTGAGAAGTGTCCCGGCTCCGCTCCCGGCTGAGCTGCTTGAATAATATTCCACAGGCCTTACTCCAGAGAAGCCCAGCTCATACATATTCTCTCTCTCTTTCTCTGCACCCCCATCATACCTCTCCCTCTCCTGCTTTTGTTCCTAGCTGCCTCTGTCAGTATTAACCCAAATTTCTCTGAAAGAGCAGAAGGTTTTTCTCAGAGATTCTCTCCCTGACACTGTGAGCAGTGAGGTCTGAGGCATGCATTAAAGTTCTGTAAGATGCACTGACCACCTAGGACGGTCCAGACCCTGAGTTGGGCCCAAGGGCTACATAGATAGGGACTTGGCGGGTATCCCCATCTGTGAAGACAGAGATGGGGCGGCAACCAGTGCTGGCCTTGGGATCTGAGGCGTGCTAGGGTGATCATGCCTTCTTTCGTAACTCAAGGTCATTCTTCCGGCTCTCATTCTGTCCCAGTATCAGAAAAAGGATTGACCTGGGTTTGTTCCGCACTGTCCTTCCTAGAGCTGGGTCTCTGCCAGAAGTGAACACAGTCAGAGGGCTTCCCAGGCAGCTCTAGAAATAAAGAAGCTGCCTGCCAGTGCAGGAGACACAGGTGATGGGGGTTCAATCCCTAGGTCGGGAAGATCCCCTGGAGGAAGGCATGGCAACCCCCTCCAGTATTCTCGCCTGGAGAATCCCCATGGACAGAGGAGCCTAGCAGGCTACAGTCCATAGGGTCACAAAGAATCAGACACGACTGAAGCGACTGAGTATGCACACACAGTCAAAGAGGGAAAACAGAGGCCTCTGGTCACCATCTAATCACCGTGGCTGCACGGCATCCCTCTGCCCGCCTGGTCTTCAGCCTTTAATCTATGGTGGGGCAGGGGTGACAGTGGGGGCAAGAGGCCATTCCTGGAAGATAACCCAACACTGGCTGGAAGACAGTAGGAGAGGAGCAGACAAAGACTGAAGTAGAAGATGAGCTCACAGGGGTTTTATGAGTCCAGGGAAGCCTGATATGTTTGGTCAGTTGAGGGGTGACTGCAGGAGGAGGGCAATGGAAGGGAATGGAGGGGAGTTTGTGGGGGGATTGATGGGGTTTGGGGCTGAAGAGGTGTGAGGTCCAGGAGAGGGTGGCGTTGAGGACAGCCCTAGGTTTTGGGGCATCTTGTGGCTGCACGTGGAGCTGATGGGGGTGGCAAATGTGTTCTGCTCTCAGCCTGTTGACAGGGAACTGCTGGGGAGTGGGGAGTGACTGGGGCAGCTGTCCAACAAAGGGCTGAGGGGGCAGAACAGACACAGACATCCTCAGAACCCGGGGGCGTCCTGCCATGGACAAGGACAGGCCACCCAGACAGAATGTGGAGCCCGAGAAGCAAAGAGAGCAGTGGACAGAGGCCCGCCAAGGAGAAACGCGTGCGAGGCGGACGGAGAATGGGACATCGATGAGGGGGTAGGAGTCGGCTGAGTGCAGAGGCTGGTGGAAGCATCAAAGGGATACAGTCGTCAGAGGATGCGCCCCATGGGACCAGCTGCTGCTGTGGGGTCTGTAGGGGGCAAACAGGGAAACAGAGCCCTTAGACTAGAGGCTAACCCCTGGCACGCTGGGGTAGGCCACCATCACATTGTAGGGAACTGGCGACAAGCAGCTAATACGTATTTCTATGTCCGTGACCTTTACTGATTGAAAGGTGTTAATATGCAGAAGGGGAAAGGAGAAGCCAACGTGGGCACGTCACCCTCAGAAGCTAGTTGCCCCACACGGGGTGTGTAATCTGAATATGACACTCATTGCCAAGCCTGCTGGGCACCAGGAATGGCAGGAGAAGGCTCCCTGACAGCACATGGGTCCCCGATAGCCCATATCACTGAACACCAGACTTGCTTAAGAAGAGTGCACATCCCTTGGTCTGTGGGCAAAGAGGGGTATCCCCAGGCAGGACCACCCTTTGGAATAATATCCACTTCTTGTGATCTCAAGAGGTGCTCTCTTCCCCAACCCTAAAACATTCTCTGCTATGGGATTTTAAATTCCCTTGGTGGGCCAGTTCTTTATAAAGTTACTGAAGACCCTGGTGTATAGCAGGTACAGATAACAGGATGAATAACTTAGAATAATAAAATAAATAATAAAGGAGCATAAGCTCTAAAAATGGTGAATCACTATATTGTACACCTGTAACTTATCACCTATCAGTTCAGTTCAGTTCAGTCATTCAGTCATGTCTGACTCTTTGTGACCCCATGAATCACAGCATGCCAGGCCTCCCTGCCCATCACCAACTCCTGGAGTTTACTTATACTCATGTCCATCGAGTTGGTGATGCCATCCAGCCATCTCATCCTCTGTCGTCCCCTTCTCCTCCTGCCCCCAATCCCTCCCAACATCAGGGTCTTTTCCAATGAGTAACTCTTCGCATGAGGGGGCCAAAGTTTTGGAGTTTCAGCCTCAGCATCAGTCCTTCCAATGACCACCCAGGACTGGTCTCCCATAGGATGGACTGGTTGGATCTCCTTGCAGTCCAAGGGACTCTCAAGAGTCTTCTCCAACACCACAGTTCAAAAGCATCAATTCTTCGGTGCTCAGCTTTACTTCAACTTAAAATAAAAGAATAAAATCCTGACTTCCTGAAGACAGTGAGGAGAAAAGTGAATCCTCCTACACTGTTGGTGGAAATGTACATTGATTAAGTCACTACAGAGAACAGTATGGAGGTTCCTCTAAAAGATAAAAGTAAAACAAAATTATGATCCAGCAATCCTACTCCTGGGCGTATATCCTGAGAAAATCATAATTCAAAAAAGACACATGTACCCCAATGTTCTTTGCAACATTATTTACAATAAATGTCCATCAGCAGATGGATGGATAAAAAAGGTGTGGTATACATATATAATGGAATATTACTCGGTCATGAAAAGGAAAGTAACTGGGTTATTTGCACATACGTGGATGGACCTAGAGGCTTTCATACAGAGTGAAGTAAGTCAGAAAGAGAAAAAAAAAATCACATATTAACACAGATATGTGGAATCTAGAAAAATTTCACAGATGCTCTTATTTGCAAAGTAGAAATAGAGATACAGACATAGAGAACAAAGGCATGGACACCAAGGGGGAAAGGAAGAGGGGGATGAATCGGGAGATTGATATTAACATGTACACTCTACCATGTGTGAAACAGATAGCTAACGAGAACCTATTATATCTAACACAGGGAGCTTTACTCAACGCTCTGTGGTGAACTAAATGGATAGGAAATCCAAAAAAGAGGGGATATAGTTATACATATAGCTGATTCACTTTGCGCTACAGCAGAAACTAACATAACATTGTAAAGCAACTATACTCCAATAAAAACTAATTTAAAAAAATCCCAACTTCCTACCATGGCTTATAAGCCCCTGCATTTCTAGCCACCCTTCCCTCTTAGGCTCCTTACTCTCTATGAGCTGGTCACTCTAGCCATCTTCGGTTCCCCGAACATCCCAGCTTTCTCTCATCTCCAGCCCTTTGCACATTTTCCTCCTTTTCTAGAATGTTCTCACAGGATTCAGCTCAATTGCTCCCTCCCCAGAAGCTGAGGGGTGAGAAGAAATGTCAGGAAAGGAATAGAAAGCAGCTAGTTTGGAGAAACAACTGGGAGAGTCGAGTCTGGTTTCTCTGAGCTCAGAGTGAACACACGTTGAAAGAGTCTGTCTACCAGGCTCGGCAGAGACCCCAGAGTCTAGCTGATGGGATGCTGGGGAGCACACACGTGACTTCCCCAGATGACTCTGTCCTCTGCGGAACATCTAGAACAACATGCCATTTGTAGGATGGCAGAATAAAGAAGGTTCTCACCCGTTTGTCCTTGGAAATTGCCCAAAACAACAAGGATAATGAAAGACCCAATGCAAACTCCACTTCTGACAGAATCACTCTGAATCACTCTATATGAGGAAGAGTTACTAAACGCAGAGAAAATTTAACAGAGTTCTGGGAGATGCTGAAAGCACGGAGTGGTGAAGCCTGAGGGACAAAATGAACAGTCATTTCTTTGGATCAGGGATTGGGTATGCGAGCTGCCTGGGAAGCTGCCTGGATTCTGCACGGGAATGCAAGTAATAGTGCCAAGACCCTAAAGTGGAAATTATATGGATAACATTTTTTGATTACGATGAAATTACACTAGAGATGAGCGACTTTCAA
This sequence comes from Ovis aries, assembly GCF_016772045.2. NCBI lineage: Eukaryota > Metazoa > Chordata > Mammalia > Artiodactyla > Bovidae > Ovis > Ovis aries. The sequence goes on from NC_056072.1 coordinate 5,857,599, forward strand.
AAGGCTTTGAAAATACTATATGACAGAATCTATGGGCAACAGCTAAAGAATTCTGAAATAAATTTCATAATCTTTTTCAAAGATTTTTTTGATGCAGACTATTTTTAAAGTCTTTAATGATTATGCTACAATATTGTTTCTGTTTTATGTTTTGGTATTTTGGCCACCAGGCATGTAGGAAGTTAGCTCCCTGACCAGGGATCAAACCCACACTCCTTGCCTTGGCAGGTGAAGTTAACCATTGGGCTGCCAAGGAAGTCCCTAAAATTCATAATCTTAAGCACTTATGTTATAAATAAGAATGGATGATAAAAATACATTACACACATATTCTCAAGGAGTTAAAAGATAGCAAAAACTAAAACTAAATAAAGCAGAAGGAAATCATTAATAAATAAAAACAGAAATCAACTAATTATATAATAGAAAAATATAAAAAGTACATAGAGAGACATATAAATAAGGGAAAGAAACAGACAGACATTTGTTGCAGGGGGGGAGGAAAAAACCTCCAAATTGAAAACCACATGCTAAGTTAAGAGATAAGGGTATGAAGCGTAAAAAAAGAAAATGGAAAAATATGCAGATATATAGTATAAACTAAAAAAATCATAAGAAACTATTTTTATCAATTCTATTCAGATATTTTTAAAACCTGACTATGAAATAATTTGAAAACCTCAATGGAGGACTGTCCAATGAAACATGTTACTAAATTGAACCCCAAAGCAATAGATAGTTTAAACAGACCAATTACTGTTGGTTGGGGAGGAACTAGAAAAAATAGCTACCCATCACAAAAATACCAAGTCCAGATGGTTTCACAAGGAAAACCTACCAAAACTTTAAGGGACAGAAAAGCCAATGCTATTTAAATTGTTGCAGAATCTAGAAAAGGAAACGAAGATTCTAAATTCTTTTTGTGAAATCACCACAACATCGGTACCTAAATCCAACAAAGATAAACATACAACCACAGCCTGACTGATCTCGTTTATGACTATTGACAAAAATAGCTAACATAAAATATTACCAAAGAGAATCCAGCAGTCGGCTAGAGAACGAGCATAAGATTAGCTGTTGGAGTTCACACCAAGAGGAAAAAGTCAGCTCTATGCTGTAAAAACATATAAATACAATCAATCAATTACATTAATCAGTCCACTTGAAAAATTATAAGGTATCCACATAGATGCTGAAAATGATCAGATAAGATTCACATTCACTCTTGATTTTAGTTCAAGTGCCCAAGCATGATTTGTCTGTAAACAGAGTTTCCCAAGACATTGCACTCTCAATGCTAAGACCAAGAAAGACCCAGACAAGAAGGACAAGTTAGTTATGCTAATTTCCATAGAAACAGACAGATGAATACTTAACAATAGAGATAAACATGGCTACTGATAAGTACATCTCAATCCAAGATGTAGCATTAGAGAAACGCTACAAAGTATTTTCAATAAAGTAGGGAACAGGTCCATGACCTACACTAATTCCACGTTATTTAACATTGTTACAGAGGTACTAACCAAAGCAGTTGTCTAAGAGAACAAAATTAAATGTATTAAAAAAAATTAGGAGGCAATAAAATTACCATTATTTGCAGATGATATGATTATATATCTAAAAAGTCTAAAAAAAACCAACCAAATGATGATTTCAATAATAGTGGTTGAGTGTATAATAATAACTCAAAAAATAGACCAATAGAAAAACAGCAAGCTGTTAGCAAACGTAGAATAAAAGATGCCCTCTGCAAAAGCAACAAAAATATAAAATAAATAGAAATAAATTTCAACAGAATTGATTCAAATTAACAAGAAATAGGTGAGCTGTGTTGAAGGAACCTTAAACCGAGGTAAGTATGAAAAGGAAAAGTTGAAGACACGAATATGCATGCGCTGTTTTTGTATGGAAGGACTGTCAGCTCTCCCTAAGCTAATCTCTGTGTGTAATGGAATGGAACGCGATGAGAATAAAAATACCAACAGCGTATTTTCTTAGAACCAGACAAACTGTCGAAATGTGTCTTGAGAAGCCGGAGACAGGGGATTTACACAGCACAGCACACACAGTAGAACTTCTGGAAAATAACTGGTTTTCATCTCTCTCCAAAGCTCCCCATCATGGCACCGATTTCTCCTCCCTTTTCCTCCTCTCTTTCTCAAGCTTCCCCTCTCTCCCTGCTCCTGCTGGGTTCCTCATCTTCTCAGGCTACCCCTCCCAATCTCATCCTTTTCCACTTGAAGGAATTTGATCTGCTTTCAAATTCCATTGCTCCTGATCAGGAGAGAAGCACAGATCTCCTTACAAGAGAGGAGAGGGAAAAGGAAGAGAGAAAAGCAGAGGAGAGTTGCGATTATTCTCCCCACATCTCTACCCTTAACTATAGGACTTGCATTTCGCTGAGAAAATTTAATAAATAACATGGGTTAATTAGCTTTGCGGATAGCAGGCATTATACAGGTGGTAACAGTAGCAATAACATACAAGGTAGTCAATGGAAAATAATAATCATGCCTGCAGAATTTACCGTTTATAAAGCACTATAACAAAACTATAATGTGATGGGACAGTTAATAGGATTCCCATTTTGCCTATAAGGAACTGGAGTCTTAAAGTGAAATCACTTACTAGGAAATAAATCATAGTCTATAGAAGCCTCTAATCTATAGGAGATGCTCTAAGAATGAGGGTCGGGTTTTTTAAATTATTCACCCCAAACACTGAGGATTGAATAAAACCTTTTATGTAAGAATCAGCACTGGGACACATGAACCCAATATTTGCATATGTACCGAGTACAAATATTTAGTACCAAAGTTCCCCTACAAGGGGGAACCTGGAAAAGAAAATGGCAACCCACTCCAGTATTCTTGCATGGAGAATCCTAGGGTCAGAAGAGCCCAACGGGCTACAGTCCATGGGGTCGCAAAGAGTCAGACACGACTTAGGGACTAAAGCACCACCACCATGAGGGGGAAAAGAGGCTAGAAATAAAATAGGAATCTTCTGAGATAAATTAATGAGAATAGATGCCAAGATCTTTTCTTTGCATGTTGGCCACAGAGGGTTCAGAACCTCTGCCTCATTAGAAACTTTTCACCAATAAATGCTGTAGGTAAAAGGTTTAAAATTCATGAACCAAGATGTACACAAATTACAACTTAACATCTTTTTCACATATTTTGTTTTATCTTGCCTATCAAAATTGCAAACAATATCTTAAAAATTGGCTGTATTGGGACTTTCCTGGTGGCCCAGTGGCTAAGACTCTGTGCCCCAGTGCAGGGGACCTGGGTTCAATCCTTGGTCAGGGAATTAGATCTCATACAACACAACTGGGAGTTCACATGCCGCAGCTAAAAGCTCTTGTCTGCTGCAATTGAAGATCCCGCACGCCACAACGAAGACCTGGCATGGCCAAATAAATCACTATTTATCTTTTTTTAAAAAAAGAATGATGTGTTTTTAAAAATTGGTCATATTCACGGTAAGTGCCACCTGTAAGTTAATCATTTCCAGTGAGTGACAACAACCACACTGCGTAACTACGCACCCTGCTGCCTGTCACCGCATCAGTCAGCATTTGCTAGGTTTGCTGTAGTAACAGATAAGGTCAAAATTTTCTGTGGCTTAAAATAACAAAGTTCCTTTCCCACTCATCCAGCCTGTTAAAAGTGGGCTGGCTACAGTTTTTTTCATCATAATTGCTCAGGAACCCAGGCTGATGAGGCCCCATCGAAATTTCCATAATCTTGGAGGCAAGGGAATGTAAACATGGCAACTGACACACTGGCCCTTAAAGCTTCTGCTCAGAAGTGACACGTGCCACTTCTACTCATATTCTACTGGTCAGAGCAAATCATGTGGGTGTGCTGGAGTCCAGCAGACTAGGAAGTTTGCTCCTCCTGAAAAAAGGAAAATCACTGCAGATGGTGACTGCAGCCATGAAATTAAAAGACACTTACTCCTTGGGAGAAAAGCTATGACCAACCTAGATAGCATATTCAGAAGCAGAGACATTACTTTGCCGACTAAGGTCCATCTAGTCAAGGCTATGGTATTTCCAGTGGTCATGTATGGATGTGAGAGTTGGACTGTGAAGAAGGCTGAGCACCGAAGAATTGATGCTTTGGAACTGTGGTGTTGGAGAAGACTCTTGAGAGTCCCTTGGACTGCAAGGAGATCCAACCAGTCCATTCTGAAGGAGATCAGTCCTGGGATTTCTTTGGAAGGAATAATGGTAAAGCTGAAGCTCCAGTACTTTGGCCACCTCATGCGAAGAGTTGACTCATTGGAAAAGACTCTGATGCTGGGAGGGACTGGGGGCAGGAGGAGAAGGGGACGACAGAGGATGAGATGGCTGGATGGCATCACCGACTCAATGGACGTGAGTCTGAGTGAACTCCGGAAGATGGTGATGGACAGGGAAGCCTGGTGTGCTGCGATTCATGGGGTCGCAAAGAGCTGGACACAACTGAGTGACTGAACTGAACTGATGTGTTTGAACTTAAATACAGCCTACACAGTCTCTTTGTTCTTGAGCTCATGGTCTCAAGAACATGGAAAGCCAGACTGGGCAATGCAAGAAAACACTGCTAAGTGGCCCACCAAAGGGTAACCCCAGCCCTAATCTCACTTGCTCCTGGATTTCTAATCAGGTGGAGGTGAGTGGGTGGGTATACTTGATCTAGCTGGAAACTTCTGACCTCTCGGGAAGCAGATAAAAGTGAGGCACATATGGGAGAAGAATTCAGTATTTCTCAGACAAAACTCAAACACTTTATTTTGGTGTGAAAAGGCCATGTTTGTAGAGACAAAAAGAAGCAAATGAATATTTATGTCTCTACAGGTCTCAAACCTCTAAAATATAAGTGAGTGGGTCAAGTCTAATATTTATTTTTATTTATTAATATTTATTTATCTAGTTAGCTGTGCTGGGTCTTAGTGGAGGCATGCAGGGTCTTTGTCGTGGTGTGAGGGGTCTAGTTCCCTGACTAGGGATTGAACCCAGGCCCCCTGCACTGGGATTCTTAACCACTGGACCACCAGGGAGGTTCCAGGTTAAGTCTAAATACGTCAATAATATCTTGCCTGCAGATGCACAAATATCCATACCTTTGTTATTCACTTAGTGGAGTCAAAGTACAAAAATGATTATGGCTCTAGAAGCTTAGTTTTCATTTTAAAATTCTAGTGTACTGAATAGGGTAGTACCCTAGTGCAGCTGTATCTAGTTGATACAGATCAACTCACATGTTCAAAATTAGTATTTGAGATGAATGAATGGAAAAGAGGTGGTACATATATACAAGGGAATACTACTCAGCCATAAAGAAGAAAGAAATAATGCCATTTGCAGCAACATAGATGCAACTACAGGTTATCATACCAAGTGAAGTAAGTCAGAAAGAGAAAGACGAATACCATACACCATCACTTACACGTGGAATCTAAAATATGACACAAAGTAACTTACCTGCAAAATAGAAACGGACTCACAGACGTAGAAAACAGACTTGTGGCTGCCAAGGTGGGGGAGGAGGACGAATGGGCTGGGAATGTGGGGTCCATAGACGCAAACCATTGTATATAGGATGGAGAAACAAGGCCTGCCTGCATAGCACAGGAAACTACCTAATCTCCTGGGATAAACCATAATGTAGTCCCTGATGCTGGGAAAGAGTGAAGGCAGGAGGAGAAGGGGACGACAGAAGATGAGATGGTTAGATGGCATCACCGACTCAATGGACGTGGGTTTGGGTGGACTCCGGGAGTTGGTGATGGACAGAGAGGACTGGCATGCTGCGGTCCATGGGGTCGCAAAGAGTCAGACACAACTGAGCAACTGAACTAAACTGAACTGAAGAAGAATATTTTAAAAAAAGAATGTATATATGTATATAACTCAGTTAATATACCATACAGCAGAAATTAACAGGACACTGTAGATCATTTATAGTGTTGATCGCTCAGTCATGTCTGACTTTTTGCAACACCGTGGACTGTAGCCCACCAGGCTCCCCTGTCCATGGGATTCTCCAGGCAAGAATACTGGAGCGGGTTGCCATTCCCTTCTCCAGGGGATCCTGGAGATCGAACCTGACCCAGGGATCAAACCTTGGTCTCCAGCATCATAGGCAGATTCTTTATGGTCTGAGCCACCAGATCACCTATACTTCAATTAAAAAAAAAAAAAGATATCTGATAAACCATCAGGGATCAAACCTCGCTCTCCTGCATCACAGGGAGATTCTTTATGGTCTGAGCCACCAGATCACCTACACTTCAATTAAAAAAAAAAAAGATATCTGATAAACCATCTCCAAGCAATCTTCCAATCTGAAACTTCATCTACTTTACCCATGGCCTCAGAATCAAGGTACATCTTATTCTGTATCTCTACTTTGTGCTTCTTCATTTCCCCAATTCTTTGTTATAACTTACATGTAAAATAATTTGCTTTTCTCGTCATTGAATTCACTGACCTTGGTGTGTGTATAAAACAGAGACTGCAGAGCTAGAGCGGAAGCTGGGTAACTCCAAGTTAAATGTGTATATCCTTTTGGCGGCAAGTAGAAATTCTGACTCAAACTGAATTAAGTAACAAGGGAATTTATCATTACTATATACTTATTATAACTATACAACCATATAGACCTTTATTTGATTGACTGATTGATTGATTTATCTGTGTCAGGTCTTAGTTGCAACATGTGGGATCTAGTTCCCTGACCAGGGATCAAACTCGGGCTCTCTACATTGAGAATACAGTGTTAACCGCTGGACCACCAGGAAAGTCCCTAGACCTTTAAAATAACTATAGAGTCTAGAGGTTGGATGTACTTCAAATTTAACTGAATCAGAGGTCCAACAAGGTCATCAGGAATACAAGGGCCTGCTATTGCTCTGCTCTACCAGCCTGGGGTTGGCATCATTCTTGGGCTAATGGAAAGATGACTACCTTCTCTCCTCGGAGTTCTTTAGGGATTGATGAAATTCTTCCTGACAGCCCTCCAGCACACTTACCCTCACACTTCAGTGGCCATAATCATCCATTCCTGAATCACTAATGGATGAGGGGGGAGGAATTACCAATGTTGAGCTAGAGTGGATGGTGAACATCCAATCACAAGGTTCCCCACGATGTACAACCCACAGTAAGACTCTACTGCAGGGCATTTCCCCTCGCGGTGCCTTGGTGTCCTTGTCTGTAAACCAAGGATGTTCTCTGAGTTGCATCCTGTCTCTAACATTGAAAGACTCATGAGTCTTTGAGGGAGACAATGTGCTGTGAAAATGATACCATCTCTCTAACCTTCAAGTTTATCACCTGTAAAATGGGGTAATAATACCTGCCTCATAGAGTTTTTGACATGAAATTAAAGAGTCTAGCATCGTGCCCACCTCACGGTGTTCACTCAACAAGTGACATAATGATGGTGATTTCAATTAGTATGCAGAGAAAACACTGATATTCCTAACAAAAGAACAAATAGGGAAGGGAACAAGATGTGGCTTTTTCAAAGAAAACAATTCTCTCTCAGTTTGCTTTGTTTTGGGTTTGGTTATCCTTTAACTTAATTCTTTTAAGTTATCTTTTGAACTGAAAATAGCTTCCTGATTTTCAAGACGTATTTCCAGAGGAGAAATTGCATTAGGATTGCGATACCCTTGTCACCATTAACTGTTATTTGCATCCAAAGAGGAAAACATATCATTTAAATTCCAGATGCTGACTGCATAATTTATCTTTCTATAGGCTCAGTAATGTTTTCTTATTGTTCCTGCATTTCACAAATCACTAGTGCATAAAATTATTAACATTTAAGCAGATGATTTTCAGCCTCATTTCATGCCATCTTTGGGCTACAATGCCATGGCCAATAGGTCAAAAAGCAAAATAATCCACAATCCTCACTGTGTTCTCTAGGAAAGAGGTCTTTATTTCTCTACATGTAGGGAGCAGAAACTGATCTACTCAGGATGAAGGAGCAATCACATTAACTCCTTTGGGACATACCACCGTGTTGGTAAGAACCATTTATACAACCATGCAGGGTCAATCCATTTTTAAAAGGAACTACCACACATGCAAATTGTCAACTCATTTCTGATGGACTAGAAACAAAATAGACTACTTCACCCACTGAAAGATACTCCACTCACTGACACTGTGAAAACCTCCGTAATTGTGAAAAGCAGAAAACTAAGTCTTCTTTGCCAGAGGATTCTAGTATCACCTTACCTCAACCCCAGTGGATTTAAATAATTCAGATCAAACTTTGATGATTGGTACCATGTGAAGGGTGCAAATCCTCACTTGAGAAAGGTTAGAGAAAAGACATCAGCTGTTTGCTAACAGCTGAGTTTTCGAGTCTCCAAAATACCGGCCAGGTTCTTTTGGTTCTACCCCAAGAACCAAAACCACTCAACTTTCCAGGTTTTGTGCTAAACAGTTCTGGGACTGAGCACTCTTCCTTAACAACTTCACTGTGGAATATTTATGTACAAACATACTTCTTTTTTTTTTTTTTTTTCTCAGCACTTAACAACACTGGGATCAGGCAGAAAAACATTTGGCTACTTAATCTAAGAAATACTTACAACCAGTCCATTCTGAAGGAGATCAGCCCTGGGATTTCTTTGGAAGGACTGATGCTAAAGCTGAAACTCCAGTACTTTGGCTACCTCATGCGGAGAGTTGACTCATTGGAAAAGTCTCTGATGCTCAGAGGGATTGGGGGCAGGAGGAGAAGGGGACGACAGAGGATGAGATGGCTGGATGGCATCACTGACTCGATGGACAAGAGTCTGAGTGAACTCTGGGAGGCCTGGCATGCTGCAATTCATGGGGTCACAAAGAGTCAGACACGACTGAGCGACTGAACTGAACTGAACACTTCGAAGATAAGTCTAAAGCAATGAAACACTTTACTTTTAAAACTACTTGCTTAGGGCTTCCCTGGTGGCTCAGTGTCTAAACAACCCATCTGCCACTGCAGGAGACATGGGTTCGATCCCTGATCGGGAAGACCCCACATGTTGTGGAGCAACCACGCCCACGAGCCACAGCTGCTGAAGCCCATGCACCCCAGAGCCTGCACTCCACAACGAGAGGAGCCGCTGCAGCGGGACGCCCTCTCACTGCAGCTAGAAAAAGCCCGTGCAGCAACAAAGATACAGCATGGCCAAAACAAACAAATAAGTAAATAATTTGAAAACAAACAGAACAAAACCTAGCAGCTTAGGCACCCATATATGCACCTCAAGACCTTCACCTCTATATTCCATTAAGCACTATGTCGTAAGTGCTGTCTAAGACCAATTAGTTCTCTGCCGTGTAAGACTCTCCTTAAAATCATTGAACCCAGATCCAAAGTGCAATAAGTATCCTCCCTGAGGTCCCCTCTGAGGTACTACTAAGATGCCATCAAGGCTGGAGTACGTCTAACATACAGCTTTCTTTGACCAACAGGCTTTTCTAGGGCTTTCTTTGGGGTGGTGCTAGCTGGCACGTTTCTCCTCCAGAAAGAGATGGATAAAGCATTTCCTACTCTCCTTCTCAACAAACCCCCATTTCCTGGTTAACCGTAATTAATAAACAGTCATCGTTTTCCACATATTGGGTTCTGCCTCAGGAAATGTATCACAGATACATATAGAACACATCCATATGGGACTGTGGGTTAGCTTAGAGACAGAGAAAGGACGGAGAGGCTAGCGGGCGTGAGCAGTTACTGTGGCTTTGATACAGGGTGACCCGCACAGACCCGGGTGCCAGCAGGGCTCAGAGGAGGGGCATCCCTGAGGCTAGTGACACCGTGGCTTCCACTTCCTTCCCCCTCTGCCCCTGGGGCTTCCCTGGGTCCTTCTCCTCAGCTGACTCCATGCCCTCTACTGACATCAAGATTCATGAATAGACTTGGTGAGCTTGCTCCATTCAAACTACTGGAGATACTGAAAGACATCTGACAGATACACACTACTTTATATAAAAGAGATAAACAACAAGGACCTACTGTATAGCACAGAGAACTATATTCAATATCCTGTGATAAACCATAGTGGAAAAGAATCTGAAAATGTATATGTATATACATATATATAGAGAGAGAGAGCTTCCCTGGTGGCTCAGAGGGTAAAGCGTCTGCCTGCAATGCAGGAGACCTGGGTTTTATCCCTGGGTCAGGAAGATCTCCTGGAGAAGGAAATGGCAACCCACTCCAGTATTCTTGCCTGGAGAATCCCATGGACGGAGGAATTTGGTGGGCTACAACCCATGGGACAGCAAAGAGTTGGACACGACTGAGTGACTTCACTTTACAGAGAGAGGTGTATAATGGAATCACTCTGCTGTACACCAGAAATGAACACAACATTGTAAATCAACTATACTCCAGCGAAGAAAAAAAGGAGAAAAAAGAGAGGCGGAGGGAATAAGCACTTGAAGGAAAATCCAATTAAGTATTCAAAGGATTACAAGAGAGCCGGAGAGACCTGAATAGCTATTCTTGGTCCTTCCTTGTTGCCATTTAAATTCTGTCCAATCACAAACAATAGCTACTTATTCATTTAGAAGCTCATCTCCTCAAATGCCAAGACGTCATCAAAGGCTTTCCATGTGGCATGCAGGAATCCCTTTGAATATAATTTCTTCATTTATTCTGAAAAAGCAACCAACAATTAAAAATCCCCACAACTTCACAGGCATGAAATACAAAATGTCAAAAGCAGATTCAGGGACACGTCCAGACTCTCTCTAAGCTTGTAAGTGAAAGGATAAAGCAATTAGATGAAACCAAACACAGCAACAGACTGTAAAACACCACCCCGCATGGCGCTGCTCCTCAGGCCCCCCACCACCATCCTCCTAGGTACCTTTCTGCCTCTGCCTCAGCCTCGTTGACTGTGCTGTTGAGCAGGGAGTGTTGGAGACCACTCCCTGGAGTTGAATTCTTGACTCATCTCCTCCGCTTACCAATGCTGTGAATTGAGAAAAGTTACATAACCCCTTGTGCCTTGGTCTCCTCATCCACAAAAATGATTACGACTCGGAGATTGTAGGAAGTATTAAATTGTAATAGTAATTAAATAACGCATGGACAGTGTTTACGTGAGTCCAGATGTGACTGGCTATGCTTGGCTGATAAACAATTGCCAGATTTCAACCCAGCAGAAAAGTCATTTCTTATTCATGCTACATGTCCAACTTGGGTCACTAGATTCTAGATACATGATTATACAGTAAAAAGAAGAACGTGAGAAATGTCACATGGCCTTTAAAGATGCCACCTGGAAGTGACTCTTGGGTTTCACTAACATTTCATTGGTTAAAGCAGATCACACAGCTCCATGCACCATTCAAAGTGCTGGCTTGTAGGAAAGCTAAGAGTAGAATGCAGGTCCCTCGGGGCCCAATTCAGAAACATTTTTGCAACATAAAACCACAGTCAAGACCACGTTGGGTAGGGACTTCCCTGATGGTCCAGTGCTGCACTCCCAATGCAGAAGGCCCACTTTCAACCCTTGGTCAGGGAACTGGATCCCATGGTGCAACTAAGACCTGGCACAGCCAAATAAATAAATAAAGGAAATATTTTTAAGAAAGACTGTGTTGGGCCACCTCCCTTTCCTGGAGGAGCAGATGCCTTTCTTTAAGCCATCTCACAATTCAGCTCCTGCCCAAGATTCCGAGTCTGCTGGCCTTAGTCACACCCCAAGGTGCAGACCTTTAGATCCTGCTCACGAGCCAGAGTCCACTTCTCTGTATTCTATTCATTCATTCGGGCAGGCAGGTATTCAAAACTTGTGTGTGCCAGTCAGGGCAAGGGAGCGACAAAGTCCAGAATGACCCTCCTGCAACAAACAACTAGAAACCTTGGGAGAAGGGGACATAGGACACACGTATTTTCAGATGTCGGACAACAGGCAGTTCAGGGCTGTGATCTAACCTAGGATGGCCCCATCTTTCCGCCCTGAGGCAATTTCCAAACCACAGTGTAGGGATGGAGAGCTGAAATGGAACCGGGCAAGCTCTCTGAGTTGAGGAGACAAATGTCAGAGTTTAGGGAGGTGGAGACAGAATTTTCAGTGTGGAATACGCGAAGAGGAAGCTACAGAGAGAAAGGACCCTGCGAAAAGAGTATTATCATGCTTCTTCGGCTTAACACGAATCCAGCACCATCAGCTTCAGGCATGGCAGACGCTAGTCACACGGGACAGGACACGGGGCAGCCCCTGAAGTGAAGGTACACTGGGCCGACGCAACTGTCCTTTGTGTGTGAAAGTGGTGGGTGTGAGTGTGGTGTGTGTGTACATGGTGTGTGTGCTTGTGGGGTGTTTGTATGTGGGGTGTGTGGGGTGTGTGTGGTGGTGGTGTGTATGTGGTGTGTGTGGGAGGGGTGTATCTTTAAGTGTGTGTGTGTGAATGTGGGGTGTGTGTTATATAGCGTGTGTGTGGTGTGTGTGTATATATAGTACGTATGTGGGGTGTGTGTGCATATGGAGTTTGTGCTGTGGTGTATATGTGGTGTGTAGGTGTGTGCATGTATAGCATGCATCTACAGTATGTGGGGTGTATCTGTATATAGTATCTGGAGTGTGTGGTGATGTACGTGGGGGTAGGCATGCACGTGGTGTATGTGTGTGTATGTGCCATGCACACCCACATTGCAAGGTAAGGGAGTTAGAGACGGCGAGGTTCAAGGAAAAAAAATGAGGCTGGCATCTTACAGGAACAGATCACCTTTACTGGGGCGAGAAGGGGCAGCAGTCCGATTAGTGGGCTGCTGCGCCAAGAGTTGGGCACGACTGAGCAACTTCACTTTCACTCTTCACTTTCATGCATTGGAGAAAGAAATGGCAACCCACTCCAGTGTTCTTGCCTGGAGAATCCCAGGGACAGGGGAGCCTGGTGGGCTGCCGTCTATGGGGTCGCACAGAGTCGGACACAAATGAAGCAACTTAGCAGCAGCAGCAGCAGCAGCGATAAGTCAAGAAGACAGTAGGTATATATAGAAAACATATATATGCGGAGATGTATCATTTTGAGGAGGTCTCTTTTTCCTCATGATTATTTTTGATTAGTTAGCTTTCAACAACTGGGGTAAGGAATTCCTGATTCCAGCCAGAGACTGGGATTGGCTGGGAGCTGAACGTAACCAGTCTTCAAGTCCCTTCCTTTCTTCAGGGGAGAAAGCTCTTCATTCTGTATAGAATGGTGCGGAGGAACTGGAGGGGAGTTTTAGCCCCAGGCTGTTTTGCACCAGGCAGCTCTCCTTCACACAGGACTGGATCCGTGTGCGTCTCCCGTCCGTCTCTGTGACTGCAGGCTGAGTGCAGGGTGAGCTGCAGATTCTAAAGGCGGTGGCCGCTCCATCCCCTACACGGCCTCCCGGAAAAGACATCACAGATCACTGAGCTTTAGGACACAGTGGGGTTTGGTCCAAGCCAAAGAGCTTAGGGTTTTTTTTTTTTTTTTTCTTGATTATATTATTTAACATTTTCCTTAGCACAAAAGTAATCTATCGTCACCATATAAAGTCATGGAAAAGCAAAAGGAATATAATAAAAATCTTTGATAATTTCACAAAGCACAGATACCTACTGGTACCATCTTTGTAAAATTATTTTCAGTATCTTCTTTCTTCTATAAAATTAGGATGGCAGAGTTACATATTTGTCTATAAAGGGAGTACTGTAAATCTGCTGCGTCAGTCAGAGTTCCAGGAGCAGAAGGTATCCTTAAATTAAGGACAGCTTAACAAAGGGCCATTGCATAAGGACAGGCAAGGGTTCGGAAACCATGAGGGACAGCACAGGGCCCCAGGGATAGGACAGCAGGGAAGAGGTGTCATCCTTGGACCAGAAGGGGCAGGATGGGCTGACATTCCCAGAACCCAGAGGCAGAAATGGCTGATTGGAGGGGGGCCCCAAGACAACCTGAGACTTTTAGTCCTGAACTTGAGGCAGCCAAGAGAGGAAACTAAAGGAATGAAACCCCCAGCTCCCGCTCCTCCTGCCCTTCAGCCTCTGCCATGCTCCCGGGACTGAACCTACATGGAACTCAGAGGGCAAAGGAGCCAGTGGTAGAGGCTAGGGGCCAGCAAACAAGTCCTGTAAAGAGTCAGGTAATAGTTTAGGCTTTGTGGGCCATCTGGTCTTTGTCACAAACACTCACACCTCCAGGTGTGTAGTAGAAAAATAGTCATAGATGATATTTAAACAAATGGATGTGCCCAGATTGGGCTTGTAGGCCACCGTTTGCCAACCCAAGGTGTTGATTACATGGGTTGGTCTCTACAAGGGTTAATGAAGCACACCTAGCTACTTACTCTATCTTTTTAAAGTTTAATGTGGACCATTCTTCTTAAAGTCTTTATTGAATTTCTTACAATATTGTTTCTGCTTTATGCTTGGGTTTTTGGCCCTGAGGTGTATGGGATCTTAGCTCTCTGACCAGGGATCAAACCTGCAGCCCTTGCACTGGAAGGTGAAGTCTTAACCACTGGACCACCACTTGCCACTTGCTTTAAGGGTCCAACATTCTGCAAACACTTCACCAGGTACCTGAGATGCAGTGGCAAATAGGGGTGCTCAATGGGACATCTAGCCTTCCCAGGTGGCTCAGCGGTAAACAATCCACCTGTCAATGCAGGAGACATGGGTTTGATCCCTGGGCCAGGAAGACCCCCTGGAGAAGGAAATGGCAACCCACTCTAGTATTCTTGCCTGGGAAATCTCATGGACAGAGGAGCCTGGTAGGCTATAATCCATAGGGTCACAAAAGAGTCGGACATGACTTCACAACTAAACAACAACAACAATGGGACATCTGGTAAACCCTAGTTGGCGAGTTCAAGGGCAGACATGTATAGAATTCAGAGTAATGCCATGTCTTCTTCTGCCTATAATTATCCTAATTTTGAGAAATAGTTGTTGGCTTACTACTATGCCCAAGTACAGGCTGAACACCTAATCAGGGGGTATCAAATGACCATGTTGTCTGAGCGTCCCATCACTAAATTTCCATCATTATCTGACCCACCAACCATAAAGGTGGGTATACATAACATTAATCCATCATCAAATGAAAATGGCTTATCCAGAACTGAGCTTAATCAGGCCCCGAAAGCACTAGAACATTGTACTGGCTTAGACTCCCATAGCAACCCCTCTTGTTGCAATGCTCTTTCCCTCTTAATCTATACCTACAGCCTCGTGGAACTTTCCTGTGACCATCTGAGGAAGACAATACTCAAGACTGGTTTACAGATGGTCTACAAAATATTGTGGCACCAGTCAAACAGAAATATTACTGATTCACTCTAAAGCATCTGTGACAAAAATGGCAAGGAATCCTTACCTGGGCAAAACTTGAAGTAGTATATCTGATTATCCACTTTGCCTGGACAAAGAGATGGTGAAGGGATGGATCAACCTTGACTCTTGGGCAATGTCTAATGGTTTACCCAGATAGTCTGGAAAGGGGTGGGGGCGGGGGAAGCCTGGAACACGGATGACTACAGGTGTGAGGCAGGAAGGCAAGCTTATGCATTTCAGTGGAAGCAGAACCAGAGCTATCGCATGTGAGAGTAAGGACCTCTGAAAATCCGCTTCTCCAGAAAAGCAATGAATCAGCAAAATTGTGAAAGTCAACTTTTCCAAAACTCTGGAAATTAACAAAAGGTTTGCAACAACCCAAGGAAAAGAACCACATCTTGGTAAGAAGAGGCAGGATTGTGTCATTTTAATTTGCTCCCTTCTGATCCCTTCCCCTCTCCAGCTTCACAGTAGCCTTGAAAACCACAGTTCCACCATCACAGTGAAAACTAGCAGCCACTGGGGGAAGCAGACAGGCTTGGGCCTCCCCAAATCACGACTCCAGAGAACTGCTATTATTTGACCTCTCTTGATGGCACCCCACTCCAGTACTCTTGCCTGGAAAATCCCATGGACAGAGGAGCCTGGTGGGCTGCAGTCCATGGGGTCGTGAACAGTCTGACACGACTGAGCGACTTCACTTTGACTTTTTACTTTCATGCATTGGAGAAGGAAATGGCAACCTACTCCAGTATTCTTGCCTGGAGAATCCCAGGGTTGGGGGAGCCTGGTGGGCTGCGGTCTATGGGGTCGCACAGAGTCGGACATGACTGAAGCGACTTAGCAGCAGCAGCAGCAGTTCCCTGGACAGTCATTAAGCAAGTCTTAATGGGACTTGACTCAGAGCTTACTCTGAGTGAGCAACCTCTTCCTCAGGGGTATTTATCAAAAACAATCAGCAGCAATTGTTTAATATTGCACTTGCCTGAGGTGGCAATAACAGTTGGGACAGACAACAAGCTGAAAAGAAACTTAAAAGCAAAGTCTAAAGATCTCTGAAAAAAACATCTCTGTAAGTCCAGATGATCACACACATGTACAGGTTTCTGTACATGCCCAGGGCCATGTACAAGGCCAGAAAAATGCTGAAAACCAGGAAATCACCTCTACATATTTTGCGGTCAGCCATTTACTATCCAAGTCATGGGGTTCCTACTATGGAAATGTGCAGGTCCATACAATCTGCTCTCTAGAACAGTTCTACTCTTAAGAGACCAAACAGACAAATGGCCAGACAATAGATGAAAACAGAACTCTGACCCATAACTTCTGCAGCAATTAGTCTAGGAAGACAAATCACAAACCTCTGCAGCAATCATCCCAGACAACCAAGACTTGGTTAACGACCACCAACTTCCCAAATGTTTGCTCCCAGTTCCAACTCATGACCGACCAGACAAAGCCCACTCTGTTCCCCAGATTAGAAACATAAAATGCTTCACTTCTGGTTAGCCCACTTCCAGAGTCCCTGTGCGTACAACCTCCAGTCAGAGCACTCTTGTTCAGTTCAGCTGCTCAGTCATATCCAACTCTTTGCAACCCCGTGGACTGCAGCACGCCAGGCTTCCCTGTGCATCACCAACTCCCGGAGCTCGCTCAAACTCATGTCCATTGAGTCGGTGATGCCATCCAAGCATCTCATCCTCTGTCATCCCCTTCTCCTCCTGCCTTCTTGACATCTTCCCTATTTTTCACTGTAAAGCTCCCCCATTCCCTGCCTCCCTGAGTTTCTGGCAAACACAAGTGATGATGGGTGATCCCCTTGCTATAGCAGACTCTGGAAACAGCCTCTGTCTGTTCTCGTTTGGGTGGTCTCTTGTTTATTTTCAAAACCTCAATGAGTCCTGCCAGTTTCACTCTGAGCATCCCCAGGATGCTGCTCAGGGGTGGCCCGTCCAAGGGTCCAGTAAGAGCATCTTCTACAGTATGCTCCTCAAGACCCTGTCTTTTTTCTGCTTTTGAAATTTCTGGGCCTGTAACATTTCCTTCTCTTCTATCTGTTTTCTGCTTGAGTGTGACAGGCCTCTGATGTCTGCACCTCCCTGTTCCCCTCAGAAGCTACAGCTGAGATGATAGCAGCTTAACCTGCTCCTTAAAGGGTCCCTCACCTTCCCTAAGGGGAGTAGGCCCATACCTTTCTGCTGGCCTGGCACTTTCTTTCTGCTTGCTTTCATACTGCTTTTCTGACCCAGACACTTGTCTTTCTAACTTCCTCCTCTTGGGTTTGTCTCTCTGGGTCCCTCAGAGTATCTGATACCATGTTAGGGAGGCAATTGTTTTCCAAGCATACAATTTTCAAACAAGTCTTATCTAGCTTCACTTTCCTGAGTTATTCAAACCCACTTAGGAGGGATGCCCTCCTCAGATCAATGACGGACTCAGGACTGACCTGGTTTATTTTTATCTTGCCTGGCTCCCCTGGAGGATGTCTTATATGCCCTGTGCCTCTCCCTGTAGGGAAACCCCAATTCCATGAATTTCCCTAGGAAGTTCCCACCTGGCACAGGCAATTCCTGCTTTCCTACCTGTGAGAACTGATAACAGAACCCGTTTCCAAGTCATGACTCATCGCCTTGAGAATTTCATCTTCTCAGGCCTTGTCATTCACATCTATGCAAATATTGTGCAGTTCTCTCAGTCCTCAAGGGAGCTTACCCAGTTGCTCTTATTTGGGGAGAACAACCTGCAGTGTTACAGAGACACCCCTCAATCGCTTCCCAAAGTCAAGGACTGCCGGGGAAACATTAGTCCCATCTCCGCCCGGAGATGAGTGATCTTCTCTGATCTCAGAGCAGACACACAGCAACCTCTTCATTAGGAAGAGGGTTGGATGAATGTGCTTCTCCTGTCCATTCTTAGATATGTCTCATCCAGCCTCTAAGACCTCATTTTCTTTTTTAAAAAATAATATTTCATTTTTTCTAGAAAGAAGGAAGTTTTCTTTAATCTGTAAGAAAATGTTTATTCTTTTGAACACCACAGGGGGGAAAAAAACAATGCAGCCAGGACCAAGTGTTTAAGCAAAGCAGTGTCTCAAAAGCAGCAAAACGGGTGAAACCTCAACACAAAAGCCCGTAACAGTTTTCCAATTTTTGCACAAAGATAAAAAAGAACAAGATCTCATTTTTCATTTCATATCTGTCCAGAGTACACTCTAAGATCTCAGTCACTCTGCTCAATAAATTTCTCTCCTTTTCACTTTAGTCAGCTGTTTTCCCTTTTTTCCCACTTTAATTCTTCTACTTGCTCCTATTTGATAGCAAACAGTGTGTGATTTAAATAATTCCCTTAATTTCCTGAACAAACCTGACCGCTACACACAAAGTGTTATGGGCCTGGAGCTTTGTAGCTATGTTATTTTCCTTGGCTGTACAGTAGTTTACAATTCCTTTTCTTCAACTAAAAGCTGTCCCATCCCTCTGTAATAAGACTTATGGTATGATTCTACAGCTTGGCTCTCTAAAGTCTAAAATGAGATCCAACCTCATGGAATTAACAAAACAGAACTTGCCATATAAAGGCCTATCTCTGATCATGACCCTGAGGTTGGAAAGAAAACAGAAAGAGGCAGATGGTTTCAGACTCAGACCCACGCTGCGTATCTTTAGCTGCATGATAGATTTCTGATAAAACACCTGAGTTTTGTCCCAGAGCTGCCACTGTAATGTCTGACCTTGAGTTCAGTCTTCACCTGTCCTGCTGTACTCCGTGGCTTGGTTGTCTTATGTACACTTATCTCTGATCCTCCCAGGACAAAGCTCTCATCAAAACCAGCACCATTCATGGAGGGGAATTCCCTGGTGGTCCAGTGGTTAAGACTCTGCATTCTCACTGCTGAGGGCCTGGGCTCAACTCCTGGTGGGGAACTAAGATCTCATAAGCTGTGTGATGTGGCTTAAAAAAAAAAAAAAAAAACCAGAAAAAAAGGAAGCACCAGACAGCCAGGATTTCCCTCCTGGAAACAGGTATCCCAAGTTTTTAGGCTGTAGTACCAGCACAGAAGTGTCAACTCCACCCCTTGTTGGCCCCAGGACCCATCCTGTGCTTCCCAAACTCCACACTGGGCCCCAGTTCTGCCAGGAGGCAGGGTACTACAGTGGCAGCAGCATTACCACTAAGGTAAAGCCTTCTTATTACATAGTTACATTATTACTACATGCGGTTTATAAAATTGTGATTTATTTTAAAATATTTTATTTATTTCATTAGGTTATAATAAGACTCATTCATTATACAATATTGTATTTGCTACTTACACTAAAAGGTAAGCTCCATAAGGACCACAGTTTTGTCTATCTTGTGCACTGTATCCCCTGCACCTAGAACAGCATCTGTGACATCACTGAGGCTCAGGAGATGTCTGCTGAATTAACCAAGAGTTAAGAGCAGACACTGGAATGAGGCTATTTGGGCTCAGATCTGGGTGTCTTTGGGCTTCCCAGGTGGTGCTAGTGGTAAAGAACCCATCTGCCACTGCAGGAGACTCCAGAGACGTGGGTTGGATTCTGGGTCAGGAAGATCCTCTGGAGGAGAGCATGGCAACCCTCTCCAGTATTCTTGCCTGGAGAATCCCATGGACAGAGGAACCTGCTGGGCTACAGTCCATAGGATTGCAGAGTTGGACATGACTGTTAGCACACAGGCTCACACACTGGGTGCCATCGCTTAGGGCTGTGTAACCTGAGATGAGTTACTCTTCCTAAGCCCCAGTTCCTTCCTCTGTAAAATGGGGAGGATGTACTAGGGACCAGTCGTGCTGTGAGAGTTAGGAGAGCTCATCAATGTGAAGAGCTTGACTCCCAGAACTTGACCCAGAGTGAGAGCTGAGTTGAGCTTAGCCATTGGTTTTCCAGCAGCACGCTGGCCAGCTCCTGTCAACGGTTCTGTAAGAGCGCTTGGACTCCACGTTCTGCAATAAACTTGATCTAACCACCAACCATTCTCCAAATCTGCAAGGTGACGGATCCCTGCCAATTCCCACATATTCCTCACCCCAGTCACATTAGACACCAAGAATATTGTTCCAACATGTGATGAACCGACTGCGTCTCTCAAGCCAACTGACCAAGTCCATTCTCTGGGCCTCCTATTCTGTGGGACAGTGTGGAGAGCCAGACCTTTCTCATAGCCTTTGTCACACTGAATAGAGGTCTTGACCGACTGATCAACCTCCCTCCGTGGACAGCAAGTTCCCCAAAGTTCATTAGCATCTCTCGTTTCTTTTTAAGGAAACTAGCAATGTTGCCCACATTCAGTCATCAATAAGCAGCTCCTCAGAAAACAATGCCAACAAGTAAAGGCTCCACAGAGATACTGCTAGGGATCTGGCCCAGCCTCCAATGTCAGCCTCATGGTCCCCTCCCTACCTCTATTGCTGAGACCAGAAGTGCCAAAATCTCATTTTCTCAGCCACTCTTGTAGCTCCGTGTGGCCACATGACACAGTTATACCTGGTGAGCCAAGAGCAGACATCCACTGGGGCTGACTCTACCCATTCTTCCATCTTCCTGCTGTTTTGGACTGAATGTTTCTGTCCCTCACCCAGTTCATACACTGAAGCACTGAACCTTGATGTGACATTATCAGGGAGTAAGGAGTAATTAGGTTGGACAGGTCATGAGGGCAAGACCTCCCTCTCTCTCTGCCACGTGAGGACATGGATGGAAATCATCATCAACCCAGGAAGTGGGTCCCCATTGGAACCACAACAGCCAACACCCTTGACCAGCTGATGTGTCCAGGCCCCAGTGGCTGCAAGTATAGCAGTTAATGGCTCACCTAAGCCACTTTGCCAGGGATTATATTAATACTTGGCTGAAGATCATCAGGTGGGCAGAGGACGCTTAGAAGTTGATAGACAGAGGAGGGGGGCAGGGGCAGGTAATTAATAAGGAGTTTCAAAAAAAAAGTCCAGAACATCCCTGGTGGTCTAGTGGTTAAGAATCTGCCTGCCAATGCAGGGGACACGGTTTTGATCCCTGGTCCAGGAAGAGCCCACTTACCAAGGGGCAACTGAACTCTTGTGCCACAACTACCGAGCCTTTGCACTAGAGCCGTGCTCCACAAGAGAAACACTTGCTCCACAAGTGAGAAGGCTGTGCACCACCGAGAGAGAAAGCCCTCTCGAAGCAACCAAGACCCAGTGCGGCCAAAGATGAATAAGTTAACTAATTTTTAAAAAGCCTAGCCCCTTCCTTCAAGCTGCAGCAGTCGCAGGCCACTGTGCACACTCCAGAGCACCATGGACCAACGGCAAGTGAGACTGTTTCCACTGAAGTGTTCCATTCATTCCCTTTCCCATCCCCTTCCTCTGCTCCCCAGCAGGTTATTGCTGAAGAGCACTCCCTCATAAGTCACTCAAATCTCTGTGTCAGGGACCCCACTCTTAGACAGACACCTACAAATGTTGTAAGCATGTCCTCTCCTGAAAGGGGGGACGAGTGTGCCAACACCAACCCCACATGCCCTCATGGTCTCTGATGGCCCAGAGTCCCACCCGAGATGGCTTTGTCTGGCTGCCCATTCCTGTTGTTTATCAAGTAGAAGCTCTGGCGAGGCTCCTTAATCTGGTAGCACGAACAGAAACCTTCCAGGCAGAAATTGATTAATTTCTCACTCCATCAAAGTTTAAGTCATCAGGGATCTCAGCACTCAGCTAATGGATTTTGAGAATAGTTTCGATTCTGTGAGCAAATGTGGTTGGAAAAATAGTTATTAGCTTAATGTATGAGAAAAGGCATCCCTTTTGGTGCCCAAATTCTGCCTGTGTAGAACTGAACTAGCAAAGGATACAGAAAACTCCAGATGGTGCTGGGAAACACAATTTTGGAGAAAATTCAGGCAAGTCTTCAGATCTCAGTGTTTGAAAAGAAGCCCATAAATGACCCATCAAGAGAAGGCAGTTGTAGGAAAAACAAAACCTTGGCAAGTGGTATGTAGACAAATAGCCCAATTCTTCAAGTGTAGATGACAAGGGTCGTTTCATGTAGATTCAACATAGATGTGGACAGTGTAAACATAAATGTTCAAAATGTCAGAAACTGACCGATGGGAAACAGGCAAATAGGAAAGTCAGGTCACTGAGGAAAGGATATGAGTGAAAGAAACTAAACAAGAGATCCCAAAACAATATCTATACTTCAGTGAATCAGAGCAGGAACTAGAGAAAGCACAGGTGGGAGTTCCCACTGCCGGACCACCAGGGGTGGGAGTTCCCACTGCTGAGCACCAGGGAGGGAGACCAGGGGTGGGAGTTCCCACTGCCGGACCACCAGGGGTGGGAGTTACCACTGCCGGACCACCAGGGGTGGGAGTTACCACTGCCGACCACCAGGGAGGGAGACCAGGGGTGGGAGTTACCACTGCCGGACCACCAGGGGTGGGAGTTCCCACTGCCGACCACCAGGGAGGGAGACCAGGGGTGGGAGTTCCCACTGCCGACCACCAGGGAGGGAGACCAGGGGTGGGAGTTCCCACTGCCGACCACCAGGGAGGGAGACCAGGGGTGGGAGTTCCCACTGCCAACCACCAGGGAGGGAGACCAGGGGTGGGAGTTACCACTGCCGACCACCAGGGAGGGAGACCAGGGGTGGGAGGCATTCAGATGCGGGAACCTGGGAGAACAGAGCCCATAGGAGGACCGAGGAGGCTGCCCAGCAAACATACTTTGGCCCAAAGATAACGCCTGGAAAACAGCCCACCACGTCCTTAATCCTTACATCCTAGAAATCAGAAAAAAAGAGAAAGTCACTCAGTCTAGTCTGACTCTTTGCAACCCCATGGACTATACAGTCCATGGAATTCTCCAGGCCAGAATACTGGAGTGCATAACCATTCCTTTCTCCAGGGGATCTTCCCAACCCAGGGATTGAATCCAGGTCTCCTGCATTGCAGGTGGATTCTTTATCAGCTGAGCTACCAGGGAAGTCCAAGAATACTGGAGTGGATAGCCTATCCCTTCTCCAGTGGATCTTCCTGACCCCGGAATCAAACCAGGGTCTCCTGCATTGCAGGTGGATTATTTACTAACTGAGCTACAGACTCTTTAAGGGAAACCCCCCAAAAAGTGAAAGTTGCTCAGTCATGTCTTTGTGACCCTAGTCCATGGAATTCTCCATGCAAGAATACCGGAGTGGGTAGCCTTTCCCATATTCAGGGAATCTTTGCAATGCAGGGCCCAGGTCTCCCACATTGTAGGTGGATTCTTTACCAGCTGAGCCACAAGGGAACCCTAAGAATACTGGAGTGGGTAGCTTATCCTTTCTCCAGTGAATCTTCCTGATCTCAGAAACTAACCAGGGTCTCCTGCATTACAGGTGGATTCTTTACCAACTTAGCTATCAGGAAAGCCTTGATAGAAATCAGAGAAACCCCATAAAGCGAAGGGAAGAAATTCATAGACATAGCTCTGAGTTTGGACACTGGATTCTGTGATGGTTTTCTGGGTACCTGTTATTGTGAAACCAAAAGAGTCTGAATCCTGAGATTTCTCAGCCTGTCACTAAATCTTTAATATTGTGGTTTAAAATACAAGTTTTAGATTAGACTTCACCCCTGGATCCAATCCAAGCCCAGCTACTAATTCACTGGTGAAGTAAAGTAACTTACCTTCCCTAACTCAGTTTCCTCACCTAAAAATAAGAATATTAATAATAAGCATCTCATTTGCAGCAACATGGATAGAGATGATCATACTAAGTGAGTAAGTCAGAAAAAGACAAGCATCGTGATATTGCTTATATGTGGGACACAAAATATTACACAGGTCTTCCCTGGTGGCAGAGTGGATAAGAATCCACCTGCCAATGCAGAGGGTGTGAGTTGGATCCCTGGTCCAGGAAGACTCCACATGCTGTGGCACAGCTAAGCCTGTGCGCCACAATTCCTGAAGCCCACGCACCTAGAGCCCGCACCCTCCAACAGGAGAAGCCACCGCAGGGAGAAGCTCACACACCGCAACCAAGAGTAGCCCCCATTTGCCGCAACTACAGAAAGCCCGTGCAAAGCAACAAAGGCCCCGCAGCAGCCAAAATAAATAAACAAAAACTTTAAAAATATGATGCAAGTGAACTTATCTATGAAACAGACAGACTCACAGACACAGAGAACGGAGTGTGGTTGCCAAGGGGAGGTGGGGGTGGAGGAGGGACAGGGTGGGAGTTATGGATCAGTGGGTGCAAACTGTTATATACAGGATGGATTAAAAAACAAAGTCCTACTGTACAACTATATCCAATCTCCTGGGATAAACCATAATGGTAATATATATATATATATATATATATATATATATATATATATATATACACATATGTATATGTATGTATATTATATATATGTGTGTATATATACACATATACATTCTGGAGTGTAGACTCTAGACCCTCTAAATTATGGCAGTGGGTCAAGTCAGAAAGCTGTGTGCCTTGCCCATGAGCTCTGTTCTCCTCAGAGAACTTATTTTCCTGAATTGCGTTTGGCATTACATCATCACTTATATTGAAATACATGATAGAAAACAGTGCTTTGAAATTCAGTTTGTGCTGACTAATGAGATAATGTTGAGAACATAGTTCTCTACATTATGAAGTATTTCTTTAATGAGAACTAACAGGAAAAATGCTCTCCATCCCCCAAACTGTGCATAGAGTTGCATCTCCTCTATGTAACTATTTGAAATAGTTGAGCTATTTCAAATCCTAAAAGATGATGTTGTGAAAGTGCTGCACTCAATATGCCAGCAAATTTGGAAAACTCAGCAATGGCCACAGGACTGGAAAAGGTCTGTTTTCATTCCAACCCCAAAGAAAGGCAAGGCCAAAGAATGTTCAAACTACCACACAATTGCACTCATCTCACACACTAGTAAAGTAATATTCAAAATTCTCCATGCCAGGCTTCAACGGTATGTGAACAATGAAGTTCCAGATGTGCAAACTGGATTTAGAAAGGCAGAGGAACCAGAGATCAAATTGCCAACATCTGGTGGATCATTGAAAAAGCAAGAGAATTCCAGAAAAACATCTATTTCTGCTTTACTGACTACACCAAAGACTTTGACTGTGTGGATCAAAACAAACTGTAGAAAATTCTTCATGAGATGGGAATATCAGACTACCTGACCTGCCTCCTGAGAAATCTGTATGCAGGTCAAAAAGCAACAGTTAGAACTTGACATGGAACAACAGTATTCCAAATCAGGAAAGGAGTACATCAAGGCTGAATATTGTCACCCTGCTTAACTTATATGCAGAATACATCATGCGAAACGCTGGGCTGGATTAAGCACAAGCTGGAATCAAGATTGCCAGGAGAAATATCAATAACCTCAGATATGCAGATGACACCACCCTTATGGCAGAAAGTGAAGAGGAACTAAAGAGCCTCTTGATGAAAGTGAAAGAGGAGTAAAAAAAGTTGGTTTAAAACTCAACATTCAAAAAACTAAGATCCTGGCATCTGGTCCCATCACTTCTTGGCAAATAGATGGGGAAATAATGGAAACAGTGAGAGACTTTATTTTGAGGGGCTCCAAAATCACTGCAGATGGTGACTGCAGCCATGAAATTAAAAGATGCTTGCTCCTTGGAAGAAAAGCTATGACCAACCTAGACACCATATTGAAAAGCAGAGACATGACTTTGCTGACAAAGGTCCATCTAGTCAAAGCTATCCTTTTTCTAGTGGTCATGTATGGATGTGAGAGTTGGACTATAAAGAAAGCTGAGCACCAAAGAATTGATGCTTTTGAACTGTGATGTTGGAGAAGACTCTTGAGAGTTGCTTGGACTGCAAGGAGATCCAACCAGTCCATCCTAAAGGAAATCAGTCCTGAATATTCATTGTAAGGACTGATGTCCAGCTGAAGCTCCAATACTTTGGCCACCTAATATGAAGAGCTGACTCATTGGAAAAGGCGATGCTGGGAAAGATTGAAGGCAGGAGGAGAAGGGGACAACAGAGGATGAGAGGGCTGGATGGCATCACTGACTCAATGGACGTGAGTTTGAGTAGCCTCCGAGAGTTGGTGATGGACAGGGAGGCCTGGCATGCTCCAGTCCATCGGGTTGCAAAGAGTTGACTGAATGGCTGAACTGAACTGATCCCCAAAATGTGCATAGAGTCGCATCTCCTCAGCAGGTGTAACTTATGTTACAATTACTGCTTAAATGTCTCACTTTGTGTTAGCTACTAGGAAGATCACTATTAATTAGTAGCCAAAGTTCTAGCAAACTATATGGGATATAATATGCATTTGGGGATTAAGTATTAACCCTATCCTTAGAAGGCAAAGTAGAAACTGAAAGTTTCTATTAGGTTGGAAACTCCTCCAGAAGGCAGATGCTATGTTTGTTTCATTCGTGACTGTATATACAATATCTGTATATTAAATGAGTGAATGCTACAGTGTACAACACAGCACCTTGAAAATAATGTATATTATAGAATGCAACAATAAAGAAAAGAGGCAGCAACAAAAAAAGACTGTAGTGTTTGTAAAAATTAATCAATTAGTTATGAGAAACGTAATGTGGCTTTCCCCTAACATTTTCTTTTTAACATATATTATTGTTTTGTTAAAAGAAATTGGGATATCCATCAACAGAATAAGACAGAACTTTGCATATTGATATGGGAAAATACTAACAACCAAGTGAATATAAATATGTACTATATAATCACATTTTTTCCTTTGCAAAACAAAATCTGTATAAATATTTGCCATTTCCCCCTATATATATGGTCATAGGTGCAAAGAGAAACTGAGTTCTGAGTACTGTTCTACATCGCCCACTCTATTATTGTGACCCTGACTTGGGACCTCGTCTCACAAGGGTGACAATGGTACAGTGAAATTTGGCATAAAATTTATGTTTCCCTACATTGCCAGTAGCAGTTTATTTTGGTAAACTTATGGGTTATCAGTTTAGTATTGCTTATCTGAAGCCATAATGATGTTCATAACAATTGACCAATTACCCCACATCTGGGCATTTATCTTAAGGAAATTGCTTCAAAGAAGAATCAAGGTCCATGCCCAAAGATGTTCACTATTACCATAATAAGTATATTTAACAATCCAAACCAAGTGGAAGTAAAATACTGAAATAGCCTTTTCCTTAACATTTTTGTTTCTCAACTAGATGATGTTTGAAGCCAATCCAACAGCCCTTTCAATCACTTTAAAGTATCAAGAATAAATAACAGTCTCATTTTGGGGGTATTAAAATGTTTAATAAAATCGGAATTAAAACTTCAGTCCCATTTAATTTAAAACTCTTGATGTAATCTGAGTTTAGAAGCCTGCGATGTGGATTGGGAGGCAGTGGAGGTGAGAGGAGATGTTTGTATGTTTTCTTCCTTCCCCACTTCCCCGCTCAGGATGGGAGCATGAGGAAGAGGAAAGGTAAACAGAGTGCAGTGTGTGAAAAGCCTTCCTTGACTGATATTAACCTGGGGTCAGAGCCCTTTCTGGGGACCAGATACCCAAATACTGAGAGGGTAACAGTCAGGAAGGCCAGGGGTCTCCAAACGGAGGAAATAAGCTGCAAGTGTCAGACATTTTTTATCTCTCTCTTAAGCGGCAGGAGGAAACAAACCAATGTTATGTTTTTTTCCTTCTCTATAGAAATTTAAAAAGAGGTTTCTCTTAAAATTCTGTGTTGTCATAATGACACCTGGTTCCACCAGAACCTAACTTTTCTCAAACCTCGAACTAACCAATGCATTTTTCTTAAGGAAATGTTTGTCTTAAGCTAAAACCACTAGAGCATTCAGGTATGACCTAAATCAAATTCCTTATGATTATACAGTGGAAGTGAGAAATAGATTTAAGGGACTAGATCTGATAGACAGAGTGCCTGAACTATGGATGGTGTGATCACTCACCTGGAGCCAGACATCCTGAAATGTGAAATCAAGTGGGCCTTACAAAGCATCACTACGAACAAAGCTAGTGGAGGTGATGGAATTCCAGTGGAGCTATTTCAAATCCTGAAAGATGATGCTGTGAAAATGCTGCACTCAATATGCCAGCAAGTTTGGGAAACTCAGCAGTGGCCACAGGACTGGAAAAAGTCAGTTTTCATTCCAATCCCAAAGAAAGGCAATGCGAAAGAATGCTCAAACTACCACACAATTGCACGCATCTCACACGCTAGTAAAGTAATGCTCAAAATTCTCCAAGCCAGGCTTCAGCAATATGTGAACCGTGAACTCCCAGATGTTCAAGCCAGTTTTAGAAAAGGCAGAGGAACCAGAGATCAAATTGCCAACATCTGCTGGATCATCAAAAAAGCAAGAGAGTTCCAGAAAAACAAATTTATTTCTGCTTTATTGACTATGCCAAAGCCTTTGACTGTGTGGATCACAGTAAACTGCGGAAAATTCTGAAAGAGATGGGAATACCAGAACACCTGACCTGCCTCTTGAGAAACCTATATGCAGGTCGGGAAGCAACAGGTAGAACTGGATATGGAACAACAGACTGGTTCCAAATAGGAAAAGGAGTATGTCAAGGGTGTATATTGTACCCTGCTTATTCAACTTATATGCAGAGTACATCATGAGAAACTCTGGGCTGAATCAAGATTGCCGGGAGAAATATCAATAACCTCTGATATGCAGATGACACCACCCTTATGGCAGAAAGTGAAGAGAACTAAAAAGCCTCTTGATGAAAGAGAAAGAGGAGAGTGAAAAAGTTGGCTTAAAGCTCAACATTCAGAAAACGAAGATCATGGCATCCGGTCCCATCACATCATGGGAAACAGATGGGGAAACAGTGTCAGACTTTATTTTTGGGGGCTCCAAAATCACTGCAGATGGTGACTGCAGCCATGAAATTAAAAGACACTTACTTCTTGGAAGGAAAATTATGACCAACCTAGATAGCATATTCAAAAGCAGAGACATTTTGCCAACAAAGGTCCATCTAGTCAAGGCTATGGTTTTTCCTGTGGTCATGTATAGATGTGAGAGTTGGACTGTGAAGAAAGCTAAGTGCCGAAGAATTGATGCTTTTGAACTGTGGTGTTGGAGAAGACTCTTGAGAGTCCCTTGGACTGCAAGGAGGTCCAACCAGTCCATTCTGAAGGAGATCAGTCCTGGGTGTTCATTGGAAGGACTGATGTTGAAGCTGAAACTCTAGTACTTTGGCCACCTCATGCGAAGAGTTGACTCATTGGAAGAGACCCTGATGCTGGGAGTGATTAGGGGTAGGAGAAGAAAGGGACAACAGAGGATGAGATGGCTGGATGGCATCACTGACTCAATGGACATGAGTTTGGGTAAACTCCAGGAGTTGGTGGTGGACAGGGAGGCCTGGCATGCTGTGATTCATGGGGTCGCAGAGTTGGACACGACTGAGCAACTGAACTGAACTGATGTTAATGTACTTAACTATTTAACTCTGTACTTAAGCTATTTATCCTAGACTCTGTCTTCAAGTCCATTGCCTAAAGGCTCCTAAAGTTTCCGCCTAAAGGCCCAGAACTGACTTGACAAACCAGTATGTTATACTCATACAACGTTCTCCTAATCTATGTTAATGAAACTATGTATTTGTTTGGAAATCTGCCTTTCTTCAAGATTCATGTCAATCGTTTTATGGCCTGGGTTGACCTACATGATGCCAGTATTATCTCAATGCATGTTGTGGGTGAGGGGGCCTGGTGCCATTCTCTGAGTTTTGAGACATTTCCTTTCTCTAATTAGCAGACTGCTAGTATCTATATAACATCCAGCTGAAGACTAGCAAGGAGGCACTCTTTCAGCCCGCTTCTGATGTCTATGTCAAAAGCTTTCTCTATCTCTTTTATACTTTAATAAAACTTTATTACACAAACGCTCTTGTGATCAAGCCTTGTCTCTGGCCCTGGATTGAATTCTTCTCCTCTGGAGGACAAGAATTCTGGCATCTTTTGCGGTTCAACAACAACCTTTCAATACTAGTAGCTCTTGGGCTTCCCAGGTGGTGCTAGTGGTAAAGAACCCACCTGCTAATCCTGGAGATGGAAGAGACGTGGGTTTGATCCCTGGGTCAGGAAGATCCCCTGGAGGAGAGTATGGCAATACACTCCAGTATCCTTGCCTGGAGAATCCCATGGACAGAGAAGCCTGGTGGGCTACAGTCCATGGGGTCACAAAGAGTCAAACACGACTGAAGTGACTTAGCACTCACACACAGTACCTCTTTCTCTTTGTAGCCTCTTCTCTTTAGTCTTTCTTGGGGGTGGATTCCTCACTTGAGGGGGTCCCGCATTGTTCCAGTAAAGCACAGACTCTTGCTTCTGGGTTGCCACTTTGGCAAGGCTGATCCCCCAAGCAGATGATTTATTTGTATATTTTTACATTATTTTTTAATGTGAACCATTTTTAAAGTCTTGATTGAATTTGTTACAATGTTGTTTCTGTTTTATGTTTTGGTTTTTCTGGCCACAAGGCATGTGGGATCTTGGCTCCTCGGCCAGGGATTGAACCCCTACCCCCGGCATTAGAAGGCAAAATCTTAACAACTGGACCACCAGGGATGTCTCCTGGGCAGATACTTTAAATTATAGATAAGCCCAGTTGCCTTTCAAGAACCACCATTGTTCCAAAGACAGGTGAAAGCGCTCCTTGCTCCTGCCCTTGTCCTCTTAGTGCCCTGACCTCAAGAAAAGTTGTAACCAGCCTCTGTCTAGGTGTGAGCCTGACCCCAGCTGCTGTATCCTCCAACACAGGACATGCCTCCAGGAGTTACTGAGAATCCCCTTACTTGGCCTCATGTAGGAGATGTGAATGGGTTTCCCAGGTGGTGCTAGTGGTAAAGAACCCACCAGCCAATGCAGGAGACATAAGAGATGGGGGTTTGATGTTTGGGTCAGAAAAATCCCCTGGAGAAGGTAATGGTATCCACTCGAGTACTCATGCCAGGAGAATCCCATGGACAGAGGAGCCTGGCAGGATATATTCCTTGGGGTTGCAAAGAGTTAAACATGACTGAAGCAACTTAGCACCCAGAGATCTCTAGTCTTTCCCATTATGTTGTTTTCCTCTATTTCTTTGCATTGATTGCTGAGGAAGGCTTTCTTATCTCTCCTTGCTATTCTTTGGAACTCTGCATTCAGATGCTTATATCTTTCCTTTTCTCCTTTGCTTTTCACTTCTCTTCTTTTCACAGCTATTTGTAAGGCCTCCCCAGACAGCCATTTTGCTTTTTTGCATTTCTTTTCCATGGGGATGGTCTTGATCCCTGTCTCCTGTACAATGTCACAAACCTCTGACCATAGTTCATCAGGCACTTTATCAGATCTAGTCCCTTAAATCTATTTCTCAGTTACGTTGTATAATCATAAGGGATTTGATTTAGGTCAGACCTGAATGGTCTAGTGGTTTTCCCTACTTTCTTCAATTTAAGTCTGAATTTGGCAATAAGGAGTTCATGATCTGAGCCACAGTCAGCTCCTGGTCTTGTTTTTGCTGACTGTATAGAGCTTCTCCATCTTTGGCTGCAAAGAATATGATCAATCTGATTTTGGTGTTGACCATCTGGTGATGTCCATGTGTAGAGTCTTCTCTTGTGTTGTTGGAAGAGGGTGTTTGCTATGACCAGTGCGTTCTCTTGGCAAAACTGTATTAGTGTTTTCCCTGCTTCATTCCGCATTCCAAGGCCAAATTTGCCTGTTACTCCAGGTGTTCCTTGACTTCCTACTTTTGCATTCCAGTCCCCTATAATGAAAAGGACATCTTTTTTGGGTGTTAGTTCTAAAAGGTCTTGTAGGTCTTCATAGAACCGTTCAACTTCAGCTTCTTCAGCATTACTGGTTGGGGCATAGACTTGCATTACTGTGATATTAAATGGTTTACCTTGGAAATGAACAGAGATCATTCTGTCATTTTTGAGATTGCATCCAAGTACTGCATTTCAGATTCTTTTGTTGACCATGATGGCTACTCCATTTCTTCCAAGGGATTCCTGCCCGCAGTAGTAGATATAATGGTCATCTGAGTTAAATTCACCCATTCCAGTCCATTTTAGTTCGCTGATTCCTAGAATGTCGACGTTCACTCTTGCCATCTCCTGTTTGACCACTTCCAATTTGCCTTGATTCATGGACCTAACATTCCAGGTTCCTATGCAATATTGCTCTTTACAGCATCAGACCTTGCTTCTATCACCAGTCACATCCACAACTGGGTATTGTTTTTGCTTTGGCTCCATCCCTTCATTTTTTCTGGAGTTATTTCTCCTCTGATCTCCAGTAGCATATCAGGCACCTACCACCCTGGGGAGTTCCTCTTTTGGTATCCTATCATTTTGCCTTTTCATGCTGTTCATGGGGTTCTCAAGGCAAGAATACTGAAGTGGTTTGCCATTCCCTTCTCCAGTGGACCACATTCTGTCAGACCTCTCCACCATGACCCACCGGTCTTGGATGGCCCCACACGGCATGGTTTAGTTTCACTGAGTTAGACAAGGCTGTGGTCTGTGTGACCAGATTGACTAGTTTTCTGTGATTATGGTTTCAGTGTGTCTGCCCTCTGATGCCCTCTCACCACACCTACCATCTTACTTGGGTCTCTCTTACCTTGGACGTGGGCTATCTCTTCATGGCTGCTCCAGCAAAGCGCAGCCGCTATTCCTCACCTTGGACGAGAGGTATCTCCTCACCACCACCCCTCCTGATCTTGAAGGTGGAATAGCTCCTCCCAGCCCTCCTGCGCCCGTGCAGCCACTGCTCCTTGGATGCGGCGTTGCTCTCTCAGCTGCTGCCCCTGACCTCGGGAGTGGGGTAGCTCCTCCCGGCCAACGTCCCTGGCCTCAGGCATCAGGTAGCTCCTCCCGCCCGTTGCCCCTGACCTCGGACGTGGGTTAGCTAGAACCCTAGTAAGACCCACTAATTCCTCCACCCTCCAATGCATATAGAACAGAAGTGAGTGATGGACTACGTAGGATGAAATTTGTTCTTTGGAACTCCCTTCAGGAAGGATTGCATGGGTGGTCTGGCCCCTCTATTTTTTTTTTAATAATTTTTATTATAGTATAGTTGTTCTGCAATGGTGTGTTCCTTTCTGCCCTACAGCAAAGCGAATCAGCTATATGCTTACATATATCCCCTCCTTTATGGATCTCTTCACCATTCACATCACCACAGAGCACCAAGTGGAGTCCCCTGTGCTGTACAGTAGGTTCTCGTGAATTACCTACTTTATACATAGTATCAGTAGTGTATAAATGTCAATCCCGTTCTCCCAATTCATCTCACCCCCCATTTTCCCCTTGGTGCTCACATGTTTGTTCTCTATGTCTGTGTCTCCATTTCTGCTTTGCAAATAAGATCATCTGTATCATTTTTCTAGATTCCCCATATATGTGTTAATATACGATATTTGATTTTCTCTTTCTGATGTACTTCACGCTGTATGACAGTCTCCAGGTCCATCCAGATCTCTGCAAATGACACCATTTCATTCCTTTTATGGCTATGCAGAGTACATCATGAGAAACGCTGGACTGGAAGAAACACAAGCTGGAATCAAGATTGCCAGGAGAAATATCAATCACCTCAGATATGCAGATGACACCACCCTTATGGCAGAAAGTGAAGAGGAACTAAAAAGCCTCTTGATGGAAATGAAAGTGGAGAGTGAAAAAGTTGGCTTAAAGCTCAAAAAACGAAGATCATGGCATCCGGTCCCATCACTTCATGGCAAATAGATGGGTAAACAGTGTCAGACTTTATTTTGGGGGGCTCCAAAATCACTGCAGATGGTGACTGCAGCCATGAAATTAAAAGATGCTTACTCCTTGGAAGAAAAATTATGACCAACCTGGATAGTATATTCAAAAGTAGGGACATTACTTTTCTGACTAAGGTCCGTCTAGTAAAGGCTATGGTTTTTCCTGCAGTCATGTATGGATGTGAGAGTTGGACTGTGAAGAAGGCTGAGCGCTGAAGAATTGATGCTTTTGAACTGTGGTGTTGGAGAAGACTCTTGAGAGTCCCTTGGACTGCAAGGAGGTCCAACCAGTCCATTCTGAAGGAGATCAGCCCTGGGATTTCTTTGGAAGGAATGATGCTAAAGCTGAAACTCCAGTACTTTGGCCTCCTCATGTGAAGAGTTGACTCATTGGAAAAGACTCTGATGCTGGGAGGGACTGGGGGCAGGAGGAGAAGGGGACAACAGAGGATAAGATGGCTGGATGGCATCACTGACTCGATGGACATGAGTCTGAGTGAACTCCGGGAGTTGGTGATGGACAGGGAGGCCTGGCGTGCTGCGATTCATGGGGTCGCAAAGAGTTGGACACGACTGAGCGACTGGACTGAACTGAATATTCCATTGTATACATGTACCACATCTACTTTATCCAGTCCTGTGTTGATGGACATTTAGGAGAGGGTATGGAGGAAAGGGAACCCTCTTTAATCCCTCTTTTACACAGTTGATAGAAACGTAAGTTAGTGCAACCACCGTGAAGAACAGTATGGACGTTCCTTAAAAAGCTAAAAAATACAACTACCATATGATCCAGCAGTCCCACTCCTGGGCATATATCCAGAGAAAATCACAATTCAAAAAGACGCATGCACCCCAATGTTCACTGCAGCACTATTTACAGTAGCCAGGACATGGAAGTAACCAAACGGTCCCTCTCTTTAAATGCACGGGCACTTAACCGTCTTTCACCCCGGCTGCATCCCTAAAACAAAAAGGCATTCTGTGCCACCACTTTATTCATTCTTTATTACTTTTTAACCCCAATAAAAATTTTAGTCAACTTCAAACAACCCTCCAATTTTTCTCAGTACTATACTAAAAAACGAGTTCTTAGCAGAGAAAAACAGGCTTTGAAATTTTAAATGTGCATAGCTGCTCATGCAAAGTGCCTACTCTAGCTGATGTTCTGGTGGACTGGTTAATCAAATCAAAATCAAATCTTCCGCTACCTACAGAGAACAATAAGATGGAAATAACTCATTCATAAGATTCTAATTTATAAAATCATTCCACTACTTACAAAATACTACCCTAAGAGGTATAATTCCATCAAGCTTCAATTTGAGCAAATGTACAACTACTTAAACAACAGCTGTTAAATGAAAAAAGAATTTAAAATGTCTTTAGAAGAGTGATAGAAACATTATTAACACGATTGCCATGGCCTGAACTTTCACAAGGAGACTCTCTGGAAGGCTAACTCAGCCATAGAAAACTCACACCTCAGAAGTCACTCTTGGGCAAAAATACAAGGACATTCCCCTGGTGGGTAGATATTCCTCTGTGCTACTAGGAGATGAACAGCTAGGAAAATTCCCTGCAGGAAGTAATCTTGAGGCTTCATACAGGTTTATTGATGAGGTCCTTTCTCATGAATGGATCCCTTACCAGCATGGAACCATCACCTGGATGATGGGGTTGAAGAAAAGTACCTGCAGTTACTTCACATTCCAGTGACAGAAATGAGTCAGGAGGACCTAAATTATCAAAAACATTCTCGGATGAGTCCCACCAGATGTCATTTTTTTTTAATGTGGACTAATCGCTCTCTCAAAAGCAGCCCATTAGAACTTACAAGTCTTGTTGGTGCAGAAAGAGGACCAACATCTGGAGCAAAAAGGGAGAGTCTGTCTTGTACATGAAAAGAAAGCTGGACCAGGATACAGACAAGCTGGTGTACACCCTGTCACCTTGGCTCTGGAACCCGTGGGCACGATGTCTGGTGAAGCAGGGCAACACTGAACCCTGCATCTCTGAACTGCCCTCGTTTGATAAGACAAGCCTCCTCTCTTGAGGATCTGATATCCAAATGATTTCCTGGTTCTTCTGGGCTTCAGCCTAATGCTCTATTTGAATCACCAGTATCTTGTGGATCCTTTTCTAAAATCTCAAGTGTTATACCGTCCGCATTGATTTCAGCCTTCCGCGTGCATTTTCTGTAACCAAGAGCATTCGGCTGGCTTTTCCAAGGACAAATAAATTAGTCTAGTTCTGTCAGAGATTTTTATCTTCTCTGCTTAGTTCAGTATATATTTGGTTGCTTCCTACTTCAAGGGTTTGTAAGAAAGCATTTAGCTTGATAGCATTGATCAGTTTCCTCAAAGGTCATATTG
The DNA here is from genome assembly GCF_016772045.2 of Ovis aries. Classification (NCBI taxonomy): domain Eukaryota; kingdom Metazoa; phylum Chordata; class Mammalia; order Artiodactyla; family Bovidae; genus Ovis; species Ovis aries. The sequence goes on from NC_056072.1 coordinate 5,894,084, forward strand.
ACTTATCATCTAAGTGGTTCCAATTTTCATTGTCTCTTTATGTCTTTTTCCTGGTGTTATCTTTTTCAAGGACCACAGCTAATCTGCTGTCTTCAGGAGACATTTAGTCAGTTTTGATCTGATGTTGCTTCTCATGTAGAACTTTTTCCATCCATGCTTTAGAGCAGTAATTCTCAAACTGTAGTCTGTGGGAGCCAGGGTATCCCTAAGATTCTTTTGGCAGATCTGTGAGGTCAAAAGTATTCTCAGAATAATACCAAGATACCATTTCCTTTTTCACAGTTGACATTTACACTGACAGTGCAAGAAACAATGATGAGTAAAGCTGGTAACATTTTAGTATGAATCACAGCAGAAGCACCAAAATGTACTAGTAGTCATTGTATTCTTCATCATCTTACAATCTTGGCTTAAAAAATTAATTAATTAAATAAAAAGCAGCTTCTGCTTCATACTGAGTCTGATGATTATCTGGACGGAAAGCATGTGTGTAACTGACTGAGTTGCGAGCTGAACTAGCCACTTTTTCATAGAATACTATTTTCATTTGAAAGAAAATCTGACAAACCACACAGATTTAGGGATTTGGCAGACAAGTTATTGCAAATAAACAAAGCAAGCCTGTCACTTCAAGGAAAACAGTTGATAGTATTTTTGCCCAAGATAAAATTTAAGTTTTCAAGTGAACATCAGAATTTTTGGGAAAAAAACTGTATCAGTCATCATGAGTTTGACAGTATCCCAATACTAAAAGCCTTTTCTGGTTAATCAGTGGTGTTATTAACAAATATAATGTCTCTATATTTTATAATGAAATACATCAACATTTGGAGGATTTAAATAACTCAGTAAATCAGTATTTTTCAAGGGGCAATGCATGATATTATAAAATCATACAAAGGGAAAAGAGTTATTTAAAATACTAGATAGACCAATGAATTATTGCAGCAGAGCATGGAAACTTCACTGATATGATGTCAGATTCCACATCACAACTACACTTTAATAAACAACTGTCAAGTTTTAATACGGTAACAAAGAATACCCACCATTACCTAAAAAAACTGTTAGCATATTCCTCTCTTTTCCAATTATGTATTTGTGTAAGAAAGAATTTATTTCATATATCCAAATTACAGCAATACACTGCAACATATTGAATGCAGAAGCAGATATAAGAATCCAGCTACCTTCTATTAAGTCAGACATCTTTTTAAAAATTTACAAATCTGTAAAATAATACCAGTCTTCTTAGTGGTTTTTGTTGTTTGGGGGAGGAAAATTGGCAATTTTTCATTAAAAGTATTATTTTAAATATTAGGGGTTTATAATTAAAAATAAATATCAAATCATTGCATAATTTATTATGATGATAATAAAATAATGAATAAATACTATTCTTAAAATGTTCCTATTTTAATTTCTGATATAGTAAAAACCAATGGATATAGCCTGCATGGTCAAAAGCCCTTGAGTGAAAGTTGCTCAGTCGTGTCTGAGTGTCTGACTCTTTGTGACCCCACAGACTATACAGACCATGGAATTCTCCAGGCCAGAATACTGGAGTGAGTAGCCTTTCCCTTCTCCAGGGGATCTTCCCAACCCAGAGACTGAACCCAGGTCTCCTGCACTGCAGGCAGATTCTTTACCAGCTGAGGCACAATGGAAACCCAAAGCCCTTGAGGATCCTCAATAATTTTTAAGAAAGCAAAAGGGTCCTGACACCAAAAACCTTGAAAGCTGTTGCTTTCAAGTCATCACAGTTTTGTTTTTTCTGTTCATCAAGTTTATGGAGTTCTCTGCTCTTTGTGCCCTTTAGCTCTTGTTGAGGTAGCATTACACTCTCCTGGAGATGGTCCACACCTTTCCTTGGTGCTGTCGAGTATACCGCTGGTCTCGCTTCCCTGATGGGACTGCAGATCACTTGGAGCTCAATGGCTCCTGACAAGCACCTTCCAGTGACGGGGCATCCTGTCAGGAGCCCTCTCCGGCACTCATCCTGGACTTGCAGGAAGGAGTCTCTTCCCTTCATTCCTTTACTGGCAATTCTGTGTTAACCTCAAGAATGAAACTTTATGGATTTTTTTTTTTTAATCATTTGCCTCCAGGCTCAGCATTTCTGAGCATTTCTTGACTTGGTCTCAAGGCTAGCCTCCTTCTAAAAGGACTCCAGGGCTTCATAATTCCTGAGCTTGGAGACTTTACTTGTTCTTTATCAAGGGCAGAAAGCATTATGCTGAACTCTTTCTCCCTGCATTTAAAGGTTGGCTTTTGTCTCCCAGGTAGTGGGTAGCAGCACCACGGTCTGGACCGGTCCACACACCTCACCCTCAGCCCCACACAGCATTTTTGGGGTGGCCTAGGCTGAAGCTTGCTAGCCGTCACCGGCTCCCTGATGGCACCAGTGGCTGCCACTGAACAACCTCAAGTTGTCAGGCCCTGCTGGCCCCAACAGACTAGAGGGGGCTCCGTAGAGTGTAGTTGTTACGAAGATTACTTCTACAGACGTTACAATCCCACAACACATCTTTATTACTCTTTTAAATAACCAATAATCTTTCAAAGAATGTATATATGTGTGAACAGATATATACACATTGTTTCTGGTGAGAGGTCTGCCCTTATGCTGCAAGTAATAAATCTTTTCTTTCAGCTAACTTCACAATTTCCTCTGCATCTCCGTTTTTTGGAAGTTGACTCTCTTTGACTATGGTTTACTTTGAATTTATCTTGCTTGGAATTCACGGAAATTCTTAGACCTGTGGATAATTATATTTCATCAACTTGGGGAATATGTGGCCATATTTCTTCAAATATTTTTTCTGCCCTGTTCCCTCTCTCCTCTCATTTCAGGACTCCATTATATTTATCTTAGATCATAGGTCTCAGCTGTCCCTTTTGGTTTGGCATTCTTCTCTCTTCTGTTTTCAGCTTGTGTAATCTCTATTAACCTGTCTCCACGTCCACTGATCCTTCCCTGCTGTTAGGTGCACCAATTCAATTTAGAAAGTCAATTCTGGTAGACATTTTTTAGCATTTCCATTTGGTTACTTTCAACACTTCCCTTCTTTATGCTGAAATTCTACCTCTGTTTACGTGTGTTATTCCTCTTTTCCACTAGATCCTTTGATGTATTTATAGTGTCTGTTCAAAAGTCCACACCTGCTGGAGAGTGGACAAGTGGACGTGGTGCGGGGGAGGGGAGTGCGGGACAAGTTGGGAGAGCATCACTGACATTCACACCAGCATCGTATATGCACCACCCTGTGCAAAGCAGACAGCTCGCGGGACGCTGCTGCCGCACAGGGGGCTCAGCCCCGTCCCTGTGATGACGCAGAGGGGTGCGGTGGGAGGATGGGCAGGCGAGGGAGGTCCAAGGGGGGGATATATGTACACGTATAGCTGATTTACTTCATCGAACAGCAGAAACCAACACAACAGTGTTAAAACAATTCCACTACAATAAAAAATGGTTTTTTTAATCAAAGTAAAATTAAGCTTAATTATTAGTAGCTAAGGGCTAATGAAGATGCCTGATTCACGTAAATGGCTATTTCTATATCTGGCGCTAAACTACCTATTGTTTCTTGTATATGATCATTAGAGATTAGTTCCTTGTTATGCTGTGTTATTTAATAAATTCAACCATACATACCCCGCAAAAGAGTCTGCATCTGCTAATTCCAACCTCTGTGCTCTATGTCAATCAATTCTTTCAACTCTTTTCTCTCTGGTTTATTGATCACATTTTCCTACTTTGTCTCATGACTTGTTATTTTTATTATATGCACAAAATTGTGTGCAAGGAAATAATAGAGCCTGAAGTTGATAAGACTTAACCCCAGAAAAACCACAGGGCTCTGTCAGCTGCTAAAGTGTGGGTAGCCTGGCAGGTGGGGATACTGGGAGAGACGGCACTGCAGTGAGTGTATCGAATCTAGAGTTGAACCGAGTTTTGGGGCCTTGTCGGCAGCTCATTTAGTGAGATTTGGTTCACGTGCTTTGGGGGAAAATTTGGGCATTACCTTCAGCAGGACTTGGAGTCTGAGCCTCAGCGAGACTCTAGAGACCTCTCTTTGCATTTCTGTGTCCAGATGTCAACTTTGGGAATTGCTGGGAGTATCTATTTGCTTTGGCATCAACGTCTTTATTTTGTCTTTAAAAAACTGGAAATTACTTAAATGCCCAAAAGGAAGAGAACAGTTGTGTACATCATGAAAAACCAATACTGAATTAATTATATGCACTGATTTATAAAAGAGCTCTGAGGAAAAGAAATGCTTCACATATAATGTTAAATTTTTAAAAACAGAATATTAAAGTAATAAAAGTTATATTAAAAATTAGGTATACACATGGACAGGGCTTCCTAGGGGGCACAGTGTAGTAAAGAATCCACCTGCCAACGCAAGAGACTCAGGAGACACAAATTCTATCCCTGGGTGGGGAAGATCCCCTCGAGAAGGAAATAGCAACCCACCCAGTACTCTTGCCTGGGAAACCCCATGGACAGAGGAGCCTCAAAGAGTCGGACATGACTGAGCAAATAGCACAGCACACACATGGACACACACACACACAGCATGTACGGAAAAGTACCAGAAATAAGTCCCTACAAGTGAAATGTGTGAGCCATCAGTGTGGCAAGATCCAGAGCAGCTTTGCCTTCATGCTTTGCTGTGATTTCCACTAACGATGCTAATCACATTGAGTATGCGGTAAAGAGCAAACTATAGATAGATCTGAAATAATAACAATTTCTTAGTCTAGGAAAGATAACCCAGAGCAGAAAGGAGCCAGCTAGCCTCTTCTTCCCTAAGGCCCAAACAAAAACAAACTAGTTTAAAATCCAGCAAGAGGACTGGGTTAGGAAGCAAGGATGAAAGAGCCTTTGGACTGTCAAGGTTGTAAACTGAAGGCTGACATCAGAGGGTTAGAGAAGAATAAACTTAGAAAAACTCAGATGCAAACAATGCGGTTCTGCCCATCAGTTCTTCATTAATTGACAGCAATGCTGTGAGACACCTCAGAGTTAACCAGCCTCATTTCCATCACTGTTATTATGGACTGGAACTGGTTACCAAGGGAAGCTATGGAATTTTTCCCTGGAGGCCATTTAAAATCAGATATAGACAACCACCTGTCTTCAATAATTCAGGTTCCATTGAACTAAATGACCCCTAAAGGTCCTTTAAACCCTATGACTCTGGATTCCTGTGCTGATAACATTAAGAAAAGCTTATGATCTTTTTTTCCTAATGCTTTACTGTGTACTCTCCATTTACATTTTTTTTCGGATTAGAAAGGGAAACTTCCTACAAGCAATCCATTCATTACTCTCCCTGACTCGAGGCTGAAATTTCAGGCTTGCAAATATCACTAGGGAATATTTCTCAGCTGCAGTTGATTATTTCTTCTTTCTCTGCCAGGTGCCACTGTGCCCGGAGAGAATTCATTTAGCAAGGAAGGGGCTAGGACAGTGGGGAGCAGAGGGGAGAAACAACACATCCAAGAAGTTAGGGGGTGGGCCTGGCAGGAAGAGGGGAGGGGGTCAGAATTTATGGAAAGTCAGTGACAGACACAAAGCAAGAACCTAAAATTGAAAATAAAGTGATTAGTAAGGCGTAGTTCTGCATTTGTGTGTGTGTGTACATTTAAAGTGCTTTAGAATGAAAGGTTGACACTTGCAGCGACATGGATGACCCTAGAGATGATCGTACTGAATAGGTCAGACAGAGGAAGACAAATATGGTATCACTCATATGTGGAGTCTAAAAAATGATACAAATGAACTTTGTTATAAAACAAAAACAGACTCACAGACATAGAAAACAAACTTATGGCTACCAAAGGCAAAAGAGGAGGGAGGGATAAATTAAGAGTTTGGTATTAGTGGATACAAACTGTTATATATATTATAACCGGCTTCCTTGCCAGCTCAATTGGTAAAGAATCCACCTGCAATGTGAGACACCTGGGTTCAATCCCTAGGTCAGAAGACCCCCGAGAGAAGGGCATGGCAACCCACTCCAGTATTCTTGCCTGGAGAATCCTATGGACAGAGGAGCCTGGTGGGCTACAGTCCACGGGGTCACAAAGAGTCTGAAGGGACTGAACATGCACATATATAGTAGATAAGCAAGGAGGACCAACTATATAGCACAGGGAACTATATTCAGTATTATGTAATAACCTATAATGGAAAAGAATCTGAAAATGTATATGTGTGTGTGTGTGTGTGTGTGCACGCACACGCGCGCACCTGTACGTTTGTGTAATTGAATCACTGTGCTGTACACCAGAAACTTGTAAACCAACTATGTGTGCTTAGTCGCTCAGTCGTGTCTGACTCTTCGCGACCCCATGAACTCTAGCCCACTAGAGTCCTTTGTACATGAGGATTCTCCTGGCAAGAAGCTGCCATGCCCTCCTCCAGGGGATCCTCCCAACCTAGGGATCGAACCCAGGCGTCTCACATTGCAGGTGGATTATTTACCATCTGAGCCACCAGGGAAGCCCAACTCTTAGGGGAAGCACACTAACTGAAACCTGCTCACCCTGGACAGGCACCATAGTTGCCATTTGCATGAGCTGTTTTTTCAACAGGAGGTCCTGGTAAGAAACACGAATAAGCCACCACCAACTGAAGGGTTCAGGAAAGGTCAAAAGGTGACATCCAATCACCTCCCAGAATCTTTCTCATTGGCGTCCATCTTAGCTGAGCAATGCATACGCCACCAGGAAGGATTCTGAAACAAATGATGGGACAACCCAGAAACAAATCCTATCATCATAAAACCCAAGACTGTGAGTCACATGGCAGAGCAGTTCTCCTTGGTTCCCTTACCCTGCTGCTCTCCAATGGGTCACCTCTTCCTAATAAAATCTCTTGCTTTGTCAGCACGTGTGTCTCCTTGGACAATTCATTTCCGAGTGTTAGACAAGAGCCCACTTTCGGGCCCTGGAAGGGATCCCCCTTCCTGCAACACAACTATACATCAGTAAAAAATTAAAGTTAAAAGAAAAAGACAGAGATAGTTACTTCTGCAACTTTGAAGATACTGTCAACTGAAAAAAAAAAAATGCTTTAGGACACAAAATCCTACACCACCCAAGCAAAGCTGTTATTTGGCCATAGCAACTAAAAATATTAATGATTCCACACCAAATGCTCCATAAGAAATCATCCCCAATTGCCAGAAAGGGTAAAAAGCATCAGGCAAGTTTTACATACTCTTACTCATAATGAAAAAGTAGTGAGCTTTAAAAAAATAACGATGTGGTTATTTTTTAAAATTAAAAACTTGAATTTTGCCCCTCAATTTCTCATCTCTCCTAATTTGTCAGTGACCATTTGTGAGGTTCCTCTTGAGGACTGCCTTTTATCCTACTTTGGGGTGTGCTATGCACCCAGAGAAGAGAATGGGGCAGGAATTATTAAAAGCCCCATTTCGGATCAGCATTAACAATTCATGGAGCTCATCTCCAGTTCCACCTGAGGCGCTGGGAAGGACACAAACAAGCAGCCAGGGCTTGTTCAAAGTGTCTCCTGGTCTGCTTTGAAATGCACAGTCTGTCAGGGCCAACTCGAGGTCAACCTCGTCGTCGTCCTCCTCATTCTGTGAGCTGCCTGGCTGCTCTTCAGGGAGAGGAAGTGAAAAAACAGACTGATTGCACACCCACCGGGTGTCTGGCTGGCCACTGAAGGGTCTCTTGAAATGCAAACCTCCAGAGCTGAGGGTTGGAAACTTGTCTTCTATTCAGGGCCACTGTGACACAAATGGGGAAAATAATCACCAAAAGGTAATTTAGGCTGACTGGTTTACAAACTGAGATGAATCAAAGGGTTAACTTACACTATTTAAATACTGAGAAGAGAGAATATTCAACAGGATTAAGTGCAGGCAAAGGCAATTCCGTCTCAGATGCAGAGCAGGTAAGGGGGGGGGGCGGGGGTTGGTGCTTATACCTTCACTAAATTTCATGCAGGTCCAACAGATGGGTCCATATCAAGACTAGCCTAAGGCAACGTGTCCTCCAGGCAACGCTAACCTTTTCTGGCTTCTGAGATGCCAAAATCTTACTTTTGTCCCCCTTCCTAAACTCTCCTCCTCAGAGTCATTTGCCAAAGGGCATGGCAACCCACTCCAGTATTCTTGCCTGCAGTATCCCATGGACAGAGGAGTCTATCAGGCTACGGTCCATGGGGTCGCAAAGAGGCAGATACGACTGAAGTGACTTAGCACACACCTCCCCATCTCAGACCTGGAAGTTGTTTGCTCATGAGTTGGTCCTAAGCCTGCTTTGATTCCTCCCACATGCCTTCTACCTGGACTGCCCCTTTTCATGCCCTGATTCCTCTCCATGTCTAATTCTTTTTTTTTTTTAAAGCTCCAGGCCCAATTGGAAGTTTGACACTAGCAGATGCAAACTAGTCTATATAAGATGGATAAACAAGGTCCTACTGTACGGCACAGGGAACTCTATTCAATATCCTGTGATAAACCATAATAGAAAAAAAAAAAGAATGTCAAAAGAATTTTGGAAAATTTGCAGCAATTAAAATAGAGATGCAAAGCAAAAAAAATTTTTTTAATAAAATAAAACAGATATGCGGTTGTCAAGGATGAAGGGGGATAGAGTGGAAGACGGGATTAGCAGATGTAAGCTATTATATACAGAATGGATAAATAACAAGGTCCTACTCTATCGAACAGGGAACACTATTCATATCTTGTTGAAGTGGAGCAGGATCCTATAGTCCTTCCCCGCCATGTCCTCAGCCTATCTTTTGTCTGTGGAAAACCTTTAGTCAAAGAATAAGTTTAATCAGAGAAGTGAGAAAATGCAGAAACAAAGCAGTCGAATAGGACAAAAAAATTAAAAAAATAGTTTAGTCATTAAGCAAAGTCAAGGACCTTTAGTTCCTTGTCAAGGGCTAATCTTCTGAGCCATATCCTGTGAGCTGTCTTATAGATGCTGAAACCCCACCAGGTGGAAGAAGTTACTCATAACTACATGATGGACAGACTGTAGCCATGATGTAAGCTGTCACAGTCCTAAGAACTGGCCTCAAGGAAATGGGAACAAACCAACCCTGGAACAGAATACTAACTGTGTAAAAACAACCGAGATGACACTGCTTAGACTACCGATGACCAGTTTCAAGGCGACCGTCAGAGCTGACTGTGCTGTTTACACATGGAGCCTGCTCCCTCTGCCTATAAAAGTTCTTGCCCACTGATTAGGGTTGGGGAGGAGTCGGCCTTTGGATATGAGCCCCCTGCCCTTGGCTGCCAGCCTCCGAAATAAAGCAAACTTCTTTCCACTAATCTTACCTCTTTATTGGCTTTCCAGTGGCAAGCAGCTAGACCCACTTTCACCGACAGATTTTGGCGCCAACGTGAGGCTGAGCTCTCGCGATATCTGGCTCCTAGGGTTTTCTCCATTGGTGCTGCTGCCATGACGACGTGCTAGGAAGGCTGTGAAGAGCCTCGCTGGCCCCAGGAAGAGGTTTCAGGGAGGATATTCCTAGCAGCTGCCTAAACCACTGGTTTCGGGGATCCTCCCTGCTTCTCCTCTGCTCAGCACTGGCTGCCCATATGTGCTTTTCCTTGGTGGAATGGGAAGACACCTCTGGACAAGCTGATGAGCTCCCAGACCCAGTAAGTTCAGCAGTGTGCACCTGGCAACTTCTCTTTTGAGCTCGAGGTGCTCTGTGGGTGTTTTGCCAGTTGGTTCTGGCATGTTTCTGATGTGGAGGCCCGTTTGTATCGGGGAGTACACTTAGAGAACACTGGCTAGATAAAATGCTGTTTTCAGAATTTTGACTGCAAAGAGAACAAAAATATGCCTAGGAGAAAGCTTGAAGTTAACTCTTAAATCATGTCCTTGAAATGTTTACAAACACAGTCCACTCCTCCTAAGAATTCAGCCTTAGGTTAATTGGTAGAACTTCAAGAAAGGGGGGGAAATGGTGGGGGGAGAAGCCTTTTAAACCCAAGTGAGTAAATTCAGTTTATTGCAACTATTATTTATAAACTGATAACTTCTCTATTGAAATATCTGATTTGAGACCTCTGTCTGAATATTATACGTCTATATGTAACATTGTCCAAAATGAAATCAAAAGCTTTCGGATAAACTCTGAAAATAATTATGTTTCAGCTTTTCCAGATTTTTGGTGACTTAAAACCTTAGTTTTTTTTTTTTTAAGTTAAACTACGAAAACTAATTGAATATCTAAATAATTTTTAAGATAAAATACTGGAACTTTGCTGAACAGATGTAAGTTTGCCTACTTTTGCCTTCTTGCGAGTTTAAGTCTCTTCAGTCATTTCAGATCCATACGGACTGTAGCCTGCCAGGCTCCTCTGTCCAGGGGACTCTCCAGGCAAGAATACTGGAATGGGTTGCCATGCCTCCTCCAGGGGATCATCCCCATCCAGCGATCGAACCCATGTCTCATGTCTCCAGCATTGGCAGGTAGGTTCTTTATTGCTAGTGCTGCCTAGGAAACCCTTCTCAGGAGGTAAAAAAAATCACTAAAATTGTTTAGGTTTACGAAACACACATCATGTACTACATTAAGAGAACATATGCTGTGTGGGGGAAAAAAATGTATGTTTTTAGAGGTTATGCAATATGTTCTTAAGTTTGCCAGTCAGTAAATGCTGGTATAGTAGTTCAGTTACTTGATTCTTGGTTTTGTTAAGACTTTTAAGGACTGAAAATTATAATATGTAATTAAAGCTACTAGGAATGACAAGGGGAGCATTTCGGTGTGTAAAGCAACTAGGATATGTGTTGCAAGTGAGAGAAAGTATAAAGAATGGAGATGTTTTTATTGCAGAAAAATGATGATAATTTTGTCATAGAGCCCGTTGCTTCTGGATAGGGAAAAATAATGGAAAAACCATATGGATACAAAAAGTGATATAAGGTTTGTTAAAAAAAAAAAAGAGAACTTTGAGAAAATAAATTTGTATGTTGTCAGGAGTAATTAAGATCGGATTTAATTATGTAAATGAACTTTATTATTAATAGTAAGCTGGTTTAAGACTCAGTCGTGTCCGACTCTTGCGACCCAGTGGACTGTAGCCCACCAGGCTCCTCCATCCGTGGGATTCTCCAGGCAAGAATATTAGAGTGGGTTGCCATTTCCTTCTCCAGGGGATCTTCCCGACCCAGGGATTGAACCCAGGTCTCACACATTAGAGGCAGACGCTTTAACCTCTGAGCCACCAGGGAACTGGTTTTCTTTCTTCCTATTATGAGAACAAAATTTTCCTGGAATATTGAGCTACTTTTGATAACAGATTGTAAGTTTCTTTTTCTAGCTAATTCTGAGTATTCCAAAGGGCCCCAGGGTAGCTATTAATAAGAAATATTAAAGTGCTAGGATTTTTGGTATGTTAAATTATTTGGAACACATTTGATAACTTTCAGACCATACTGCTGAACTGGGTAAGAAAGTTAAAGAATTCTAATAGAAAGCTATAATGTTCAGGATGTGAAAATGGTCTAGTGAAGTTATCACAGAGTATTACCTATGATGTGTATCACTGCTGGCTTTACATTCACTGCTAAAAGCACACATACATTGTTTGTGTCAAAAGTGTGCATAAGTGGTAAAATGTATGCCTATGAAATGTTTCCCGGTCAACATATCTCTCTGTGCTTGTTTGTTAAATCTGATTAGTTTTCTCCCAACATGGATAACTAGGCCAATATTTAAACAAAAAGTTGGCCTAGCACCAAGGGATATGAATGGCCCCAGAGCAGGAAACTGAGTCACTCTGGCAACGATGAAAAAATATGTTATTTATCAATGTTTTCTGTGGAAAGATTTGCCATTATTAATAAAAGGGAAATGATGAAGGGACATTTCATGTATTGAGGTATGGGAAAGTCATTCTGGTCTGCATATGATTTAAGTTGAAGTTCAGGCTAACCAAACAGCCTCCTGGTAGCCTATTAAACACACATTGTAACACTGAAAATCAAAAATTAAAAAATAATAGTAAGCAGCACTCACATACATACATTGTACATACATACATTGTACATCTGCTTTAACCATTAGGGAAAAATACATTCAGAGAATAATACAAAGATGCATTTTGGTTGTTATCCTCATTGTAATATGTCTACTAATTTTCAAGCATTTGTCTAAGTGCTATGACAAGGTAATCAAAGAGAGGTAATGTTTTCACAATACAAAATATTGATGCTAAGCTTGGAACTTGAAATTATTTCCTATTCTGTGTCCATTCCCCAAATTAGGTAGGACTGCATCCCATTGTAGCAGAAAGTAACCAGAGCAGTCAACACCCTCAAAGACTTAGGGGAATATTGGAACAGAAATGGAACTAAAATTGAGTTTAGGATTAACTTCTCTATCAAAAGCTTGATTCCATTTCTTGTTCAATACCCATTCCTCCTCAAAATTGAGGAGATTTAAAGAAAAGGGGTAATTGAAATGGTCTTTGCCTCCCATGTCTTTGGCCTGCCTTTTATCTGTGGAAAAACTTTAGCCAAAGGATAAGTTTAATCGGGGGCTTCCCTTGTGGCTCAGCTGGTAAAGAATCCTCCAGCAATGCGGGAGACCTGGGTTTGATCCCTGGGTTGGGAAGATCTCTTGGAGAAGGGAAAGACTACCCACTCCAGTATTCTGGCCTGGAGAATTCCATGGACTGTATAGTCCTTGGAGTCGCAAAGAGTTGGACACGACTGAGCGACTTTCTCCAGTGTTCTTGCCTGGAGAATCCCAGGGACAGGGGAGCCTGGTGGGCTGGCGCCTATGGGGTTGCATAGAGTCGGACACGACTGAAGCGACTTAGCAGCAGCAGCAGCAGCAGCAGCAGCAGAGCGACTTTCTCTCCCTCACTCAAGTTTAATCACAGAAGTGGGGAAAAAATGCAGAAGCAAAGGAAAGCAGTCAAACAGGACAAAATAATAATAGTATAGTCATTTAATAAAGTCAGGGACTTTTAGTTCCTCCTCAAGGGCCATAGGTAATATTCTGAGCCATATCCTTTGAGCTATCTTATAGATAACTGAAACCAATCCCCACCAGGTAGAAAAAGCTAACTACATAGTGACCAGATGGTAGCTATGACATAAGCTTCCACAATTCTGAGAACTGGCTTCAAAGAAATGAGAACAACCCTGGAACTAAATATTAACTGTACTTAAAATAATCAAGATGATGCTGATCAGACCACTCCATGCCCAATTTCAAAATACTGTCAAAGCTATCATTCAAAAAGACACATGCCCCCCAATATTCATAGCAGCACTATTCACAATAGCCAAGACATGGAAAAACCTAAATATCCATCAACAGATGAATGGATGGCAAAGATGTGGTATGTGTATACCATAGACTACTATATAGGCATAAAGAAAGAATGCCATTTGCAGTAACATGGATGGACCTAGAGATGATCGTACTAAATGAAGTAGGTCAGAAAGAGAAACAAATACCATGTGATATCACTTAGATGTGGAATCTAAAATATAACACAAATCAACATATCTATGAAACAAAAACAGACTCACAGATACAGAAAACACACTTGTGGTTGCCAAGGTTGGCAGGTAGAGAAGGGAAGGATTGGGAGTTTGGGATTAGCAGGGGCAAACTATTTTATATAGAATGGATAAACAGGTTCTACTATATAGCACAAGAAACTATATTCCATATTCTATGATAAACCACAATGGAAAAGAACGTGTGTGTGTGTGTGTGTGCATGTGTGTGCACATGTGTGAGTGCACGTGCTAAGTCACTTCAGTCATGTCCAACTCTTTGTGACCCCATGGACTATAACCCACCAGGCTCCTCCATCCATGGGATTCTCCAAATACTGGAGTGGGTTGCCATGCCTTCCTTCAAGGGATCTTCCCAACCCAGGGATCAAACCCATGTCTCTTACATCTCCTGCATTGGCAGGTGGGTTCTTTACCACTAGCACCATGGGTATAACTGAGTCACTTTGCTGTATAGCAGGAATTAGTGCATTAAAAATTAAGTATATTTCAATAAAAAATTTTTTGAAGAAAAATGACTCCTCCTATAAAAGCTCTTGCACACTGATTGTCAGAGGTGGGAAATCAGCCTTTGGACAGGGCATATTTTACCCTCCTCCCCAGTTGCTGACCTCAACTTTCCTTATCAAACTTTCCTTTCCACCAGTCTTGCCTTTTTATTGGCTTAAAGCAGTGAGGAGCTGGACCCCACTTTCAGTAAAACTTTCTCAGTGAGTGTAGGTCCATGTATTCCATTTCGAAAATCAGAACACGAGGAGTCAGGTTTGAAACCTCCTGTCCTCACCTCCTGTCTACTGCATCTTCAGATCCAGAATGCTTCGGCCTTCTTCTGCCCCTAAAGTCCCAGCTGCCAGCATCTCTCTGTCCAAAATGGCAATATGTTATTATCCAGTTTCTCTGAACCCATTTTTGGCCCCTCCAGTTCATTCGGTATGCACTAGGCAGGGTAGGTCTCTGCAAGAAAAAAGCAATGCCTTCTAATGCGTTTAGGATAAAGACTGACATCCTATCATGGCCCACACAGCCCACCTCTGCAGCCTCATCTCTGCAGGATGCCTCCCGCCCCCCTAGGTATACTCTGAAAACCACACAGGACTTGCGTTTCCTCCAGCTAGCCCAGCTCCTCCTCAAGTCAACACCTTCAGAAGGGCTCATTTTCTCTGCAAGCGCCTGCTTTCTCCCAGTGAATCTGCTGAGTCAATTTCCTTCATCCTTTCAGTATCAGCAGAATTACCGCTTCCTCACCTCATACTAACCATCCTGCATCCCCAAGGTCAAGTCAGAACCTCCACTTTGAAACTGAAGGGAAGAGGGCGGGGTACAACTTTTAAAAGTAGGACAAAGCCATGCAGGATATGACATACGCTGGTTAAAACCTAGCAGACCCAAGATGGTGGAAGATTTGTCTACTGGTAGACCTTAAGCCTCATTATGTACTCATTATATTATCATGCTAAATGACACACCCACAGGCACCATGACAATTCCAAGGCCACCCAGAAAAGGCACAGAAGTGGGTGGTGCCCCATTTCCTGGCAATCCCCACTGCTTCTCCAAGAGAGAATACTCCTCCCACTTGTTGGCTTATGGAATTAGCCAGCCTGTGAAAACTAACCATCCCCATGCCTAGGGCTGCTGTCAGTTTCCAAGGGGACCCCATGCCCTGAGGCCACCTCTCCTCCGAGATGGACCACATTCTGCCCATGAAATGTGCATCTCTGCTTTCTCTCTACTACCACTCACCCTTGAATTTTTCCTGGCTGAAGTCCAGGACCCTCACTTGGTGGCCTGTCCCAGGAACCCACCAGAGACTGCAACATGACCATTCTCTTGCACCCCATTTTTTGTAACATCTTTACAAAGGAAGAGGAGGAGGGTGGCCTTTTCTTCTCCACTTTGCCTTGGTTTAATAAATTTAGTTCTCACTGATCACTTTTCCTCTCACTGAATTTCTTCTGCACCAACACACTCAGAACCTGAGCTTCTTTAAGTCCTAAGATATGTTGTACAGTTTCAGTTGAATTATTGTGCGTTTAAGTCCAGTTTGAGGTGTGGTTTTATTCCTAGGCCCCCTCCCCTGTCTCACCCTGCTCCTCCCCCAGCATCTTCAGGTTCATTTTCTCTGCAGCTCATTTTTCTCTGCTTTCTCCTGGTGAATCTGCTGGGCCAATTTCTCTCATCCTCCTAGTGTCAGCAGAATTACCACTTTCTCACAGCAACTATCCTGCATCCCCAAGGCCAGGTCAGAACCTCCACTTGTCCAGTTTCATAGTCTCCTTGACTGTACTTTTGTAGGATTTGTCATGCTGTCTAATTAACCCGCTCTGAATAGTTGCTTGTTTCCTGTTTTTTGCATTGTTGTATATCTAGTGCTTGGCACTATGTCCTGCACATTCAATGAAACTCTCCTGAATGAATGAAAAAGTGAATAATAGAAGCAGAGGTAAAGTCACAAGAAAGGAGAACATTTTTCTGGAACTAAGTTAGAATTTGTGTATTTTTATTCCTGTAAACTGAGATGCTCTTCCTTGGTGACTCATACTGAAATCCATGATCAGCATAAACCCCAGTGGCTTTTTCCACATTAAGTGATGTTGAGTTAGGTGTACCTCTGTGCTGAGGTCATTGTGTTTCATCTGCACATAAAGTTCTTAACTTTGGAGAAAAACACAATTTTTAAACCAAATTCTGTCATCCAAGATATTAATTGACCTCACCAGGTGTCATTTGAAAATACTGTAATTATGACTATCATGCCTTTTTTCAACTTGTTGATAAATAGTCTGTCCATGTTAGCCCCTAGAAAACCCTACAAATACCCCTACAGACTTCTTTCTCAGTATGGCAGACATAATTGGTCAGCTCATCCAATAGCCATTTCTCCATACTTTCTTATTCCTTGCTCTCTTTTAATTATAGAGGCTGAGAACAGCCAAAAACCCACTATGCCAACTTTCCTACAGCTAATTATGGCTCATGAGGCACAAAGAGACATCAACAAGGAGGAAGGAGCATCGGGAAATATTCTGCTCCCATTTTTTTTTTTTAAGCCAAGTCTGTCTAAGGCGTCCTCTCTTAACACTGATTATTCCATTATTTCTACCTTTGAATGTGATTTGGACACCTGGAGCCATAGCAGCTGTCTTGTGACCATGCAGTGACAAGCAGAGGCAGAGGCAATATTAAGATGGAGAAACTTTGGACTATTATGGCTATAGCTAGAGTTCTCGTTATGAGAAATAACTGTCTTTATTGCTTAAGCCAGTAACTTTTAAAATATTTATTTATTTGGCTGCATTAGATCTTCAGTGAAGCATACAGGATCCTCAGTCTTCAATGAGGCATGTGGAATCTTTAGTTGCAGCATTGGAACTCTTAGTTGCGGAATGTGGGATCTAGTTCCCTGACCAGGGATCCAACTTGGGCTCCCTACATTGGAAGCCTGGAGTCTTAGCCTCTGGACTACTTGGGATGTCCCTTAAACCACTCTTTGTTAGGTTTTCTGTGCTCTACAGTAAAACATGGGTTGAATCATACCTTTAGTTAAAATGCCAACATGAATCAATATTAAAAGTATAGTTGATCAAACAGACACAATTCTGTCTAACCACAGTGAACTCCAATGCTAATTTTTTTTATTTCATCCATGAAGTTATCATGAAAGACTTTATTCCAGTTTTTCCCTCAAGTCACAGTATACTGAAACTATGCTATTTCCCTCCTTGACAGTCCTAAAGATTTACTCTTTAACCACTGCTCTTGGCCTGGAAAGAATGAAGATAATAGATGTGTTGTGTTCGTATCCTATTTCTGTGATATTTGATCTGGATTAACATTAAGACTTTTAAGACCTTTTTCTCCATAAGTTTCATCTTTCTCTTTTTCATAATTATTTTTTAAGTGGGTAGGTATTTTTTCCTTCTGAACACATAAAGATGAAATAGCCAACGAAACAAACAGTAAGGTCTCAGCGCTGTTCTTCCAAACTCTTTCATGGTTCCACATCCTGAAAAATCTTCAAAAGTAAATAGAATCTTTACAGTAAATAGAATTGTCACACTATTCTCTAACACTAGTGAGAATATTAGTTGGCCTTCTGTGTCATAGATTCAAAATAACAATGGCTTTGATAAAAAGATGATTATTTCCAGCCTAACAATTCAGACACTAGCAGTCCGGGGTGGTATGGTAGCTTCATTTTTTCAGGCACCCAGTTTTCTTTTTCCTCTAGCATATCTGGTTGGATTTTCCTCTTGGTCCAAAATGGCACCTATCATACCCACATTCAGGGCAGCAAGGTGGAGAAAGGAGAATGAGAGATGTCCTTTTGGGACCTCCATGGTGATCCAGTGGCTAAGACCCCACCCACATGTGTGTGGCTCAGCCACAAAATTAAAAGCGAAATATTAACTCGCGTCTTTAAAAACTGTCCTTTCCCTTTAAGGCATGACCCAGATTACACACATCACTCCCGCCCATGTATAACTGACTACAGCTTAGTCACATGGTCATGTCTAGGTGTAGGAAGGCGAGGAAATGTAGTCACTTTCCTGAGAAGCCAGATGCCCAGCTAAATAGCAGGGCTTCTACCACTATAGACAAAGGGAAGATAAAGTTCAAGGAATATCTTACAGCCTCTCTCAGACTCTCCCCTCAGAGAAATATGAATTCCTGGACTGAAGTTGCAATAACAAGCAATAATGTGATGATGTATGTGAAATCAAGCCAAAGGCTTGAAGCTTTCTTTTGAGCCAGACAGAGATCAACCACTTTAATGAGCGAGTCCCGGTATTTTTGAAGTTTCTCTATCACATTGGTTTGCAGAGTGGCTGGGCCCAACAACATCAGCATCAACTGGGAACTGCTAAGCATGCAAAGTGTTGGACTGCACTGGACTTTCTGAGTCAGAAACTGGGAATGGAGAAGGAAGCCTGTATTTTAAAGAGCTCTGCAGGAGGTTCTGATACACATCCAAGTTTGAGAGCTGCCATGCTGTAAAGTATCACATTCACAGGTCTGTGATGAACATTTATAAATTCCTACAAGATGACACCTGGTACCTGAAGAGTTCTTGCACTCAGGTGGGCAATAAACTGTTCCATTAATACAATGTTCTGATCATAAAATGGATTCCAAATAAAATATGTATCCTTATATTAAGGAGTCTAACTCTTAAGAAAGATTCTATCTGATATGTCATTAACCTTTTCAAAACCAGTGGTTTTGGAGCAGTGGATTCAAAATGAAGAAAAGGCCAAATCCCCTTCTTACTAAATGGTCACACAAAGACATGGACCAGCTCTGTCTCTAAAGCAGTCAGTATCATGAACAACATATCCAGTGGGGACATCTCACCTCCAAGGTTGAGGGGCCCATGGCTGATTCACTAGATGGAGGTTGTAGGAGTCTCTGGGGGCATCCCTTCACACAATGCTTTCTTTTTCTAGCTCATAGATGTGAATAATTACTTATTTATACACTCTTTCCTTTCTTCTATGGTTATATTAATTTTACGACATAATATGTGGTCTTTAAGAAGAGATGGCAAGAATACACAGAAGAACTGTACAAAAAAAAATCTTCACTACCAAGATAATCATGATGGTGTGATCACTCACCTAGAACCAGATGTCCTGGAATGTGAAGTCAAGTGGGCCTTACAAAGCATCACTACAAACAAAGCTAGTGGAGGTGATGGAATTCCAGTTGAGCTATTTCAAATCCTGGAAGATGATGCTGTGAAAGTGCTGTACCCAATATGCCAGCAAATTTGGAAACTTCAGCAGTGGCCACAGGACTGGAAAAGGTCAGTTTTCATTCCAATTGCAAAGAAAAGCAATGCCAAAGAATGCTCAAACTACCGCCCAAGTGCACTCATCTCACACACTAGTAAAGTAATGCTCAAAATTCTCCAAGCTAGGCTTCAGCAATACATGAACCATGAACTTCCTGATGTTCAAGCTAGTTTTAGAAAACGCAGAGGAACCAGAAATCAAACTACCAACATCCGCTGGATCATGGAAAACAGCAAGAGAGTTCCAGAAAAACATCTATTTCTGCTTTATTGACTATGCCAAAGCCTTTGACTGTGTGGATCACAATAAACTGTGGAAAATTCTGAGAGAGATGGGAATACCAGACCACCTGACCTGCCTCTTGAGAAACCTATATGCAGGTCAGGAAGCAACAGTTAGAACTGGACATGGGAACAACAGACTGGTTCCAAATAGGAAAAGGAGTACGTCAAGGCTGTATATTGTCACCCTGCTTCTTAAACTTCTATGCAGAGTACATCATGAGAAACACCGGGCTGGAAGAAGCACAAGCTAGAATCAAGATTGCAGGAAGAAATATCAATAACCTCAGATGTGCAGATGACACCACCCTTGTGGCAGAAAGTGAAGAGGAACTAAAAGCCTCTTGATGAAAGTAAAAGAGGAGAGTGAAAAAGTTGGCTTAAAGCTCAACATTCAGAAAACGAAGATCATGGCATCTGGTCCCATCACTTCATGAGAAATAGTGAAACAGTGGAAACAGTGTCAGACTTTATTTTGGGGGGCTCCAAAATCGCTGCAGATGGTGATTGCAGCCATGAAATTTAAAAGACACTTACTCCTTGGAAGGAAAGTTATGACCAACCTAGATAGCATATTCAAAAGCAGAGACATTACTTTGCCAACAAAGGTCCGTCTAGTCAAGGCTATGGTTTTTTCCAGTGGTCATGTATGGATGTGAGAGTTGGACTGTGAAGAAAGCTGAGTGCCGAAGAATTGATGCTTTTTAACTGTGGGGTGTTGGAGAAGACTCTTGAGAGTCCCTTGGACTGCAAGGAGATCCAACCAGTCCATTCTAAAGGAGATCAGTCCTGGGTGTTCATCAAGAGGACTAATGCTGAAGCTGAAACTCCAATAGTTTGGCCACCTCATGTGAAGAGTTGACTAATTGGAAAAGACTCTGATGCTGGGAGGTATTGGGGGCAGGAGGAAAAGGGGACAACAGAGGATGAGAGGGCTGGATGGCATCACCGACTCGATGGACATGAGTCTGAGTGAACTCCAGGAGTTGGTGATGGACAGGGAAGCCTGGTGTGCTGCGATTCATGGGGTTGCAAAGAGTTGGACATGACTGAGTGACTGAACTGAACTGATAATCATTTTCAGCAGAGCCTCTTAAACTTTGATTGCCAGATGAATCCCCTGGGGATCTTCATAAAACACAGATTCTGATTCAGTGAGTCTTGGATCAGGCCTGAGATTCTGCATTTCAAACTGGCTCTCAAGTAAGGCTGATTCTTCTGGTCCAAAAACCGCACTTAGAGTAGCAAGGATGTGTCTAATAACAGGATAAAGAACAGAGGAACTGTTAGAAGACCTCCCAAATTTAGCTAAAGAAGTTGACACCCAGGAGGACTGTTCAAATTAAGCACCCAATGATAGGGAGGTTAAAAGAGAAAATATGCCTATTTACTGGGAATACTAGACAAAGAGAGGAAAAAAGAAGCGGGCACATGGGGCAGTTACCCCAAGGAATGCTCCACCCTTGCTTCCAGGGAAGGATATCTTCACAGCCCAGCTGTTTTCCCTGGGAATCATTGTGGTTGGTGGCAGCTACTCCCTCATGTGTGCATTCATTAAAAAACAGCTTTACTGAGCACTGAGCATATGCCAGGGGGTCACCTGGAGTCTCACGAGATCAATCAGAGAAGCAGAAGATCACGGTCGTGGTCCCACGCTCTGAGTGGATCCCTGTCACTCCTGTCTGTCTGGGCGCTGACTGGTCTGCTGTATTTCTCCCCAGAAGTACTCTTACTTCTCGCTGAGTTGTTTAATACCGAGATCCCCAACCTCCAGGATCTGCCTGATGAGCTGAAGTGGAGCTGATGTGACAGTGACAGAAATCAAGTGCACGAGAAATACAATGTGCTTGAATCATGCTGAAACCATCCCCCCACCCCCACCCACATCCGTGGAAAAACTGTTTTCCACGAAACCAGTCCCTGGTGCCAAAAAGGTTGGGGACTGCCGGTGTAATAGCTTTGAGTCATAGGCGCTCGTTTATATTGGTTTCTTCACTTTATCTTGCAGAAGCCCATGTTCTCGGGTTAGGGAGATAGTCTGTCCAGGAATGCCCCCATGGGTATCTGGCACCTCTGTCTACTCACAGAGCTAGTACTCAGCATCTCCCCACTCAAATGAGAAGCCTTTTTTAGTCAGGTCTTAAGGAGAGAAAAGGGTTTCCCCGGTGGCTCAGCAGTAAAGAATCTGCTGGAATGTAGTTTAGTCTCTGAGTCAAGAAGATCCCCTGGAGAAGGGCGTGGCAACCCACTCGAGTATTCTTGCCTGGAGAATCCCGTGGACAGAAGAGCCTGGTGGGCTGCAGTCCCTAAAGTCACAAAGAGTAGGGCATGACTGAAGCTACTGAGCATACACACACGCAAGGACAGAAAAAGCTGCATCTGTTTCCTTTTCCACCCTAAGCCCAAACACGCTCAGTGTCTTAACCAAAGAATTAAATGTGCTTCTTCCTTCACTATTCCTCAAGGCAAGATGAACTCTGGAAACTCCCCAGACACAAGCTGACCCTGACTGTCCCTTTCTCATCCCCCACAAAAGAACATTAAGAAAATTTTAAGAACCTTTCTAGTCAAGATAAGTCAAGTGACCATGAAGGCCCTGGGAGAAATCAAACATTTTTTTTTCAAGCCAAAAATTAAGAATGTACCTGGATATTCAAAACTACTTTTGGGGACAAAGAAAAAAAATTTAAGAATAGGCTTGTCCTAAAAAGTTTCAAATACATATTCGTCTTGGCACTGGTAACCACAAGTGTTCTAGAGCTGACACAGAAGGGCAAAAAGGATGCAGAAAGGAACAGAAACAGAGACTGTGCATTCCATCTGTCTGTAGTAGCCAAGACGTGGGGACCACCCAAGTGTCCAACAAGACGATTGACTAAGATGTGATGTGCGAGTGTGTGAGTGGAATAAAAGAGAATGAAATATTGCGATTGCAGCAGCATGGATGAACCTGGAGAACATTATACTTAGTGAAGTAAGTCAGAGAAAGACAAATGCTATGTGATATCACTTTTATGTGGAATCTAAAAAAATAATACAAATGAATCTATGTACAAAGCAGAAACAGACTTACAGACATAGAAAGCAAATTTATAGCCACCACAGAGGAAAGAGGGAGTTAAGTTAGGAGTATAGAATTAACAAATACAAACTACTGCACATAAAATAAGTAAACAACAAGGATTTACTGTATAGCACAGGAAACTATATTCAAGTATCTTATAATAACCTATAATGGAAAAAATGAAAAAATATATAATTGAATCACCTTACATCTGAAACTAACACAATATTCTAAGTTAACTATACTTCAGTTTTTGTTTTTTTTTTTTAAAGACTACGTTCTTGATAACTATGTCACTCAGGTTAAGCCAGATCAGTTTTCTCAACCTATTTTTCATTATCGCCTCCCTGGGGAGTCTTTTTCAGACTGTTTTTTTCTTAAACCCCCACCCCATGACATTTCATTACCACAGATACTTTATATATTTGTTTATTTACAGTATATATGGACTATATTTTCACTCATCCCAAGAGCCAGTTTTTACCTCCATGGAAGTGATATAGTTCCTCGTAAGAATGCATGGGCTAGATGCGGCTTGGTAACAAACAATCCAAAATCTTAGTACCTACTTAACAACAAAGTTTTTTCTCATTCACATTCCCTGTATATCGGGGGTCAGATGGTAGGGGTGGGAAGGGAATGGTGTGGGGGCCACTCCCAAATCTCTTTACCCCAGGATCCAGGCTGACAGAGCACCCACCAGTTTCATCATCGCTGGATACCAGTGGCAGAGGGAAAACAGTGCTTAGGAAGGTCTCACACCTACTGCCAAATGCTACAGCTCAGGAGACTTTCATCTCAGTTCATTGGACAGAAATAAGCCATATGGTCCCCACAAGCACAGGGGACCAGGAGGTTTAATTCCACTATATGCCCAGAATATGGAAAGCAGAAAGAAATAGTAGGCAAAAGCCACTGAAAGCTCTTAAAACAACCTTGCCTTTGGACATCCCTGCCATCAAAGAGTACATGTTGCTAAACCTATCAGAGAGGCTCTTGGGACCACAGGATGTTAACTTTCCTCGTCCAAGGCTCACCTGAGTTCATGGTAGAATTACAGACACGCCCCTTCCCCATTCCCAGCCAGTATCCAGTCCATTCATCCCCAACTGCCCTGTAGCCCCAACATCATGTTCCCTCTTCCCGTTTCTCTTCTGCCCCAACTCCACAACTAAGGATCTAAAGCAGCAAAAAATTTAGAAGGGTAAGAAGGCTGTCTATTAGAGAAATTTTTGAGATTGCAAAATGGTTCAAGTGCCAGCACCTTTTGGGAAAGCCACTGAATTATATACAAAGAGTTTAATACCAAAGAGTTTAAGACCTAAGCATCAAGATGAAACAAAGTAAGTGCTCAGTAAACACCTGATAGCTCAAAGAATGCAAGGTTGGACAAATTGATGAATGAAAAGCATGATGTGCAGCCCATTTTCCAAAGTCCTCAGCAGGACATTTCCCCCTTTATTTTTGTTTTTCTGGTCTCATGTGGACCAGTGTCATATCCCAGTCTTAGCTTCACAACAAGCTTTGTTTCCTTGTGGCCCCATCGTTGGCTTGACAACTGGGTTCTGTGTACCTGTGTTTATGGCTCCGCTTCCTCTTTCCTTCCCCTCTGTTTGCAGGCAAGGCCCTGTGACTTACACTGTCCTGTATCCTGTTTGACCTATGACTATTCAGGTCTCATGCTGATCCCCAACAAATTCTCTGGAAAGAAGAAACCTCCTGGCATAAACACACTGACCGTGAAACAATGACACAGACGAGCAGAAAGAAAGTAACTGGATGTTGTTAAAAATGGTAGAAACATGGGCACACAGACCTGTGTAGGTTCAGGCAATAATTGTTTTATGAGTTTGTTGTTTCTCATTTTGTTGGAGGGCACTGTCCTAAGCCAGGTAAGTCAGGCAAAGACAAATACTGTATGATATCACTTATATATGGAATCTAAAAATGCAGCATTCTAGTGAATATAACCAAAAAGAAGCAGACTCACAGAGACAGAGAACAAACCAGTGGTTATCAGTGGGGAAGTGGGGAGGGGCAATGTAGGGATGCAGGAGTGTGAGGCACGACTATTTTGTATTAAAATAAACTGCACGGATGCATTGTACAATGCAGGGAATACAGGAAATATTTTGTAATAGCTGTAACTGGAGCATAACCCTTAAAATTTACATACAAATTGTTTTAAGAAATAAGAGAAAAAAGACCATATGAAGACATAGCAACAGTGAGACACACCTAAAAATACCATGTTGAGGATGAAAGCAGAGATTGGAGTAATATATCAACACAGCAGGGAACACTAGGGGTTGTGGACAACTGCCACCAACTAGGAACAGACAAGGAAGGGATCTCCCTACAGCCTGCATGGCCCTGCCAACACCTGACTTCAGACTTTTGGCCTCTGGCCTTCTGATGAATTCTCTACAGTGAGAGAATAAAGTTCTGTTATTTTAAGCCACCAAAAATAAAATAAGATAAAATATAAAACTAAATAGAGAAGAGAAAATGTAAACTAACAAAGTATAAATAAAAACAGACGCGAAATAAAATACTAATGAAGCAGGCATATAGCCTTCAGTAGTAGTCATCTTTACATGCATAGTTATGTGGTCAACCAGTTGCTCTCAGAAATTATGAACTATGAAAAGAACAAATCAGCTGTCCATATTTAGGCAATTAATGTGTCCGAGTGGAGGCTTGTCCTGTTCAAATCAAAATATCTACTTGGAAATATAAAAATGTTATTGAAGCTCCTCTTGGACATCAAGGCCTAGGCTGAGGACGTGGGGATGAGAGTCAGACTTTCTGTCTTGCAGAGGGATGCAATGAAAAAAAAAAAAATTACCCTTTCAGGAAGGGAGAGGAAGAAGGCATTCCTGGTTGGCAGGAAAGTTTTGCATCAGGAATTCTAGAATCAAGCCCCGGAAAGGCTGGTATAGGCTTGTTCTGAACACAAATCCACTGCCATTAGCACACTGGAAAGCTCTCCAGGTTGCCTTTGTCCTGTAGCATCCTGGCTCTAGCCTGTCTCTTGTGTGCTTCTGAGACAGATCTCTGTTTGCACTGCCAGTCATCTAGTATTCCTGACAGACAATGTCATGGAGAGGAGGGCGGATGAAAGGCGTAGAAGGAAAGGATCTCACTTTACCCTTTGGATGCAGGCAGCCTGCTCAGCGTCCTGCACATGCCGCCAGAGCAGAACACAAGACACAGGAGGTGGCGGTGCGCGTGGCATGGCCTGGTCCCTGACCCCAAGGAAGCGACATTCTAGTGGAGAAGAACAGGCAACAAGGAAGTAAAGGAACAGAAGGGGCACTGGCGTGAGATCATCAGTGTGGGAAGAAAATTGAAACGGGACCTCCCTGGCAGTCCAGTGGTTAAGACTCCGCCTTCAGTGCAGGGGCTGCAGGCTCACCTCTGGTCACGAGCCAAGAAAACCAAAACAGGAAACTTCCCAGGTGGCTTGGTGGTAAAGAACTCGCCTGCCAACGCAGGAGCCACAGGAGACTCGGGTTCAGTCCCTGGGTCTGGAAGATCCCCTGGAGGAGGAAATGGCAACCCACTCCAGTACTTGCCAGGGAAATCCCATGGACAGAGGAGCCTAGCAGTCTGTAGTCCATGGGGTTGCAAGGAATCAGACACGACTGTGTGGCTGAGCATGCACCAAGCAGAAGCGATACTGTAACGAATTGAATAAAGACTTTAAAATGCTCCACATCAAAAAAAAAAAAAAAAAAAAACTTAGAAAGAAAAGAAAACAAGGTGAAAAAAAATCTTAGAAAGAAAAGGTGATTTTTTTTTTTTTTTTTTTTTTTTTTTTACTGACTCAGGGGTTGGCTGTTACTTTACATAGAGCAGTAGGTAAGATTTTTCTAAGGTCATGTCATTTGAACTGAGACCTAACTGATGAGAATGAATATGTCCAAAGACCCTGGGGGAGTCATGAGCCTGGTGCCTTCAAGGAGCAGAAAGAGGGTCAGGTGCCTGTGAAAGTGAGGATAATCATGCTGAGAGGAAACTGGAGCAGTAAGTCAGACCAGGATCATGTGGAGTCTTAAAGACCAGGTTAAAAAGTGTGAATTTCTCCATGCATGTAGAGGGTGGTCATCACAAGTCAGAGTGAGGAGAGCTGGCCTCGGTGGTCTCCCCGTGTCTCTCCAGCCCTACTGTGCACGAGCTGGGTAAGCGCAGGCTCACAGCTAGTCAGTGCAAACAAATTATTGTCCTAGGTGAAATTTGCTAGACATAGACCCCAAGACAAGGACTCATGTCAAGGGACTTAAGAAGGAAGTAGGCCCTGAAGAAGCCAGTAGGGAAAAGTGGGGAAGAATGCAGAGTTTCAAGGATGGGTGCTCCAGCCTGATCCTTGGAGGCGACTCTGAGGGAAGAATGTCACAACACTTCACAGCTGTGCCAAGTCACCATGAGAAAGCTGGCCTTTCATCATCTCATATCCAGCGGGTATTGGTTAAAGACCACTCCAGAAAAAGCAGGCTCCATTGTCCTGAGTGTGGATCCCCAAGAAAGAGCTGCAGGTGATAAAGAGCTCAAGCAAAAGCATACAGCATAAACACTCACACACACATATACACACAGAGCAAAATCAGATCCTCAAGGACTAGAAGAGTTCTTATATCATCCACAACACTGACTAACTAAAATACTTGGTTTCAAAATAAGTGTCTGCTCTGCAGCAGGGGTCCCCAAACTCCAGGATCTAATGCCTGATATTCTGAGGTGGAGCTGATGTAATAAAATAGAAATAAGTGCACAGTAAAAGTAATGTGCCTGAGTCATCTCAAAATCATCCCCCACCCCTGATCCATGGAAAAATTGTCTTCCATGAAACTCGTCCCTAGTGCCAAAAAAGTTGGGGACCTCTGCTCTTTAGAATGTATATAATCATAGCCCCCACCTTATGGGGTTATCCCAAAGACTTAAATAAAGATAATGCATTTAAATTCTAGCACAGTGCCTAGCATATAGTAAACACAACAAAAAACTTTTTTCACCTATTCAGGCATTCCAAAATTTCCACAGCAATCTAATGGAATATTTTCCCATTCATTGCCTTCTCCACACTCATATGAGATCATAAAAACTCCACCAGTTTCCATAAGCGTAATAGCTTTATAATAAGGCCAGTTGGCAAGCTAAGGGATTATCCTCAGAACTTTCAAAGAGAAATATGACTGCATTCCCACCTAATTATACATCAAGGCATCCTTAAGAATCTCTCTTACCCCTGGGGGGGACTAGGAATATTCTTAATGATAACCAAGGACTGTCATTAGCTATCAGAAATAGATTCAGAAGTCGTAGATGCAAAAGACTTCAATCGAACTCTTTATATTCAGGTCCATTATGAGTGATAATAGACTCATGTCTGCTTCATGGATTCTTGGATGTATTTCACTGCTTCTACAATTGCACTTCAAATGCTATCCTGCTTCCTAATAATAACGGCACATGTTCACTTCAGCAGAATTTTTGTAACTTGATTAAAAGACCCAATGTCAAAAGAATCCTTATTTAGCACTCAATGGGACTTTGAACCTTTAATCATATCCTCATGTCTTTCATCGGCCCACTTCCCAGCACCTACATTTTGAGCTGTTTCCAGGTCTGCCTGTGTCTTTCTATCCTTTACAACAAGCCCACAACAAGGAAAGGATGATCTAAAATATAGAAATTCAAAACCCTAGGGTCCCGTATAGGACCCATATCAGTGGCAAGATATCACTCAGCTCAGAGTCTGGTTGGAAAGGTGAGTAATACATACCATTCTTTAAAGTCAACACAGTCTATTTATATGGAAATTAAGGGGACTCGATTGATAAAGATTGTTTGTGAAGAGTAGTTGTCTTAAACTTCTAAGTAAGATGGATAATCCTCTATGGTTTTCTCCCTTTCCAGCCAGACTCCACTGAAATTCCAGCAAATTAATCAAAAAAAAATATATATATATATAGATACATATATGTGTTTTAACCCAAGAGGACAAGTAGATGGGTGGAGGAGCTAGCAAAGGAATGAAGTCAGAGGCAGGACTGGAAACGGAGCAGTTAACCCACATTCTGAACTACAGGATCCTCTTCTCTCTCTTTCCACCTGTCCCAAAATAACAGCAGCCACGCTAGTTACTGTCCTTTCACCTAACTCCATCTGCAAGCTGGATGCGCCTCCACAGGGAAACTAAACACAAATACAAGATCTTTTGAGACAGGTGAAGCCCCCCCATCATTACCTCGTCATCTTCAGATGAAACCCACTGGTGAAAAGGTTCCCTTCCCACAGCACACACACTCCAGCCTGCTTTCTGTATTTTCCTCTCAATTATACGTGGAAAGCCAAAGACGACCAGTTACAAGAGCAGATTTCTGGCATGAAAGACATCAAAACACTCAGAAAAGGAGGATCTGAGGGAAACAGAGACAGTGAATGAAGTTTGAAAAACCTATAGTGTGTATTTTTAGAATGCTAAGAAAAGATATTTGTATTTCAGAAACAAGACTAAGAAGCTAGTAAAAAGTACCAGTCAAAGCACAGCAAGGGGCAGCCTGCCTCTCTTGTGTCTCCTGCGTTGGCAGGCAAGTTCTTCACCATTGCACCGCCTGGGAAGCCCTATGTAAAATTTAACTGAAAATACATTTTTGATGGAAAAGCTAGAAGATAAATTGGAGGAACTTGGAAGAAGGGAACTTACCAAGAAAGTAGAATAATTTTCTGAAGACAGAAATGGGAGGAGAAATGAAACAAAATTAGATAATTAATCCAGGAAGTTCAGTGTCCAATTAATATGAATTCAAGAAATAATAGAGGAAGGGAATGGGTAAAATTATTAAAGTCACAAGCAAAGAAGAAGATAGTCTATGGCTAAAGACACGCGTCTCTAGTTCCATACGTGACAAATACAATGAATTATTAATGTCTCAGCCAAAGGCACACCCTCATGAAAAATCAGAGCACCTGGGATAAATGAAGACTAAACGCTTTTACAGTGAGGAAATATGTCACACACAAATATTGAGAGCAAGCACGACAGCCACCTGCTGCTGCTGCTGCTGCTAAGTTGCTTCAGTCGTGTCCGACTCTGTGCGACTCCATAGACGGCAGCCCACCAGGCTCCGCCGTCCCTGGGATTCTCCAGGCAAGAACGCTGGAGTGGGTTGCCATTTCCTTCTCCAATGATTGAAAGTGAAAAGTGAAAGTGAAGTCTCTCAGTCGTGCCCAACTCTTAGCGACCCTGTAGACTCTAGCCCACCAGGCTCCTCCGTCCATGGGATTTTCCAGGCAAGAGTACTGGAGTGGGGTGCCACTGCCTTCTCCTGACAACCATCTGGCTGCCTCCAAATTTCTGAGAGTTGTTATTCTATTTTGTGTGTGTGTGTGTGGCTGTGCGGGTTCTTCCTTGTGACACGAAGCTGCCTTGTTGCTGCATGCAGGCTTTCTCCAGCTGTGGTCTCTGGGCTCCCCTGGTTGGGGCGCGTGGGCTTCCGCCTGCCCAGGCTCAGCAGCTGCAGCTCTCGGGATTCTCCAGTTGTGGCACAAAGGCTCTCTACTTGTGGTGCGTGGGTTTAGTTGCTCCAAGGCATGAGGGATCTTAGTTCCCCAATCAGGGATCGAAACCATGTCCCCTGCATTTCGAAGGTAGATTCTTAATCACTGGACTGCCAGGCAAGTCCTTGAGGGTCATTATTAATCTAAAATTCCATACAAAGTCTGACCACTGATCAAGTACAAGGAGAAAATACATTTTCAAGCATAAAATCCTCAGATAAGCAAATCTCTAATGCACCTTTTTGATAGGAAACTATTTTTTTAAATATATGCTTCAGTAAAAGATAGAAGAAGATATGAGTTTTAGTACACATCCTTTCCTCTTCAACCAAAGCAGATAGTGAAGGGAAGTCACAAACAGATTGTGAAGGGAAGACTCATGTTGATAGCAGAGTGGAGGCCCTGAGATTAACCATTTCAGATGGAATAGGAAGATACTGGGTTAGCCAAAAAGATGTTGGGTTTTTCCTCAACATCTTACAGAAAATCTGAATGAACTTTTTGACCAACCCAATAGACGGTTGTAGGGAGAGCTGCTGAGTAGGGTGGGAAAAAAAGAACCAGAGTATTTAATGTGTTTTGCTGTTGTCCAGTCACTAAGTTGTGGCCAACTCTTTGTGACCCCATGAACTGCAGCAGGCCAGGCCTCCCTGTCCGTCACCACCTCCTGGAGCTTGCTCAAACTCATGTCCATTGAGTCAATGATGCCATCCAACCATCTCATCCTCTGTCATCCCCTTCTCCTCCTGCCTTCAATCTTTGCCAGCATCAGAATCTTTTGATCATTTGGAAAATATATGTATATATATACTGCTACCTTTAACAGATCAATGAGAGCATTTGGGGAAAAAATAGAAGTCTGTAGAAAACTAATCAAAAGTGAAAACAGGCAACTGTGGATGTAAGAGGTGGGGCGGGAGGTGAACAAAATTGGTGAAAGGGGTCAAAAGGTTCACACTTGGAGTTATAAAATAGATAGTCATGGAGATGTGATATACAGCATGGTGAGCATGGTTTAGAGTACTATATGGCGCAAAAAATGCAGCAGATCTTGTGTCCGCGTGCGGGCTTCTCTAGTTGTGGCCCACACACTCCAGAGGCGGAGGGCTCAGTAGCCTAGTTGCTGCATGACATGTAGCGTCTCAGTTCTCCGACCAGGGAGCGAACCCACATACCCTGCCCTAAAAGGCAAATTCTTGACCATTGGACCACCACGGAAGTCTCTGTATGACATATTTAAAAGTTAGCTGCCAAGGGAGTAAATGTTAAGGGTTCTTATCATAAGAAAAAAAATATTCTGTAACATGTATGAGGACATATGTTAATTAGACTTATGGTGATCACTTCACAGTATGTACAAATGTCGAACCACTATGTTGTATATCCAAACCTAATAAAATGTTCTGTGTCAATTAGACCTCAGTTTAAAAGACCAAAAAATTTAAAAAGCCAAGGAAGGGACTTCCCCGGTGGTCCAGTGGTTAAGAACCCGCCTACCAGTGTAGGAGACGAGGGTCCAGGCCCGGGTTGGGGGGCACGCCACGTGCCTCGGAGCAGCGAGGCCTGTGCGCCGCAGTCACTGAGCCCACCCGCGGGAGCCCGCGCTCTGCAACGAGAGAAGGCGCTGCAGGGAGAAGCCCGTGCGCTGCCACGAAGAGGAGCCGCTGCCCACAGTTAGAGAAAGCCTGTCTGAAGCGACAAAGACCAGGGCTGCCAAAAATAGATACACAGTGGTGGTTTTCCCAAACGCAGAGGCAAATATTAATTCAAACAAATTGTATCAAAATGCAACCACAATATATTACATTTCTCAGCAGTGAATGACTTTTATAAACTGAAATGATGTAAACAATCCTTATTTGAATTAAAACTTGTGAAAGATTGGGCAGATGGCAGAGAGAAGTGGAAAGAGAATTGCAGAGAGTAGTATAAGACAGAAATTCTCCACTATCAGCAGGAAATAAAAAATAATCTGAAGAGATTACTTAACATAACAATATTATTTAACATGTGGAATTACTGATCAGAAATAATTTCTAAAAAGGATTGAAAGTGGTTATTACTAGGGATTGGAGGTACAGAATGAAAAAGTTTTGAGCAGAGGGTCACTTATTTTTCTAATAAGTATTTTGACACTACTTGAATCTTTTACATATGAAACTTCCATATAAATAATGTTTTAACTGTGAGGAAGGATCATTTGCAAACCAAATCCAACAATATAAAAAAAGGATAGTACACATTTACACTCAAGTTGGATTTTATTCCGTGGACCCAAGGATGCTTCCATATCCGTAAATAAATCAAAGTGATACAGCATATTAACAAAAGGAGGATAAAAATCAAATGATCATCTCAAAAAATGCAGAAAGAGCATTTGACAAAATTCAATATCCATTAATGACAGAAAGTTTCATGAAACTTGGTAAAGAGATAACATGTCTCAACATAATAGAGACCATTTATGACAGTCCCATAGCTAACATCACACTCAGTGACGAAAAGCAAAATAAGGGTGTGGGATTAAGAGATACAAGCTACTATGTATAAAATAGAGAAATGAGGTTATATTGTACAGCACAGGAAATTATAGCTGTTATCTTGTAACAACTTTTAATGGAGTATATAATCTGTTGAAATACTGAATCACTACACTACACAGCTGAAACTAATATTATAATGCAACTTCACTTCAATAAAAGTAAAATAGGGAGCAGATTAAAATAAATAAGTAAACCAATAAGGAAAAAATAAAGAAAAAAGGTCAAAGGCTTCTGTGATCCAATCTCTAGTAAAAAATGCCCACAGGTAAAAAATTGTTCTTGTTGAAATGGTGCCCAGATCAAAAGTCTCTAAGGAAACCATAACCTACTCAGACTTTGAAAGACTCAGCCAGTTTGGACTAAAAATAAAAACTTAGCTCCCTAGAAAACAGATTCAAGTCAAGTAAATAAAATATCAAGTTCACTTTATGTTGAAGTCCAAAAATATATATTGGTCTTTTAGTTTTAATTCTCTTTAATCATTTTAATGTGTACACACACACACACACACACACACACACACACACACACACACACACCATCCTTTATTCAAACCTCCATAAGATGTGGATTCTTATTTTTCATTCTTCACTTTTAATTATTTTGATTAAATGGTTAACGTTGCAATCAAGTTACTAGAGTTTCTTTCTTATAAGTTAGAGTTTTCAGATAAAATACAAGATGATCAGTTAAACTGGAATTTCAGATAAAGCACAAATTTTTTTTAGAATAATGTCTTTCAAATACTGCATGAGACATACTTACCCTAAAATTATTCATTGTTTATCTGAAATTCAAATTTAAATGGGCATTCTAATTTTTATTTGCTAAATACGACAACCCTATTTTAAGGATTTCCTCTGTTGAGCTCATCTCATATCTGTCTCTGAGTTAGTCCAAGCTGCAGCTGCTGTTTTCAGTCCATCTAAAGCCATCATTCTCTGTGCCTCGTCATTCCAGGACCTCCCAAGCCCTGTTCATCCTAAAGTGGTGCAGTCTCTGCCTTGCTGGCCTCAGCTAGTGGCATTTCCCTTTGCTCTCTTCCCCTTGACACCTGCCATACACCTGTCTTTGTGAAAGATTTGGTGACACTTAACACAGACTTTTGCCAACAAAGGTCCTTATAGTCAAAGCTATGGTCTTTCCAATAGTCATGTACAGATGTGAGAGTTGGACCATAAAGAAGGCTGAGTGCCAAAAAAATTTGATGCTTTCAAATTGTGGTGGTGGAGAAGATTCTAGAGGGTCCCTTGGACAGCAAGGACATCAAACCAGTAAATCCTAAAGGAAATCAACCCAGAATATTCATTGGAAGGACTGATGCTGAAGCTCTAATAGTTTGGCCACCTGATGTGAAGAGCCAACCCATTGGAAAAGACCCTGATGCTGTGAAACATTGAAGGCAGGAGGAGAAGGGGATGACAGAGGATGAGATGGTTAAGTCGGCATCACCGACTTAATGGACATGAGTTTGAGCAAGCTCCAGGAGATAGTGAAGGACAGGGAAGCCTGGCGTGCTGCAGTCCATGGGGTCACAAAGAGTTGAACATGAATTAGCGACTGAAGAACAACAACAACACAGAATACTGAATATGACTTAGAGAAAACAGAATTAGAAAAAAAAGGTGGAAGAGATTTCACTTGGGACCTTCTCAGGGAAAACTCTAGTTCCCAGACAGCTTCCTTCTCCTGTGGTGCACGACCATCACATCCTCCTCTGGTGATGAAACCACGTCCCTTAGTCCTTCAGAATATGACTTCCTTCCCCCTTTCAGCAGAGCCCACTTACTACCCAGAGGCATGACCTCCCCCTCCCCTTACCAGGGGAATTTATAGGGATTAAGAATCCCCCAGGAGTGGTGGAAATGTTTCGCATCCTGACTACAGCGATGATTGTGTGAGTACCCACGTTTGTCAAGGTTCATGAATTCTACACATTGAATGCGTGTGTTTAGTGATATATTAATGACACCTCAATGAAGTGGATTTTTGAAAAATATCCCCTGGCAGTCCTTTTACGAAAGCATGAATTAACCATCCTTTAATCTAAAAGAACACTGCAGGGATTTCGCCAGTCCAGGATGCTGCATCTCGAGTTTGCATTTCTCCAGGGTCTGGCCCTGGGGTGAAGATGTGCCTCCTTTGGGAGACCTCCCTGCTGGTCCAGTGGCTAAGACTCTGTGCTCCCAATGCAGGGTCTCGGGTTGGATCCCGAGTCAGGAAACTAGACCCCACGTGCCTCGACTAAGACCTGGTGTGACCAAATAAATAAATAATTTATAATAAGATTTATTATAAGAAATAAATGAATCTTAAAAAACACTGTGCCTCCTTTAGTTTCTTGTGGTGGCCTTGTCTCTTGTGGGTACCCCTAAATAGCACACACGCAGACACCTTAGAGGTGGTGCAATATAGTTCATCTAAATATCTTACAGAGAATTCCCTGGCAGTCCAGTGGTTAAGACTTGGCACTGTCACTGCGGTGGCCCCGGGTTCAATTCCTGGTCGGAGAACTAAGATCCCACAACCCACACAGCCTGGCCAAAAGAAAGAAAAAAAAGGCAGCCGGGGGGGGGGGGGGGCGGGAATTGTTTACTAATGAGCTCTTTATGTGACCTGGAGATGCAAGCAAGATGGTGCTTGGTGGAGCAATTCATCAAGACAAAAGCATTCCGTCTCTACACAAATGCTTGCGTGTGAAGCAGTATTAAAAATGGAATCATTAAACAGGGATATCCTCTGAATAGTACATGTAGGGTAGTGGGGTGGGGTTGGGGACATGTTTAGTGCTCTTTTACAGGAATTGTCTTGGCTTCCAGGATTTTTCTACTCAACAAAGGGAAAATTCCATTTTCAGCTCAAACTCTAATCAGGAAATTATTCTTCCAAAAAAAAAAAAAAAGATGTGTGTGGGGGTCGAGGAGAACAGCTGAAAAACTCTTCACTACTCCATGGCCCAGAAAATACAAACAGGACAGAGAGACCGGAAGAGTCTCAGCTCCAACCAGATAATAGCCATTTCTGGGTAAGGAATAATTTAGGACCAGACACACTGCAGGAAACAAATCTCTTTTAAGTCAAGAGTGGGTACTTAAGTGAAACCTCTGAAAGCACGTAAACAAACTTGGACAACTTTCCATAAACTTTAGTAAATAAGTATGGGACTTCCCTGGCAGTCCAGTGGTTGAGAATCCACCTTCCAGCACAGGGGTGTAGGTTCAATCCTTGGTTGGGAAGATAAGATCCCATATGCCACAGGGCAACTAAGCCTGTGTGCTGCCACAAAGACCCAGTGCAACCAAAACAAAAATTTTAATAAAAATAATGCTTTGATACCAAAGAGAGAAGAAAGAAGAAATAATCCAATACCAAACCAAGACAGAGCCATGAGTCCCCAGTGAGCAGAGTGTCCAGAGAAACCAAAAGAGGATTATGACCAGACATAGCATAATAAGAATAACGTTGACAACTGCCTTGAGCAGCCCCTTTGCACTCAGGACTATTTCCAAGTGTTTTATATGTGTTTGGTCCTCACAACAGCCTTGTGAGCTAGGACTATTATTCATCCCACTGTGCACTTGATGAAACTGAAGCATGCAGACCTCAAGCTATTTGCACAAAATCACACTGCAGTTGAGTAACAGGGTCCAGATGCGAATCCATCGTCATCTGTTTGCAAATCCTTAACCCTTGAGCACTGTGCTGTGGTCCCATGCTGCTCAAAGTGTGTTCCGTGGACCAACAGTAGCATGAGCAACCCTCTGGAGCTTGTTAAAATGCAGAATCTCAGGTGGCACCCTCAGACCTGCTTAATCTGAATATGCATTTGGTGGTGCTAGTGGTAAAGAACCCGCCTGCCAATGCAAGAGACATAAGTGATTTGGGTTTGACCACTGGGTCAGGAAGATCCCCTGGAGGAGGGCATGGCTACCCACTCCAGTATTCTTGCCTGGAGAATCCCGTGACAGAGGGGCTGTTGGGCTACAATCCATAGGGTTAAACAGAGACACGACTGAAGCAGCTTAGCACACATGTGCACACAGGTGATGCTATGAGTATAAAAATTTGAAAAGCATTGCTCTAGTCCTTTTCAGAAGACAGATCAGTCCTACCTGGTTCGGATTGATCACAGATTCCTTCTTGAGAATGTACTGAAATGGATATCAAAAGCTGTTGCTTAGAATTCATCACTATTTTAAATAAATTATGCTGTTTTTTGAAGTAAGTGTTACAGGAAGGGCCACTCCATCCAGGACCTGAGGGTGGGCTTTTTCCAGCACTCAAAAGTGAGTTGTCCAAGGAGTCACCGGTGCTGACAAAGCAAGAGACTTTATCAGGAAAGGGCACCTGATTGGAAAGCAGAAGGATAGGGGAACTCAGGAGAACCGCTCTGCCGCATGACTCACAGTCTGGGGTTTTATGGTGATGGGATTCGTTTCCTGGTTGTCTTGGCCAATCGCTCTGACTCAGGGTCCTTCCTGGTGGCGCGCACATCATTCAGTCAAGATGACGTCCAGTGAGGAGGATTCTGGGAGGTGGTAGGATGTGTGGCATCTCCTTTTGAGCTTTTCTGAATTCTTCCAGTTGATGAGGGTTTGTTAGTTTCCTGTTCCTTAATAGGACCTCCTGTTATAAAATAGCTCAGGCGCATGGTTACAATCATGCCTGGCCAGGGTGGGCGGTTTTAGTCACCCTCTAACATAAGTAAAACAACACATAGCTTGCTAGGTTCTTTCAAGTTGCAGAGACTAGGCACACCCAAGTTAATTTACAGCCACACTCTTAAAACTTTTCTACCAAATACCCCAATAGCTGAGCGCACACCCCCAGAGATTCTGGGAACCATACCCTTTTTACTTTCTTCCCTATCTTCCTTTTACTTTTTGGTGAACAACTTTACTGAGATGTAATAAGATTGATTTGTTAAATTTGCAACTCAGTGATTTTTAATAAATTCACTACATTCACGGAGTTTTACAGCTATCACCATAATCTAGTTTTAGAACATCCCTGCTGCCTCAGTAAGACCCTTCATGTCTGTTTACAGTTAATCCCCATTTCCATCACCAACCCCTGTCTCTATAGATTTGCTGACTATAGACATTTTATGTCACTGGAATCATGGAATATGTGGCCTTTTTCACTGAGTATAATCTTTTTGAGAAGTATCCACACTCCTCCCGACCCAGGGATCAAACCAGGTCTCCCGCATTGCAGGCAGATTCTTTACCATTTGGGCCACCAGGGAAGCCCCACTGTAGCCCATAGCCTTAATTCCTTGACTGCTACCTTGTCCATTGCATGCAGTTGAGGCAGGCTTTCGGGGGGCTGCAGGCTAGATGTTTACAGCTGGGCTCCTGTTGACATTTCATGGGGCAGGAAACAAGTCAGCTTCAGGCCAGACACTTAGAACTAGCCTCCTGCTTGCATTTCCTGAGACAAGAGATAGGTGGGCTTCAGGTTAAGCATTTACAATCAGCCTCCTGTTTGCTCTCTGAAATGGAACAGAAACAGTGTACACAGCCAGGCTTTGTCTCTTAAAGCGAACACTGTAAGATAATAGTCATGGCAGAAACAGAGAGAGGCTAAAACCTGTTTGAGTGAAAGATCAAGAGATCATATATTTCCCACCCTTGGAGCAAGGGAGACATTGCCCATGTGCAGAAAGGCTCCTTGGGGGTCAAAAGGAGAGGACACCACCCCAGGATATGTGATGCCAAGGCTCCCCCATAGGCCCCTGGGCTGGAATCCATCTTGGAAAACATTGTGCACACATGTTGGGGAGGGTCCTAGGGCAAGTCAGGTGTGGAAAAAGAAACCTGTTAATTGGGCGAAGGTCAACAAAAGCCCAGAAGAACTGCCCTATATAAATGATTTATCCACCTCTCCGGCAATTCTCATTAGAGAGATCACCCACACCCTTCCTCTCTGGGTGTACATCTCTGCCTCGCTCCCACCTTAACTAAACAAACTGATCCTTTGTGTGCTCTCCAACTTGTGCTGTCTCCAATAATAAATCTCACAAAGACACAACTCTCAAGAATCTCACAGAATTTGCCTGCACGTCTTCCCACATGTACTCTGCTTTTCCAATAACTTTCCTTTACTTTCTGCTGCCTCTTCAGAGTTCATTCTGGTCAAGGCAGGCAAGGACTGGAGACTGAGGTCCTAGCCATTAGCCTCTGTGGACTAGCAGTTAGGACTCCTGAGCAGAGAACCAAAGTCTTGCTTTCAGCTACTGTAGCTTACTGCAAGCTACTGCTCACCACTGGATGTGTCCAAAAGCAGACCCATAGCCCCTTTCATTGTTTAGCAAGTTTGAAAAAAAAAAATTTGATGCCTCAATATGTATCTTTAAAATTCATTCCAGTGTTACACATATCTGCTGCTGCTACTGCTGTGTTGCGTCAGTCATGCCTGACTCTGCACTACCCCATAGACGGAAGCCCGCCAGGCTCCTCTGTCCCTGGGATTCTCCAGGCAAGAACACTGCAGTGGGTTGCCATTGCCTTCTCCAATGCATGAAAGTGAAAAGTGAAAGTGAAGTCACTCAGTCATGTCCGACTTTTAGCGACCCCATGGACTGTAGCCTACGAGGCTCCTCTGTCCATGGGATTTCCCAGGCAAGAATACTGGAGTGGGGTGCCATTGCCAATGTTGGCCTTAATAGAAAAATGTTTTAAATAATGTGTTCATTTCCTCCAAATTATTTAAAAAGTTGATCTTTGCTCTAGTTTATCTCAGACTCCTTCAGGGTGAAACACAGAACCTCAGGAGATGGAAGTTAGTAACGGGGAAGTGCATGAGGAAGAGAGAAAGGTGTGGTCATTAAAGTCTTCAATCATCCAAGTCTTGAGTCACTGAAAACTAATCCTTCTATAATTTGTTCCAAGTCCCAAGATAAAGATGCCCACCAGGTGCTGGCATAAAGAGACACCAGGGTGATACAGACATGATGGTGATATCACCATCATGACAACCGCAGTCAAGATTTTAAGACTGACTATGAAAAACAGTGTGGAGGCTCCTCAAAAAACTAAAATAGAGTTGCCATATGATCTAGCAATTCCACTCCTGGGCATATACCCAGAGAAAGCTATAATTCAAAAAGATGCACGTACCCAATGTTCGCTGCAGCACTGTTTACAATAGCCAAGACATGGAAGCAACTGAGTGCCCATTAACAGATGAATGGAGAAAGATGTCCATATGCACACTGGAGAACCACTCAGCCATAAAAGAAGGATGACATGAGGCCGTCTGCAGCGGTATGCATGGACCTAGAGATTACCATATTAACGAAGTAAGTCAGACAATAACAAATGCCATATGATATCACTTACATGTGGGATCTAAAATATGGCACAAATGAACCTATCTGTGAAAACCTAACAGACTCACAAAGAGAACAGACTTGTGATTGCCAAGAGGGGAGGAGGGACGGGGGAGGAAAGGACTGGGGGGTTCAGGAGTAGCAGATGCCAACTATTATATGTAGAATGGATAAAGAGCAATGTCTTACTGCATAGCACGTGATAAAGCAACATGGGAAAGAAGATGAAAAAGAGTGTGTGTGTGTGTGTGTGTGTGTGTGTGTGACTGAATCAATTGCTATACATCAGAAATTAATGCTAACTATAAATCAGCTATTTTGATTTAAAAAAATGTGTGGAAGATTTTAAGGACTAGAACATGAAAAAACTAATAACAGTTCACTTCAGTTGCTCAGTCATGTCTGACTCTTTGCGACCCCATGGACTGCAGCACGCCAGGCTTCCCTGTCCATCACCAACTCCCAGAGCTTGCTCAAACTCATGTCCATCAAGTCAGTGATGCCATCCAACATCTCATCCTCTGTTGGCTCTTCTCCTGCCTTCAATCTTTCCCAACATCACGGTCTTCTCCATGAGTCAGTTCTTCGCATCAGATGGCCAAGATATTGGAGCTTCAGTTTCAGCATCAGTCTTTCCAATGAATATTCAGAACTGATTTCCTTTAGGATTGACTGGCTTGATCTCCTTGCAGTCCAAGGGACTCTCAGCATCATTCCTTTAAAAAATATTGCTTATTGAAAGACTTTCTATCATGCCAAACAAGTAACTACCCCTCACCCTAATACCCCAAAAGCTTCCTCTTAAAGGAAAGCCATTTCTTGGATGTTCTAAAGTTATTTTTGCTGGCTTTGTCAAATCTTGGAACAGTCATGTAGGACTGTTAATTAACTCACAGATGATCACCTCCT
The DNA here is from genome assembly GCF_016772045.2 of Ovis aries. Lineage (NCBI taxonomy): Eukaryota > Metazoa > Chordata > Mammalia > Artiodactyla > Bovidae > Ovis > Ovis aries. Next base: position 5,935,126 of record NC_056072.1, read on the forward strand.
TGTTCCCTAGCTGAGGTTCTATTAAAAGCACCATCAAGTCACCCAATGTAAAAAAAAACTTGGTTTCTTTCTTTTTTTTTTTTTAATATGTTGTCCATCTCAATGAAGTGTTAATTGTGTTTTGTTTTGTTTGGGCTGTGCCACACAGCATGCAAGATCTTAGTTCCCCAGCCAGGGAGCAAACTCACACCCCTGCAGTGGAAGCTTGCAGTCCTAACCACTGGACCACCAGGGAAGTCCCCAAAAGTCTTGGTTTCTAATATTTTTCCTATAAAATAAACCAGAGTTCCTTGGAGATATAGTTCATTCTAGGACTGGGGCAGGAAATATAGGATGATCCTGGAGCATCTTGTGGTCCTGGAAAGTAAGAAAGTATTCCCCCAGAATCATAATCATGAAGATATATTAAAGGGACACAAGAGCTGAGCTGAAAGAGCTGCCAAGGGCCAAAACTGGGACAGTTTGAGAAAGAGAATAAATAATGTAGGATTGATTTAAAATCCAAAGTGGTTATCCATGAGACCATACTGATACAAAGTACTGAATAAATAAACAAATGGAGCAGAAAAGATGATCTCCCATGCAGAAAGTTCCAAATACTTCGTGTAGGGACTTCCCTGGTCATGCAGTAGCTAAGGCTGTGCTCCCAATGCAGGGGACCCAGGTTCAACTCTTGGTCAGGGAGCTAGATCCCGCATGCTGCAACTAAAGACCCCAAGTGCCACAACCAAGACCCGGTGCCGCCAAATAAATAGATAGATATCTTACAAAACTTTATACAGCCACAGAGATTTTGTGTAGGCACTCCTCTTGAAGGAGCTGGAGCTTAATTCCCCACTTACTGGGCTTGGATGCCTTCAGTGACTTCCTGCCAATGAGACAAGCGTGCAAAAGGAGAACAAAGTCACTCCACCAAGGGGAAGCCTGGGAGCACCGCACTGGCCAGGTGACCAACATGGACATCATCCATGATACGTCTTTTTCTAAATATGGACACTTTAGCTCATATGGTGAGAAGAGCAGTTTACCTCTGTGGCCTTCTTCCCAAGAAAGCCGTAACCCTAGTCTAGCCATGAGAAAAGCATCAGGCAAACCCAAACTGAGGACAATACCACAAAATACAAAGTACGCCCTACAAGCGCTGACCAGCACTCCTGCCAGCAGGGAAGGCCTGAATGTCTGAGGGCTGCTGCAGCCCAGAGGAGCCTCCAGAGCCATGACGACCAGATGGAGCGGCATGGAGAAAGAACATGGGACAAACCCACGAGGCCCAAACAAAGTGTGGAGTTTCGTGAGTAGGAATGTACTAGTGTTGGCTCCTTAGCTGGGACAAATGCCCCCTGGTAATGGAAGGTCTTAATACTAGGGGAAACTGGCTGTGGAGTAAGGGAACGGTCTCGACAATCTTTACAACCTCTGTAAACCTATCCTTATACAGTGGAAGTGAGAAATAGATTTAAGGGACTAGATCTGAGAGATAGAGTGCCTGATGAACTATGGACAGAGGTTCATGACATTGTACAGGAGACAGGGATCAAGACCATCCCCATGGAAAAGAAATGCAAAAAGGCAAAATGGCTGTCTGAGGAGGCCTTACAAATAGCTGTGAAAAGAAAAGAAGTGAAAAGCAAAGGAGAAAAGGAAAGATATAAGCATCTGAATGCAGAGTTCCAAAGAAGAGCAAGGAGAGAGAAGAAAGCCTTCTTCAGCTATCAATGCAAAGAAACAGAGGAAAACAACAGAATGGGAAGGACTAGAGATCTCTTCAAGAAAATTAGAGATACCAAGGGAACATTTCATGCAAAGATGGGCTCAATAAAGGACAGAAATGATATGGACCTAACAGAAGTGGAAGATATTAAGAAGAGGTGGCAAGAATACACAGAAGAACTCTATAAAAAAGATCTTCATGACCCAGATAATCACGATGGTGTGATCTCTCATCTAGAGCCAGACATCTTGGAATGTGGAGTCAAGTGGGCCTTACAAAGCATCACTACAAACAAAGCTAGTGGAGGTGATGGAATTCCAGTTCAGCTATTTCAAATTCTGGAAGATGATGCTGTGGAAGTGCTGCACTCAATATGTCAGCAAATTTGGAATACTCAGCAGTGGCCACAGGACTGGAAAAGGTCAGTTTTTATTCCAATCCCAAAGAAAGGCAATGCCAAAGAATGCTCAAACTACCACACAATTGCACTGATCTCACACGCTAGTAAAGTAATGCTCAAAATTCTCCAAGCCAGGCTTCAGCAATACGTGAACCGTGAACTTCCTGATGTTCAAGCTGGTTTTAGAAAATGCAGAGGAACCAGATATCAAATTGCCAACATCCTCTGGATCATGGAAAAAGCAAGAGAGTTCCAGAAAAATCTATTTCTGCTTTATTGACTATGCCAAAGCCTTTGACTGTGTGGATCACAATAAACTGAAGAAAATTCTGAAAGAGATGGGAATACCAGACCACCTGACCTGCCTCTTGAGAAACCTGTATGCAGGTCAGGAATCAACAGTTAGAACTGGACATGGAACAGCAGACAGGTTCCAAATAGGGAAAGGAGTACGTCAAGGCTGTATATTGTCACCCTGCTTATTTAACTTATATCCAGAGTACATCATGAGAAACGCTGGGCTGGAAGAAGCACAAGCTGGAATCAAGATTGTGGGGAGAAATATCAATAACCTCATATATACAGATGACACCACCCTTATGGCAGAAAATGAAGAGGAACTAAAAAGCCTCTTGATGAAGGTGAAAGAGGAGAGTGAAAAAGTTGGCTTAAAGCTCAACATTCAGAAAACTTAGATCATGGCATCCGGTCCCATCACTTCATGGGAAATAGATGGCGAAACAGTGTCAGACTTTAATTTTTGGGGCTCCAAAATCACTGCAGATAGTGATTGCAGCCATGAAATTAAAAGACGCTTACTCCTTGGAAGGAAAGATAACCAACCTAGATAGCATATTCAAAAGCAGAGACATTACTTTGCCAACAAAGTAGTCAAGGCTAGTCAAGGCTATGGTTTTTCCAGTGGTCATGTATGGATGTGAGAGTTGGACTGTGAAGAAAGCTGCGCACCAAAGAATTGATGCTTTTGAACTGTGGTGTTGGATAAGACTCTTTAAGGGTCCCTTGGACTGCCAGGAGATCCAACCAGTCCATTCTGAAGGAGATCAGTCCTGGATGTTCTTTGGAAGGACTGATGATAAAGCTGAAACTCCAATATTTTGGCTACCTCATGCAAAGAGTTGACTCATTGGAAAAGACTCTGATGTTGGGAGGGATTGGGGGCAGGAGGAGAAGGGGACGACAGAGGATGAGATGGCTGGATGACATCACCGACTTGATGGACATGAGTTTGGGTGAACTCCAGGAGTTGGTGATGGACAGGGAGGCCTGGCGTGCTGCGATTCATGGGGTCACAAAGAGTCGGACATGACTGAGTGACTGAACTGAACTGAAACCTATGCTATTCTAAAACAAAAGATTTAATTGAATATTTAAAAATTTTTTACTTTTTACTTTTTTTTAAATTGGAGTATATTGCTTTACAATATTGTGTTATTTTCTGCTGTTTAACATCGTGATTCAGCTATATGTATCCATGCATCCCCTCCCTCTTGAGCCTTCTTTCTCCTCCTCCTATCCCACCCCTCTAGGTTGTCACAGAGCTGAGCTCCCGGTACTATACAGCAGCTTCCCACTAGCTATCTATTTTACACACAAAACATTTATTTAAAAAAAGAAAAAAAACAGTAACAACCAGAGTTATTTCAGGAATCTATCTGCAGAGAAATATGCAGCCAATTAGACTAACCAATCAGCAACATCTAATAGGCGACTGATGGTTATCTGAAGAGAGACTCTTTGGTTCTTTTTATTTTTGGCCTCACTGAACAAGTTGATCTTGGTTCTCTGACCAGGGATTGAATCTGAGCCCTCAGCAGTGAGCGCACAGAGGCCTAACCACTGGACTGCCAAGGAGCTCCCTCTTTCATTCTTTTAAGGAGTCATTCATGACCAGGTCGATGTCCTCCACAGTCCAAGGCTTCGAGGTGCATGACAATTACTCATGAAGCTGTACAGCCACTGTCCCCAGCCCCAATTCAAATACACAGAGCCTGATAAGCTTTCCATTGTCGCTATCACTCCCAAACACAGGTCTATCTTTACTGGTTATTATTATAACAGTTTGAACATCCAACACAGACTCATTTTCCAGAAAGCTGATGTTTGTGAGTGCAGCATCCTGGCTGGCCCTAGTGATTTACTCAGCCTTTAAAATGAATAAATACATGTTATAAACCACATATGGAAAAGGTTCCCTGGCAAATAACCCAATCATTCCTAAGTGGTCAGGGCAGTCCTTGGGGTCAATCACTGAAAATAAACCGAAGCCAGTTTTTCAGTGGTAGTGACGAGGTGGGAATAGAGATTGTGAATAACCTCCAGTATCTCCCTAAGGCTTCAAAATCAGGACACTGGAACCAGAGGCTGGGCCGAGGATGGGAATTCAGCCTCTCTCTTGCATTCATTTTCCATCTTCCGTACATTCTTTCAGCAATTATTTATTGAGCCTCTACCGTAACCTGGTGACCCCTAGCTGTTGCCTAATGCCAGGTGGCCTCTAGATGAACAGACAAGAAGACAAGTGAGGGGAGCCAAGAATGCAAGGAATCAAGCCCAGATCTGCCTGCATGCAAACGTTCAAAGTGCTTCCCGTCATCCAACGGTAGCTGGCTTACAGCAGTTGCTTAATAACTACTTGTTGAATGAGTAAGTGGACACATCAAGGCTTTCCCTGAATACCAGTGCGGGTACCTAGAGGAGACGCAAACGAAAGAACTTTTCTGAAGAATCTGCTTTCTATGTGTCAAAGGAGGAATCACTTATCCTTCCCTATTTTTCTTTGTGACAGTGACTTTCCCTCACACAAGCTCAGGCACTTTGTAAAACAAAAATAAAATAACCGTATCTAAGCAGACTGAGGGAACAGCCTTTGGAATGACAACGTGCAAGAAGGAACCGCAGATCCTTCCTGCCCAACGCACTTATCCTGGAGCCCTGTGACACACGGGGACAGACTGAGTACAAAGAGCTGGTTCTCAAGCTAGACACCTAATTAAATTATTACAGCGTTGTTCCTGTATTTCCCAGGTCTCTCTGATCTTAAAATTAGCTGAACAAGATCAAAACATCCTTAATATAGACTGAATAATCGTTTGTGAACAAATCTCTAAAAGCGGAGTAATCAACATGATATCTTGGGGAAAGTGCTGAATTAAGAATTAGCAGCTGCACTGGTTAGCTCTTCGTAGAGCTTTAGGTGGATTACGCCACTTCTCTATGACTCTGTTATGGTGGTGGTTTAGCCGCTCAGTCACGTCCAACTCTTTGCAACCCCATGGACTGAGGTCCACCAAGTTCCTCTGTCCTTGGGATTTCCCAGGCAAGAATACTGGAGTGGGTTGCCACTTCCTTATCAGGGGATCTTCCCGACCCAGGGATCGAACCTGGGTCTGCTGCATTGTCAGGCGGATTCTTTACCAACTGAGCCACCAGGGAAGCCCAGGTGACTCTGTTACCTTTCCTTAAAAAAGACTATGAGGGACTTCCGTGGCGGTCCCGTGACTAAGACTCCAGGCTCCTAATGCAGGCGGCTCAATCCCTGGTCAGGGAACTAGACCAAGACCCAGGTCAGCCAAAATAAATACATATTTACATTTTAAAAAGGATGAGGTGAAAAGTTAGAATACCTTATCTTTAAGGTGCTTAGGGTTTAAAACATTATAATCCTAAGTGCATTGCTCAAATACCAATGATAGTATAATCATAGTTACTCACTGGTTGTATTTACGGTGTGTCAGGCGCTATTCTGTGTGTTTTTCAAGTACTGTTTCATGTAACCCCCAAGAACTGTATTGGGTAGCTGTCAATATTTCCATTCTCAATGAGGAAACTGAAGCACTGAGGGTTAGGGTCCCAGGCAGTCTTCGTGGTACACAATACTAAGGGCACAGGTCTGATGTGTATGCAATTCTGTTACCACAGTATCTGGAAAATTAATGACTGCCTGTAGTCAAAGCTATGGTTTTTCCAGTAGTCATGTGTGGATGTGAGAGTTGGACCATAAAGAAGGCAAAGTACTGAAGAACTGATGCTTTCTAAGGTGACTGCAGCCATGAAATCAAAAGACACTTACTCCCTGGAAGAAAAGTTATGACCAACCTAAATAGCATATTGAAAAGCAGAGACATTACTTTGCCGACTAAGGTCCGTCAAGGCTATGGTTTTTCCAGTGGCCATGTATGGATGTGAGAATTGGACTGTGAAGAAAGCTGAGTGCTGAAGAATTGATGCTTTAGAACTGTGGTATTGGATAAGACTCTTCAGAGTCCCTTGGACTGCAAGGAGATCCAACCAGTCCATTCTGAAGATCAGCCCTGGAATTTCTTTGGAAGGCATAACGCTAAAGCTGAAACTCCAGTACTTTGGCCACCTCATGTGAAGAGTTGACTCATTGGAAAGACTCTGATGCTGGGAGGGATTGGGGGCAGGAGGAGAAGGGGACAACAGAGGATGAGATGGCTGGATGGCATCACTGACTCGATGGACATGAGTCTGAGTGAACTCCAGGAGCTGGTGATGGACAGGGAGGCCTGGCATGCTACGATTCATGGGGTCGCAAAGAGTCAGACACGACTGAGCGACTGAACTAAACTGAACTGAACTGTGGTGCTGGAGAAGACTCTTTAGAGTCCCTTGGACAACAAGGAGATCAAACCAGTCCATCCTGACAGAAATCAACCCTAAATATTCACTAGAAGGACTGATGCTGAAGCTCCAATACTTTGGCCTCCTAATGCAAAGAGATGGCTTGTTGGAAAGACCCTGATGCTGAGAAAAAATGAAGGCTGGAGGAGAAGGGGATGACAGAGGAAAAGATGGCTAGATGGCATCACCGACTCAATGGACATGAGTTTGAGCAAACTCCAGGAGATAGTGAAGGACAGGGAAGCCTGGCGTGCTGCAGTTCATGGAATCATACAACTTAGCGACTGAACAGCAACAATACACAAACTCAAGCAACTCAGCTTCAGAGTCTGCACACTTAGTGTCCACCCAGACCAGTGGTTCTCAAAAGACAGCCACCAGCCCAGAAACATCAGTGTCATCTGTGAATTTGACAGAAGTGCTAATTCTTGACCCCAGTCCAGGCCACAGAATCAGAAGCTCTGGGGCTGGGACCAAGCGCTCTCTCTGAACAAGTCGTCTTGGTGATTCTGATGCAAGTCAGCATATGAGAATCACTGCTCCATCACTCTGAGGTGCCATGATGGTGGAAGTCGGGGAGCAGGAAGTCTGAGGCCGGGACATCATCAAAGTCATCTCCTCTAGGTGAACTGAGGGTTTCTTAAACCTTAACAAGAAAATTTGCAATACAAGCAACTTATGCCACTCAAGTCCAGAAAAATAAATGACCCAATCAAAATATGGGCCAAAGAACTAAATAGACATTTCTCCAAAGAAGACATACGGATGGCTAACAAACACATGAAAAGATGTTCAACATCACTCATTAGCAGAGAAATGCAAATCAAAACCACAATGAGGTACCATTTCACACCAGTCAGAATGGCAGTGATTCAAAAGTCTTCAAGCAATAAATGCTGGAGAAGGTGTGGAGAAAAGGGAACCCTCTTACACTGTTGGTAGGAATGCAAACTAGTACAGCCGCTATGGAGAACAGTGTGGAGATTCCTTAAAAAATTGCAAATAGAACTGCCTTATGACCCAGCAACCCCACTGCTGAGCATACACACCGAAGAAACCAGAATTGAAAGAGACACATGTACCCCAATGTTCATCGCAGCACTGTTTATAATAGCCAGGACATGGAAGCAACCTAGATGTCCATCAGCAGATGAAGGGATAAGAAAGCTGTGGTACATATACACAATGGAGTATTACTCAGCCATTAAAAAGAATTCATTTGAATCCGTTCTAATGAGGTGGATGAAACTGGAGCCGATTATACAGAATGAAGTAAGCCAGAAAGAAAAACACCAATACAGAATACTAACACATATATATGGAATTTAGAAAGATGGTAATGATAACCCTGTATACGAGACAGCGAAAGAGACACAGATGTATAGAACAGTCTTTTGGACTCTGTGGGAGAGGGAGAGGGTGGGATGATTTGGGAGAATGGCACTGAAACATGTATACTATCAGGTAAGAAACGAATCGCCAGTCTATGTTCGATACAGGATACAAGATGCTTGGGACTGGTGCACGGGGATGATCCAGAGAGATGATATGGGGTGGGAGGTGGGAGGGGGATTCAGGATTGGGAACTCATGTACACCCGTGGCTGATTCATGTCAATGTATGGCAAAACCAATACAGTATTGTAAAGCAAAATAAAGTAAAAATAAAAATTTAAAAAAAAATTTGCACAAGTAGTCAACTTTGCAGGCTAGTTCCTTTTGTTGTTGTTCTTGTGCTCAGTCATGTCTGATGCTTTGAGACCCCATAGACTGTAGCCTGCCAGGCTCTTCTGTCCATGGGATTCTCCAGGCAAGAATACTGGAGTGGGTTGCCATTTCCTCCTCAAAGGGATCTTTCTGACCCAGGGATTGAACCCACATCTCTTGCATCTCCTGCATTGGCAAGAGAATTCTTTAACGCTGTGCCACCTGGTTACTTTTAGAGAGATCAGGTTCTTTTATCATAGCACCTCAGTGAATGAAGAATAAGAAAAAAACTCCATTTTTTCCCCTCAAAAAATATCATCTGTAACCACTTTTTCCAGGTTGAGGTATCCTCAGGACTTATCTCTAAGTTTCCAGAGTGCTCTCCAGGGATTTAGCAGCAGGAGTCTGATTAGACTCTGCAGGAGAGGTCCAGCCGGGGCCAGATGATGGTCTGATGTCTTCATCTCTCATGGACCGTCTCCCGTTCTCAGACACAGCACTCAATGGTCTGAAAGTGGTGGAAAGCATTTGACAACCCTTGTATTTGTGTTTGGGCCCAATGTTGTTGATTCACTGGCTCCTTTTCTAAGAAGCACACCAGATTGTCAGCTTGCTTTCTTTAAAAAAAAAAAAAAATTGTCCAGGGTAAGATATTCAAATCGCTGAGCCAATGGTATCATGGGAAGCCATTATAAAACCCTCTCCAAGTTAAGTCTGCATGCCTCAAAGAGCAAAAAATTAATATACTGTCATTACACAGTTGAGAGGGGAAATTAATTTATACGGAAACCTTTTCGAAGGCATGTTCATACTGCCTGGATACGGCTCCAAATGGGAGCATTATCTGCCTTCCCAAAATAATACACCATATGCCCTAATCTGGCAGACACAAAGATAATTGCGTGACTCTGGCAGAGCCAATATGCTTGCTAATAAATGGGAAAATGAGGACAATGCAAATCAAAGTGAAGTTCAATGGTTATTCAGAACACTGGGGAGGAAGCTACCTGCTGCAATTAAACATGGTGGCAGGCAGAAAATGGGTCTCTTGCTTAGATTAAAGGAGCCCAAGCTGCTGGGAGGAGACCCATTTCTATCAAGGAATATTAACAGAGAAAGTGGGGTTGTCTGTGAGCACCTGTCGTAGGATTCCAAGTCACCTGGTAATTTCCCTTCTGTTAATCCACTCTTACGAGATGCAATGGGAAGTTTTAGCAAAACCAAAATTCAAAGACCAAATTCTGCACAACGATCTGCAAATTTAAAGCAAAGGGAGCGGAAGGCAAAAAGGTGGTGCAGAGATTGGGTCTGCATGAACACAGATGAGGTGAACCCAAACCATGGAGAGCTCTAATCCACAGCAAAGAAATCTGACATCATAGGCGTGCTCTTTAGAACGCTCTCCCTTTTAGGTAAGCGATCTTTTATTCTTCATCATATTCTTGAAAAACTGCTTGGAATTCTCGCGTCTAAGCTCTGGATTCTGCATGCATGCGTGCTCAGTCATGTCTGACTCTTTGCAACCCCCTGGACTGTAGCCCGCCAGGACACGCGCCGAAAGGTGCTAAGTAACTGAAATTATCAAGCTTGACTCCACATGGCTACGAATGAAAGACATAGAGACAAAACAACAAAAAAGTGTTTCCTTTACCTTGAAAAATATCCAGCTTTGCCGAGAAAATGCTTTTCCTACCACTGTTCTCTTTATCTTGCCCTCCAGTAAGCCCTTGGTCATAGACACAGCAAGCCTTCCTATCTCTGCTTTTTTAAGTGAGCAATAGTCTTTTTTTATTTCAATATTTATTTATTTGGCTTTGCAAGGTCTTTGTTGTGGTGCACAGGATATTTAGTTGCAACATGTGGGATCTAGTTTCCTGACCAGGGATGGACCCAGGCCCCCTGCACTGGGAGCCACTGGACCACCAAGGAAGTCCCTTATCTTTGCAATAGAAGGAAAATCACTGCTCTGATGATGAAAGAAGCATTGATGTGAGAGACTGTGATTGAACACATTTAGCATTTGATGCACTGCTGTGTACAAGAACCAACCAGAAACATAAAACACAACTAGGGTGAGATGTGGGGACCCGGTAAGCCCTGGACAAGGGGCTTCAACTTAGAAGCCCCTCTCGTCAACAACAGGAACAGAAAAATCAGACACTGGGCCTCTGAGCCCTTGGAGAAGGAGTCCCGCCTCGGATGCTAGCAAATACAGTCCCGCAAGTGTCTCTTGCCAATTAGATTCCAGGAGAATGACAGTGACGGATGTGGGGGTGCCTGTGGGTTTGCGCTCTGTCAGTACACATACCTTCACTAGGGAACCTGCATTGTACACAGGAAGGCAGCAGCGATGAAATATTGACATATTTATAAATATCTAGACATTAACAAACCTGTCAGTTTCCTTCCATGCATTCTAAAGTGCTGTCCAGGGAAGAAAGAAGAGAAACATGGCCTTGATCGAGGGATGACCTCGGGTTTAGCAAGATCTGTCCTCCAGGAGGGCACCCACCATGGCCACTGATTACTGCCAGCCGGAAATATACCTAATACAACATCTCCTAAAGCATCTTCCACAATATTTCTGAGAGGTGAATGGGGGGTGGGGGAGGGGAGCCTCATTTTCATCCAAACTTGGGAAAAGTTTTATTCTTACAAACTTAAGATATCCACTGGGCTAGCAAAGGCTCTGAAAATTCCTGCAGTAAAGAAAGCTGTTCAGTGCTGTTTAACCCAACATTTCCCTGATGTCTTGGGTCATGGGGTTTCTTCTCTTCACTGATGCCTATGTCTCATACGGTCCAAATTATCCTTCACCACACTGTGTTACATGGTAGAATTTAACTAGGAAACTTTTCATTTGCTTACTAAGTAATGTCAAACAATACTGCATTTCTTTTCCAATAATCTAGACTAAGACAAGTATCTTTTTTTAATAAGCGGAAAAAAAAAGGGGGGAACAGGATTGGATTGGAGAGCCTCTGAGGTTCTGTTTGATTTAAATCTTTATTTATTATTCTTGTGTCTGAGGCCAAGGTCAGACTTGCTTTTCTTTCTAGACAGACATAAAAGGTACACCCACCCTTTGGATCATCTTGATCAACAGCTCTAGAAAGAATGGGGATAGATCACGGGGAAGTACTTCTGAGAAGTGACTGGGTTTGGTGTTTTGTTTTGTTTTGTTTTTGCCATCAAATCTTTTATTGACTTGAAAACTTTGAAAAACTACCCCAATTAAGTTAAAAATACCCCAGTTAAGTTAGCAAGTCTTCTATGATATTATTGATTGTATTGTATAGTACACTGTATTACTGAGGTATAGTAATACCTTTTTAGAGTTATTTTGTTATGGTGTGTAGTTGATGTACAATATTATGTACGTTTGGCTTCCTTCGTGGCTCAGATGGTAAAGAATCTGCCTGCAATGAAGGAGACCAGGGTTCGATCCCTGGGTTGTAAAGATCCCCTGGAGAAGGGAATGGAAACCCACTCCAGTGTTTTGGGGGCTTTCCTGGTTATATAAGTTACAGGTGTACAAACAATGTCATGATTCACAATTTTTGGAGAAGTGACTGATTTTGATTGGTTTCCAGCCCAGCGTGTGTGCTTGCTATAGTTTGGGGCAAGATGCTTAAGTCTTTTGTAAAAAGGAGCCACTGAGTTGTTGCTTACCCAGATTCATTATCATTTAAAACAGATTCTGAATATGAAACCGTCAAGATGAGTCCTCTTCCCTCCTCCCAGCCCCATGCAGGGCTGACTGACTTATAGCAACGTGGAGTGGCTGCTTTCACCCGCCAGCTCCAGGTCTGCCACAAGCTAGGATGGGCCCTGTGTCCTTGCCGTGAATGCAGCCCTGGTTCCTCTCAGTATTAATCAGCTACTGTCACAATGATGCCACATAACAAAGTACCCCAAACTCAGCAGCTACAACAGCAAACACATCTTTTTGTCACCCTCAGTTCTTGGGGATGGCTCCTTTGGGCGCCTGGTTGGCTGGCCAAGCCCCAAGCTGTGTGTTGGGCTGTGGTCTGCTCCGCACATCTCTCTACCCCCGGCTGCAGGCTACGGAGGCAGCAGAAGCCACGCATCCTCAGTTCACAGCAGCTCTGGGAGCAGAAGAGAGCCCAGCAACACCATCCACGCAAGGGCTCTGTCACACCCTACTGCTCGCATGCTGTTGTTGTTTAGATGCTCAGTCATGGCTGACTGTTTGCAACCCCATGGACTGTAGCCCGCCAGGCTCCTCTGTCCATGGAATTCTCCAGACAAGAATACTGGATGGCCATTTCCTCTCCAGGGGATCTTCCCGACCCAGGGATCGAACCCGAGTCTCCGGCATTGGCAGGTGAATTCCTTACCGCTGAAGTACCTGGTTAGCCCGCTGTTCATATGCTACAGGCCCAAAATGTTACACAGCCAAGCCCATCCTCAACACGGTGGAAAGTGAGGGCCAGGTGAGCGAATATCCACTGAGCAGGTTAAACCATATCCTACAGTTCTTGCCCTGCTTCTCCTGCTACACACCTTAAGGCGCCCTCCCGCACAACTTCTTGTCTGGCTTTCAGCAACTAGACGACTTTAACCACTCACATCCACCCTGCTTTCTAACACCGAAACTGGATCAAGTAGGGTGAAGAACCTAAGGAATCCTAAGTGGAATGAGGGCGAATAGAAGCCGTGCTATTAGGGTGACATGAGTAACTTGGGGACGCCCATCTTACAGGCCAGAGGATCCTAGCTCAGAAGACATTAACAGATGAGCTGCGGACTTCCCTGGTGGCCCACTGGTTAACACTCTGCACTTCCAGTGCAGAGGGCCTGAATAAGACCCCTGACTGGGGAACAAAGATCTCCCATGTCATGCAGTCAAAAAATTTAATATAAATAAATAAAATTGGGTTTTTAAAAGTATTTTTTGAATTAGAAAAGCAAAAATCAGAGGAACCACAACAGTCAGAAGTTGAATTGATAGGCTGCAGGTCAGAGAGGCAAGGAGATTCAGCAGGTTCTTCTAGATGGTTCCCTCTTGGCCATCAGTCTTTTCCTGGCTTGTGGGATCTTAGTTCCCCAATCAGGGATTAAAGCCAGGCCCAGTGCAGTGAAAGCACAGAGTCCTAACCACTGAACCACCAGAAAATTGCCCATCAGTCTTAATTTGGATTGTCCCAGGCCAAATTTGTGACTGTGACTTACTACCCCAGGGCAGCAGGCTGGACATGGGCGCTCCAACACCTCACTCAGCCCCCAGACTGCACAGCAGTTATGGGAAGTGGCTTTGGAGCTCCTGTTTCAGCCTCAGCTTAGCCTTCCCTGTGATTGGCAAACAGACCCCTACTACACCTCTCCTAATAATTTCCCTTTTCACCAAAGCCAGAGATTCCTAGACTTTGCTTCATGTTGGAATCATCTAGAGATCTTTCTTTCATTGAAGTATAGTTGATTTACTAATGTTGTATTAGTTCCTGGTGTACAGCAAAGTGATTCAGCTAAATATATATATATTCTTTTTCATTATGTTTGATTACGGGATATTGAACATAATTCCCTGTGCTATACAGCAGGACCTTGTTTATCCATTCTATCCATAATAGTTTGCTATTCTCAAACTCCCAATCCAACCCTCCCCCACCTTCCCTTCTTCTTGGCAATCACAAGCCTATACCATCTAGAAATTTTAAAAAGTGGCTCCCATCCCCAGGCATTCTGATGTAATTGCTCTGAGGCACAAACAGGGCACCAAAATTTTTTAAACTCCTTAGATGATTCTAATGAGCAGCTCAGCAAAGTTTATACCCACAGATCTGAAGACCTAATCTAGCCAGTCGACTACACCAAGAGTTTATTTTAAATCTGCAACACTTCATTGGACAGACAGAAGATGGCCTTGTTCTGGCTTTGTACATAGTTACTAGAGAGACCCCATCGACTCTGCATAGGAAAATACAGGTCCATAATCCCTTATTCTGAAATCCCAAAGACTCAGAAAAGCTTAAAGTTTTTCCCAAACTCAGTTCAGCTCAGTCGCTCAGTCGTGTCCGACTCTTTGTGACCCCATGAATCGCAGCACGCCAGGTCTCCCTGTCCATCACCATCTCCCAGAGTTCACTCAGACTCACGTCCGTCGAGAACTCAGTGGTAAAATCTGACCTGACTTGACTCACTTGGTGGCAAGACTCAACTATTTATAGTCTTTATCCATCACACTTAACATGAATATTCATGCATTTTGCCAGGAAATATTAATGTGTTTAATTACGAGTGCTTTCCCAGACCCTGCTGGAGCTATTACATAATACAGAACATGTGTACCTCTCTCACTCTGAAAGGATCAGAATTTGAAAAACAAATGTGTGGCCCCACGGGGGTAGGCAAAAAGGAAGATAAACTCATAGAATTTGTTTTATTTCTCCTTCGATATAGAAACATCAGGAAGGAGAAGGGGGATAGAAGAAAGTAAAATGACCAGACAACACGGTGCTTGTGTGACTTATCGGGGAGTGTCCCATTTGGGTGGATTATCAGAGAAACGGAGTAAACACAGCCCTTCAGTACTCACAGCTTGACAAGCAGATCGCATGCTGGATTTTACCCTCTCTCACCTCCGTGGCCTGATTCTTTCAAGCAGTGCACCAACCGTATAACCATACAAGCGGCCTGGCCAAGCAATTTTGATAGCAGCTGGAACCTGAAGTACAGAAATGGGCAGAGCCTTTTCCAAGTACAAGGGTTCTTTTTTCTAGTTTAATATTTGTTTGTTTATCGCTGTGCTGGGTCTTCATCGCTGCTCGGGGGCTTTCTCTGGTTGCAGCGAGCAGGCTCCTCACTGCAGTGGCCTCTCTTCTTTCAGAGCATGGGCTTTAGAGTGTGGGCTCTGCAGTTTGTCAAGTGGGCTTAGCTGCCCCTCAGCATGTGGGTTCTTCCTGGACCAGGGATCGACCCTGTGTCCCCTGCATTGTCAGGCACATTCTTAACCCCTGGACCACCAAGGAAGCCCCAAGTATTTCTAATGTTCAATTTCAGTGTCTGTTAATGAAATGAAAAGCTTTAGGGTGGAGCGCATCGGAAGGTCTACACAGAGTGCGTGCGGACTCCCCAGTGGGTCAGTGGCTGAGACTCCAGGTTCTCAGCGCAGGGGGACTGGGTGGATCCCTGGTCAGGAAACTAGACCCCACATGCTGCGACCAAGAGTTCACATGTCACGGCTAAAGATCCCACCTGCCACAATTAAGACCCATTGCAGCCAAATAAATAAATATATATATATATATATATATATATATATATATATATATATATACACACACACAGATAGAGAGAGCACGTGCATGGGGCGGCATGGAAGGGCCAGAGTCCGTAAGATGCAGCACTGGGCTCTCCACAAACCACTGAACAGAGTCCAGAACAGTCACATCCAGCCAATAAAGAGCAGTGCCAAGTGGGACTCCAACCTCTGTCTGAGCTACAGAATCATTTTAATGAACACCTAATAGGTTGAATATAACATGCACTATCTCAGATGAGCCTCACCCCAATTCAAGGGGAGGAAGGGAAGCTAGGAGTGATTAGGTCGTTTCTTCAAGTAAAAATAGTTAAAAAGTGACAGAGCCCATAGTTTGGTCTAGATCTTTCTGATGCCAAAGCCAGTGTTCATCACCACCGCTCTGTGCCTACCTCATGCAGCTGTCAGGGCACTGGGCATGGTGTCTGCATAAATGTGCTCAAAGGCTAGGCTAGCAGAAGCAAAGACTGGTGCCCACGCAGCACTGCATGTG
This sequence comes from Ovis aries, assembly GCF_016772045.2. NCBI lineage: Eukaryota > Metazoa > Chordata > Mammalia > Artiodactyla > Bovidae > Ovis > Ovis aries. Next base: position 5,951,383 of record NC_056072.1, read on the forward strand.
GGAGAATCTTGTTAAAACTACGCCTTAAAACTAAACCATAAGGACTTCCCTGGTGGTCCAATGGCTACAAACTCTCACAATGCAGGGCGCGGGGGCGGGGGTTCAATCTCTGGTCAGGGAGCTAAGATCCCACATGCTGTGGAGCAACTAGGCTCATGAGCCACAGCTACTGAGCCCACGCACCACAACCAGAGAGTTCAGGCACTGCAATAGGAGACCCCACATCTGGAGCTAAGGCCCAGTGCAGCCAAACAAATAAATAAACAACACTGAAAGTCACTCAGCCATATCCGACTCTTTGTGACCCCACAGGCTATATAGTCGATGGAATTCTCCAGGCCAGAATACTGGAGTGGGTAGCCATTCCCTTCCCCAGGGGATCTTCCCAACCCAGGGGTCAAACCCAGGTCTCCCACATTGCAGGCAGATTCTTTACCAGCTGAGCCAAGAATGCCAGAAAGGGAAGCCCAAGGGAATTGGATGAAAGCAGTCTAAAGGCACAAACTTCCAGGTATAAGATAAACAAGTACTGCAGTGGGTAGCCTATCCATTCTCCAAGGGACCTTCCTGACCCAGGAATCGAACCAGGGTCTCCTGCTTTGCAGGAGGATTCTTAACCAGCTGAGCTACTATAATAAACACCCTGTCAGACTAACACAAGCATGTGAAACGCTTGAACAGTTCCTGTATACTAGCTGACCTCACTCACATTTATAGAAACTGTACACTGTACAAAGGCACCCACAATCCCAGCTGTAATTTAAAGAGAAATGTTTTGTTTCAGGCATTTCATTTGTAGAAGACATTCAACTGAATATCTCCAGTAGTTCCCTAGAAACCAAATACACTCTCATGTAGGCAAAGCTGAAAAGATTCACAGCACTGCTTATCTGCAAAGGTGGTTTCCATTGCCTGTGCCCATGTGAATATCAACAGACCACCAGAAATTCATCCAATCAGGAACTGGTGATCAGTCACATGTGGTTCTGTTTGCATAAACTCCTATCAGAACCCAGCAACCAAACTGCACTGGTGATGGATATGGCACTTAGTAAGCAACATAGTTAAATTGAAAATATAAATTTCCTGCTGTTTATGACTGTAGCAGAGACCCCTGATAGTCTACTATGGCAACAGCTAACTATGCATCAAAAATATCTCCTCCCCAAAGGGGCTTCTGCAGTGCTCTGCTTCTAAATCTGTAGCTGGTCATACAAGCGTATCAAGTTTGTGAAAATGCATGGGACTGATGGTAACTAGACTCATCATGATGAGCATTTTGAGATGTACAGAAATATTGAATCACTATATTGTGTTTTAGGAGCTAGCATAGTACTGTAGGTCAGTTATAGGTCAAAACAAACAGACTCATAAGAGAAAAAGATCAGATTTTTGGTTCCCAGAGTCAGCAGGTAGAGGGCAGGGGAATCGGATGAAAGCAGTCAAAAGGCACAAACTTCCAGCTATAAGATAAGTAAGTATGAAGGATGCAATGTACAACATGATAAATATGATCAACACTTTTATATTACATATGAAAGAAACGTAAGAGAGGAAATCCTAGGAGTTCTTATGATGAGGAAAAAATATATTTATTTCTTGGCTGGTGTATCTGTATTACATGATAGATGTTCACTAAACTTATTGTGGTGATCATTTCATTACACACATACGTCAAATCAGTATGTTGTGCACCTTAAACTTGTATAGTTCTATACGTCAGTTATATTTTTAACAAATACAAAGAAAAAGAAGAAAATGCACTGGATTATATAATACATGCACTTTGCTGATGGTGGACTACAGTAAAAAGTACCTAAAAAACAGTTATCCAAGGAATTCTCTGGCAGTCCAGTGGCTAGGACCTCACACTTCTACTGCCAGGGGCCTGGGTTCAATCCCTGGTCAGGGAACTAAGATCTACAAGCCATGTGGCATGGCCAAAAAAGGTAAATTTAATTAAAAAATAAATAAGAACAATTATCCAGTCTACACAGTATAGGCAAATAAAAAGAATACACTGAGGGAAAGTGTGTTCTTTTCCAGGTAACTGTATTTAGTAGAAGCAGATGGCAAAAGCAAAGACTACATTCCCCAGAACCACTTGTTTCTAGACGGAGCCACGTGACTCATTCTCACCAACTGAATGTGAACAGGGGTGATGGGTCATTTCTAGGCCTCAGTGACCAAGTCTTTGTGTACTTTCTCTGCTCGCTCTTCTCATCTGCCTAATAAATGAGGATTCCAGTGCCCTAGAGCATCACTGATCAACAGAATGGAATGCTGCCCACTGACCAGGAAAACCCACACTAGACTTTCAGTGACCTATAACTAAAATTCTGTAGTGTTAAGCCATTGAAATTTTGGAATTTCCTTGTTAAAGCAGCTAGCATCACTCTAACTTGTATGTGTGTGCTTAGTCGCTCAGTTGTGTCCAACTCTTTGTGACCCCATGAACTGTGTTTCTCCATGGGGATTCTCCAATCGAGAATACTGGAGTGGGTTGTCATGCCTTCCTCCAGGGGATCTTCCCAACCCAGGGATTAAACCCTGGTCTCCCACATTGCAGGTGGATTCTTTACTGTCTGAACCACCAGAGAAGCCCTGACTTGTACAGGCACCCCAAATCTGTTCATTCTTGCTTTCTATAACTTCTCCATAGTCCTTTACAGAATATAGAGAGGTTATAATATACAAAAACACCTACTTCTGTTTCATTGACTATGCTAAAGCATTTGACTGTGTGGATCACAACAAACTATGGAAAATTCTTAAAGAGACGAGAATATCAGACCACCTTACCTGCCTCCTCCTGTGAAACCTTTATGCAGGTCAACAAGCAACAGTGAGAACCAGACATGGAACAACAGACTGGTTCCAAATTGGGAAAGGAGTACGTCAAGGCTGTATATTGTCACCTTGCTTATTTAACTTATATGCAGAGTACATCATGCAAAATGCTGGGCTGGAGGAAGCACAGGCTGGAATCAAGATTGCCAGGAGAAATATCAAAACCTCAGATATGCAGATGACACCACCTTTATGGCAGAAAGTGAAGAGGAACTCAAAAGCCTCTTGATGAAGATGAAAGAAGAGAGTGAAAAAGTTGGCTTAAAGTTCAACATTCAGAAAACGATGGAAACAGTGACAGACTTTATTTTCTTGAGCTCAAAAAACCACTGCAGATGATGACTGCAGCCATCTAGTCAAGGCTACAGTTTTTCCAGTGGTCATGTATGGATGTGAGAGTTGGACTGTGAAGAAAGCTGAGCACGGAAGAATTGACGCTTTTGAACTGTGGTGTTGGAAAAGCCTCTTGAGAGTCCCTTGGACTGCAAGGAAATCCAACCAGTCAATCCTAAAGGAAATCAGTCCTGAATGTTCATTGGAAGGAGTGATGCTGAAGTTTCAGCTCCAACATTTTGGCCACCTGATATGAAGAACCGACTCATTGGAAAAGACCCTGATGCTGGGAAAGATTGAAGGCAAGAGGAGAGGGGTTGACAGAGGACAAGATGGCTGGATGACAGCACTAACTCAATGGTCATAAATCTGAGCAAGCTCCAAGAAATGGTGATGGACAGGGAAGCCTGGTGTGCTGTAGTCCACAGGGTCACAAAGAGTCAGACATGACTGAGTGACTGAACAACAACAAATATTCCCTTGCAAAATTAAAAAGCCTCTTGATGAAAGTGAAAGTGGAGAGTGAAAAAGTTGGCTTAAATCTCAACATTCAGAAAACGAAGATCATGGCATCCAGTCCCATCACTTCATGGGAAATAGATGGCGAAACAGTGGAAATAGTGTCAGACTTTATTTTTGGGTGCTCCAAAATCACTGCAGATGGTGATTGCAGCCAAGAAATTAAAAGACACTTACTCCTTGGAAGAAAAGTTATGACCAACCTAGATAGCACATTCGAAAGCAGAGACATTACTTTGCCAACAAAGGTCCGTCTAGTCAAGGCTATGGTTTTTCCTGTGGTCATGTATGGATGTGAGAATTGGACTGTGAAGAAAGCTGAGTGCCAAAGAATTGATGCTTTTGAACTGTGGTGTTGGAGAAGACTCTTGAGAGTCCCTTGGACTGCAAGGAGATCCAACCAGTCCATTCTGAAGGAGATCAGCCCTGGAATTTCTTTGGAAGGACTGATGCTAAAGCTGAAACTCCAGTACTTTGGCCACCTCATGTGAAGAGTTGACTCATTGGAAAAGACTCCGATGCTGGGAGGGATTGGGGGCAGGAGGAGAAGGGGACGACCGAGGATGAGATGGCTGGATGGCATCATTGACTCGATGGATGTGAGTCTGAGTGAACTCCGGGAGTTGGTGATGGACAGGGAGGCCTGGTGTGCTGCAGTTCACAGGGTCACTAAGAGTCAGACACGACTGAGCGGCTGAACTGAACTGAACTATTAGTAGATATGGCTACATGATTCAGTGAGATCTATATAAATGGAATTTGCCAGCTACGATCTCCTGGAAAACACTTTGTGTTCAGGTGCTCAGGCATGTCCAACTCTTTGCAGTTCCATGGACTGTATAGCCTGCCAGGCTCATTCTGTCCATGGACTTTTCCAAGCATGAATACTGGAGCAGGTTACCATTTGCTACTCCAGGGAAACTTCCCAACCCAGAGATCGAACCATTATCTCTTGCATCTCCTGCATTGCAGACAGATTCTTTACCACTAGCACCACCCGAGAAGGCCAGGAAAGCACTTTTTAATTTATTTTTTATTGAAGTGTAGTTGATTTACAATGTTATGTTAATTTCTGCTGTATAGATAAGTGACTCATTTATATACATATATACATTGTTTTATATTATTTTCATTATGGATTATTCCAGGAGATTGTATATAGTTTCCTGAGCTATACAGTAAGACTTTGTTGCTTATATCCATTCTATATGTAATAGTTTGTATCTATTAACTGCAAACGCCCATCCGTCCCATGCCCCCCCACCCCACCATGGTAGCCATAAGTCTGTTCTCTATTCATGATTCTGTTTCCATTTCATAGATAGGTTCGTTTGTGCCATATTTTAGATCCACGTGTAAATGATGTCACATGGTATTCGTCTTTCTCCTTCTGATTTACCTCACTTAGTATGAGCTCTTGTTGCCTCCCTGTTGCTGCAAATGGCATTATTTCATTCTTTTTTATGACTACTATTCCGTTGTGTATATGTTCTTGTTGTCGTTCAGTAGCTCAGTCGTGTCTGACTCTTTGCTCCCCCCTTGGACTGCAGAACACCAGGCTTCCCTGTCCTTCACCGTCCCCCAGAGTTTGCTCAAACTCACATCCATAGAGCCGGTATGTGTGCACCACATCTGTTTTATCCGTTCATCTGCCAGTGGACATCGGGGTGGTTTCCCTGTCCTGGCTATTGTGAAGAGTGCTGCTGTGAATACAGGGGTGCCTTATAGTTTTGAATTATAGTGTTTTCCAGATGATGCTAGTAGTGAGATTGCTGGGTCACGTGGTAATTCCATTTTTAATCTTCTGAGACCCTCCACACTGTTCTCCACAGTGGCTGTATCAGTTTACATTTCCAGCAACACTCTAGCATTCATTATCTGTAGTCTTTTAAAGGATGGCCATTCTGACCAGCACACAGTGACACCTCATTCTAGTTTTGACTTGCACTTCTCGAATAAGTAGCAATTTTGAGCACTTTTTCATGTGCCTACTGGCCTTCTGTATGTCTTTGGAGACACGTCTGTTGAAGTCTTCCACCCATTTGTCTATTGGGTTGTTCAGGAAAGCCCTTTAAAAGATTCAGCTTTACCCTGTGTGGAGCAGAGACATGTTTCATGAGCTGCAGCAGCCGCTTTGCAACCAGAGAGTGTGTTAAAGATGGTCATGAATTCCCTTTATGATAACCACCCAGTGAAGAAATTGAAAACTGCTACTACCCCAGAGATCCTTCATGTGTCCCTTCCTGATCCCAACCCCTTCCCTTTCCCTGGAAGTAACCAATATCCTGCTCAGTCTCTTATTCATGGCGTTCCCCAACCCCACAGACGTGCAACACACCTATGTTTAAACGTTCCTTTTTAAAATAACATTCAGATATAAAGAGTACAGACTCAAAAGTCTTCATGGCAATGACAATGGTGTTCTCAGATCTGCATAGTCTCTCCTAATGATGAGCATCTTATTCACAAGAGAGACTAGCAAGACCCACATGTCCTACAAGTTCCCTTTTCTGCCTGTGTCTTTTTCTGTCTGACTCCCCTTTGCCCTAAAAGTCTCAGCAGAGTAGACAGGTTTTCTCCTGTGCCATATTCTTCCTTCCAACCCCAGCCTCAAGGCCAAGTCAAAATGGGGATAAATATTTCTTTCCTTACTTGATAAGAGAAACTCTAGGAAGACTAGCGTTTGCTATCCTACAAAAAGAACTAAAGGAGCTTAGGAAAATCCCCCATCTTAACAATGTCTAATGCCCAAGACTACTGCTTGCCAAAGAAGTCAAGAGCTTAACCTTTCCTGCCTGAACCACCAAGCATCCAGACTGGTAGTTCAAGGAGAATTGAGTGGCTTAAAATAACAACCCTTTATTCTGCTCATGTGTCTGCAGGTCAGCTGGGCAGGTTCTTCTGATCTCAGCTAAGCTCACTCATGCACCTGCGGCCCAGCTCTGGATTGGCTGCTTGGCTCTGCTGATCTTAGTTGGACTCTCTCGTATGTGCCCAGGGGTCACCTGACTCTCAGCTGTTCTGCAAAGGCCTTGCTGACCCATACGTATCATCCTCTGGCTGACTAGCCTGGCTATCCTCTCGTGGCAGTCACAGAGGAATAGGGGAGAAGCAGAAATGCACGAAGGATTTCTCAAGCCTCTGTAGCAAGTCTACTAACATCCTAAGACCAGTGACAACACACAAAACCTACATTCAAGTGATAGGGAAATGGATGCCATCTCTTTAGTGAGGCAGCTCATGAAGTCATAGAGCAAGGAGCTGGTGGCTCAGGCAAAGAATCTGCCTGCAGTGTAGGAGACCTGGATTCAATCCCTGTGTCGGGAAGATCCCCTAGAGAAAGAAATGGCAACCCACTCCAGTATTCTTGCCTGGGGAATTCCATGGACACAGGAGCCTGGTGGGTTACAGTCCATGAGGTTGCAAGGAGTCGGACATGACTGAGTGGCTAACACTTCCAGGGCAAACAGGATGGAGTAAGAGATGATCAAAGGGGATGTCCCTGGCAGTCCAGTGGTTAAGACTCACTCCCAACACAAGGGGCACAAGTTCGACCCCTGGTCAGGGAGCTAAGATCACACATGCCACATGGCACAGCCAACAAAGAAAAGAGAGAGAGGGTCAAAGGACTGGTGCTATCAAAGCAAGCAATCTGCCATACCCACCAACTGCCATGTGCTGTGGATTTAGGACAGTTCCTCAGCACTGCCAGACTGCCCCACAAGCTGGGGTTAAGAGGAAGCCCATAGGCAGAGGACTGCTAATACTGAGAGCAGCCCAGCATTGATAATTACTGGAATGGTGAGTGATAATGGACATGCGTGGGGCGCATCCATCAATCCACAGTGTGGTGGGTGGTTCGTGATAGAACAGACCCATCAGATTCTCATTCAAAAATTAGTCCTGGAGGCCAGACAGAAGTGACAGAAAAAGAAATTCACACAATTAGCAAGACAGAGAGAGTACCTAAGATTAGCTAGGTCTAGTCCTAAGCTACTATATGTTGAAATGTGCAAGCCTCCTTGTATACCTAAGTGAATATCTGTGTGTACATTGGTTGCCAAAAGATGGGCCAATTTCTCTATCTCTCCCTGTCTCCATTCCCCTTTGCAATGCAATTTTGTTGGTCTTTCAATCAAAGAGTACAGGAATTCCTCTTTATCCATGGTAAATACATGCCAAGAAACCCCCATCAGTGGATGTCTGAAGCCACAGGTAACACCAAACCTTTTTCTAAAACTTTATTCCTACGCTTCTATACCTATGATAAATTTCACTTTATAAATTAGGCACAGTAAGAGAGTATTCAAATTGCCAGCACCCCTAATCTTGCTCTTTGGCATCATGGTTCAGTAAAACAAGGGTTACTTTAACTCAAGCACTGTAGATACCAAGACAATCAATCTGATCACTGAGATAGTCTGCTAAGTTACTAACAGGTGGGACGTGCTGGGTAAAGTGAAGATTCAAGTCCAGGGCAGGACGGAGCAGGACAGTGCAAGATCTCATCATGCTTCTCAGAATAGCATGATTTATGATACAAATTTGCTTATTTCTGGCATTTTTCATTTCCTCTTTTCAGATCCCAGTTAATTACAGGTAACTGAAACCACAGAAAGCAAAGCTATGGGTAAGAGGGGACCGTTTATACATCCATGTCCATACCTCCTGAATCTGGGCTCGTGTTGCCAGCTCCTGTGACAGTCCAATGCAAGTCTGGGTCTCAAAGGATGCACAATTTTTGTATCCTTGCTACTATCACAAAAAGAAGCCTGTTGGGGAATGGGAGAGCCCACTTGGAAGACAACAGTCTCTCCAGCCAAAGTTATTCTAGACCCTTGAGCAGCAGCTGATCCTCAAAGCACAGAAGGTCTGCAGAGCTGCTCGTTCAACCCCAGCTAATCATAAACACCGGGGAGCGAGCTAAACCCGGGCTGGAGAAACACTCTACCCGACTCCAAGGGTCTTTCTTCTTTGGTGTGCCAATATGGTGTATTATATCAATCAATTTTTGAATATTGAACCAGCCTTGCTATCCTCAGGATAAACCCCACTTGGTTGTGATGTATTATTCCTTTATCATATTGCAGAATTCAAGTTGCTAATATTTTGCTGAAGATTTTTGCATCTGTATCATGAAGGTTCAGTTCAGTTCAGTCACTCAGTCTTGTCTGACTCTCTGTGACCCCATGGACTGCAGCACACTGGGCTTCCCTATCCATCACCAACTCCCGGAGTTTACCCAAACTCATGTCCATTGAGTCGGTGATGCCATCCAACCATCTCATCTTCTTTCATCCCCTTCTCCTCCCACCTTCAATCTTTCCCAGCATCAGGGTCTTTTCAAATGAGTCAGTTCTTTGTATCAAGTGGTCAAAATATTGGAGTTTCAGCTTCAGCATCAGTCCTCCCAAGGAATATTCAGGACTGATCTCCTTTAAGATAGACTGGTTTGATCTCCTTGCAGTCCAAAGGACTCTCAAAAATCTTCTCCAACACCACAGTTCAAAAGATCAATTTTTTGACACTCAGCTTTCTTTATAGTCCAACTCACACATCCACACATGACTACTGGAAAAACAATAGCTTTGACTAGATGGACCTTTGTTGACAAAGTAAGGTCTCAGCTTTTTAATGTGCTGTCTAGGTTGGTCATAACTTTTCTTCTAAGAAGCAAGCATCTTTTAATTTCATGGCTGCAGTCACCATCTGCAGTGATTTTGAAGCCCAAAAATATAAAGTCTGTCACTGTTTGCATTGTCTCCCCATCTATTTGCCAAGAAGTGATGGGACCAGATGCCATGATCTTAGTTTTCTGAATGTTGAGTTTGAAGCCAACTTTTTCACTCTCCTCCTTCACTTTCTTCAAGAGGCTCCTTAGTTCTTCTTCACTTTCTTCCATAAGGGTGGTGTCATCTGCATATCTGAGGTTATTGATGATCTGTTGGATCATCCATTGTATCGTGAAGATTATTGGTCTATTGTTGGGTTTTGGTCTTTTTCTTTCTTTGAAACTATACATTCTTTTTCTGCGTAACTAATAATTAGCAAAGACTATGACTGTATAATATTGAGAAGCACAGAACAAAATACAGCCATTGGAGTACAGGCGCTCTACAATATGGTGTTGGTCTCTGCCACACATGGTCTTTTTCTTTCTTTTACTCTCTTTGGTTTTTCTATCAAAGGAATGCTAGACTCATAAATGAGTTTGTAAGTATTCCCTTCCTGGGGATTTTCTGGTAGATATTTTGTAGAAATTGTGCTATGTCTTCATTAAATGTTTGGCAGAATTTTCCAGTGGAGCCTTCTAGACCTGGAGTTGTCTTTTTTTGCAGGTTTCTAAATATAAATTATGTTTCTTTGCTAGATATAAGGCTGGTCAGATGGTCTATTTTTTCTTGAATAAATTTTGGTAATTTTTTTTTACTTTCAAGAAATTGGGCCATGCTATTTCTGTTATTGAATTTATGTTCATAGTTTTCTCTTTATTATCTTTTTAAATCATGCAGAGTCTATAGCGATATCTCCCCTGTGTTACTTCTGATACTGGTAATTTGTGTCTTCTCTCTTTTTTTCTTCCAAGTATGGCTGTTGGTATACAAATTTTGTTGATCTTTTCAAAGAATCGTCTTTTTGTTTCATTGATTTTTCTGTCTTTCCGATTTTATTTCATTGATTTCTGCTTTTGTCATTACTATTCCCTTCATTCTGCTAGTTTTGAATTTATTTTACTAGTTGTGTAAAGCGAAAGTTTAGATTACATATTTGAGGCTTTTCTTCTTTTTTAGTGTTTGCCTTTAATAACACAATTTTCTCTAAATGCTGTTGTTCAGTTGCTAAGTCATGTCCAAGTCTTTGCAATCCCATGGACTGCAGCAGGCCAGGCTTCCCTATCCTTCCTTATCTCCCAGAGTTTGCTCAAACTCATGTCCATTGAGTCGGTGATGCCATCCAACCATCTCATCGTCTATTGCCTCCTTCTTCTCCTGCCCTCAATCTTTCCCAGCATCAGGGTCTTTTCTAATGAATTGGCTCTTCACACCAGGTGGCCGAAGTATTGGAGCTTCAGCTTCAGCATCAGTCCTTCTGATGAATATGCAGGGTTGATTTCCTGTAGGATAGACTGGTTGGGTCTCCTTGGACTCTCAAGAGTCTCTTCCAATACCGCAGTTCAAAAACATCAATTTGGCACTCAGCTTTCTTTATGGTCCAACTTTTACATCTGTACATAACTACTGGAAAAACCATAGCTTTAACTATACAGACCTTTGTCAGCAAAGTGATGTCTCTGCTTTGTAATACGCTGCTTTTCATAGCTTTTCTTCCAAGGAGTATGCGTCTTTTAATTTCATGGCTGCAGTCACTGTCCACAGTGATTTTGGAGCCCAAAATTGGGTGGGCCAAAAAGCATGTTCAGGTTTTTCCACAAGATGTTAAAGAAAACCCCAAAAGAACTTTTGACCAATTCAATATTACATTTTTATTTTATTTTATTTTTTGAAAGCTAGTACCAGTACCATTTTGTTTAGTACTCTAGGAAATTTTAGGTTACTTTTTAAAAACGAAAGCAAAGAAATTCAAAATTCCCAAAGTAACAAGGCAGGAGATAAGAATTCTATAATCCAGAAATGGTTGGTGAGCTTTCAGTCAGAGCAAGGGAGAGGTCACATCAGTAACTCACACAACAGATACTGAGAAAACCACAGGGTAGATTGGTGTCGAAACTGGAGGTTAAGCTCTCCAGCCCAGTAAGGCGACAGATCCTTCAGCCTTGAGGGGTCATTCGTCAGTGAATAGGTCTGAAAGAGAAGGGGCACGGAGGAGGGAAGATCGTGCCTAATTTAACATCAAGTTGCCCCTGGCGTTCAGTCTGGCACATGGCTGAGGTTCGTGGACCCTCCTCCCTCCATGCCCTTCTGAGCCCCTGCCACCAGCAGAGCTAGAAACCACAGACGTGTGCCACTCACTGCCCACACACCCCCCACTCCAGGTCAATGGCTGTTCATGTGGCAAAGGGCAGACTTTCTTGCTCCTCCATTCCACTACACGGGGAGGCTGACCCACAGAAAATGAAAGAGGTGGGCAAGACATCTGTGAAAGCCCAATGACAGAAATGATATGAAATAACCTGGCAAAGGATTGACATTTTTCCCCATATGCTGACCTCCAGTGGAAGTTCATCACAAGGTATTTGTTATTTCACTGGATGCTTCCCTGAAGTACTGACTGGTCTTCTCAGGGTGCAGCCAGGCAGGGACAAGAAAGAGCTGCTCCTGCTTCTGCAGGGCATGGCCTCCTCCTAGGGCCCATCAGTTCAGTAAGCATTCTCAGCAGCCAGAGGCTAAACCAGACTCTCCTGGTGCAGACAGCTCTGTGTGAGCCCTCAGACCCATGTTGGCTGCAGGAGCTCCAGCCCTCCAGTCCACCTGCCCCTGTGAACAGCTCAGAGCTGGCGCCAGCTTTCCCAGCTAAGATCTCCCTCACACTGGGGTCCTCAAGGACAGATATTAGCTGTCATCCTCGAGAGCTGCAGAAATGCTCCCCATGGAATTTTTTCCAGCAGTTGGTACAAACCGGACACTCTTGAAGTTGATTGTCCATTCTCCAGAGTTCTCGAGTGGCATCTCAGAGCAGAGGAATTCGCTCCCCCTCCCGATGACCCTCTCAAACACAGACCAGGTCCCATCCCCGAGGTCCTAGCAGCAGATCTCCCACAACGAAAAGCTCTTGGGAAGAACTTGGGTCTCCACATGAGCTCTTCCTGGGAGAAACCACTCAGAGTCCCTCCCACCCAGTGCATCAGGGTTATCACAGCCCAAGTACAGTGACATCAAGTAAAAAGCAATGCATAACAAATACATACACATATGTCTCCAGAGTTCAAGTGCACATCCAGTTTTCCTTATCGGGATATAAATAAATCTCATAGCGCTACAAAAATATGGAGTCGTCTGAGAGGTTTACAGTGGTCCCCGGTACTGTATGTAGGAGGGTATTAAATAAAACAGCTATCGATTATTAAAAGTGAATTAGTTCAATCAAGTTATAGTATCATCCTTCAGACTAAAGTGCTCTGATATAACTAACGTGATCCTGAGAAGGAATCCCACTGCCAATCATCTTGCCTCTTAACTTTGATACAATAAGAACGAACACCGAGAGAGTTCTGTTTAATAACTGCTCTTTCCTCAAGCCCTGCCCACCCCCTCGGCCTGTGACATTCTCTCCCAAGGAGAGATGTCAGGATTTGACAAGATTTGACAAGATTCTGTCTCAACTGGGACCAAAAAAAAAAAAATGAGTAATATAGAAAACATTCTAATATTGGGTTACTAACAATGAAATTACCTGAAGAGTCTGAGTTGTTTAGTCGCTAAGTCAAGTCCAACTCTTTGCAACCCTGTGGACTGTAGCCCACCAGGCTCCTCTGTCCATGGGATTCTCTAGGCAAGAATACTGGACTGGGTTGCCTTTTCCTTCTCCATATATTTTTATTTTCATTGAATATTCAAAATATTTTCTAATTTATCTTGATCTTTCTTTTTGGCCCATAGATTTTAAAATTTTTTCATTTATTTATTCTTAAATTTTATTTGTTTATTTATTTTTTGCTGCACCGGATGCTTTTTTTTGCACAAGGGCTTTCTCTGGTTGCAACCATCAGGGGCTACTCTTCATTGAAGTGTTCAGGCTTCTCATTGCAGTCTCTTCTATTTTTGCAGAGCATGGGCTCTAGGTGGTTGTGCTTCAGTATCTGCAGAAAGTATCAGTTCAGTTCAGTCGCTCAGTCGTGTCTGACTCTTTGCGACCCCAGGAATCGCAGCACCCCAGGCCTCCCTATCCATCACCAACTCCCAGAGTTCACTCAGACTCACGTCCATCGAGTCAGTGATGCCATCCAGCCATCTCATCCTCTGTAGTCCCCTTTCCTTCCTGCCCCCAATCCCTCCCAGCATCGGAGTCTTTTCCAATGAGTCAACTCTTCTCATGAGGTGGCCAAAGTACAGGAGTTTCAGCTTTAGCATCATTCCTTCCAAGGAAATCCCAGGGCTGATCTCCTTCAGAATGGACTGGTTGGATCTCCTTGCAGTCCAAGGGACTCTCAAGAGTCTTCTCCAACAACACAGTTCAAAAGCATCAATTCTTTGGCGCTCAGTCTTCTTCACAGTCCGACTCTCACATCCATACATGACCACTGGAAAAACCATAGCCTTGACTAGACGGACCTTTGTTGGCAAAGTAATGTCTCTGCTTTTGAATTTGCTATCTAGGTTGGTCATAACTTTTCTTCCAAGGAGTAAGCATCTTTTAATTTCATGGCAGAAAGTATATGTTATGATAATTTTTAAATATTGGGAGATATTTCAAATATTTTTTGTTAGCGATTTCTAGCTTAATTCCAGTAAGGTCAAAGCTTGTACTTGGAATAATTTCAAGTCTTTAAAATTTGCTAAAGATTGTTTTATGATCCAGGATGTGGTCTATCATGATGAATGCCCACCTGCACCTAAAATGAATGAGTACTTTGCTTCTATTGGGTCTTTATAAGTGTCAGTTAGGACAAGCTGGTTGATGGTATTGTTTAAGTCTTCTTTACCACGGACAGCGGACCATGGTGGGCCACAGTCCAAGGGGTCGCAGGAGCTGGACAGGACTGAGTGACTAACACTTTCACTTTCTTTACCCTTTCTGATTTACTGTTTACCTTTTTTTTTCATTCAATTAGTGAGTGAGGAGTGTTGAGGTCTCCAGCTGTAATTGGACTTGTCTGTTTCTCCTTACCGTTCTATCAGTGTTTGCCTCTCTTACCTACCCATACCGTCCTTAGGCGCATACACGTCAAGGACTGTTGGAGAATTGACCCCTTTGCTATTGTGTTTTCCACGATAACTATCCTAGCTCTGAAGTCTGCTTTGTCCAAATTAGTGTAGCTACTCCAGCCTTCTTTAGCATTAACATGGTATAGCTTTCTCTCTCTCTATTTTCAATTTACCTGTGTCTTTATATTTAAAGTGACTTCTTATAGACAACACAGACTTAACTTATAGATAAATTAGTCTGGTCTTGTTTTTTCCTAATTCAATCTGTCAGTCTCTGTCTTTTAATTGGTGTATGCATTTAGACCGTATAAGCTTAAACGATTATTGAAATACTTGGATTTATAGCTGCCGCCTTGTCACTTTGTCCCACATTAATTTGCTACTGGATCTGTTACTTGTTTCTGTTTGTCTTTCTTTTGTGTTTTCTTCACTGGTTTTAACTGAGCATTTTGCATGATTCTGTTTTCTCTCCTCTCTTAGGATGTCAATCACATTTCTTTTAGAAACCTTTTTGTGACTGACTTCAATTTCGCAATATACATTTACAACCAGTCCAAGTTCACTTTCAAATAACACTGTATTGCTTCACAGGCAGTGCAAGTATCTTATTAATACACTGGCATATTCCTAACCCCTCCCTCCTAGCACTGCTGCCATGCATTTCACGGATTCATAACCATAATCATTCAGTATATTGCTGCTACTAGTATTTTGAACAAATAGATTAACTAAGAATAAGGAAAATAAAAGGTTTGACGTTACCTTCATAATTTCTTCTCTAACACTCTTTCTTTGTGTGGAGCTGAGTTTCTGACTTACATCAGTTTCTTCTGACTAAAGACCTCCTTTTAGAGGGTGGCCTGAACTGAGAGAGTAGCATGGAAACATATGCATTACTATATGCAAGAGAGAGAGCCAGTGGAAATTTGCTCTATGACACAGGCAGCTCAAATCAGGTGCTCGGTGACAACCTAGAGGGATGGGATGGGGTGAGGGGTGGGAGGAAGCTTCAAGAGGAAGGGGGGAAAGTGGAAGTGCTAGTCGCTCAGCTGTGTCCAACTCTTTGGGACCCCATGGACTATAGTCTGCCAGGCTCCTCTGTCCATGGACTTCCCCAGGCAAGAACACTGGAGTGGGTAGCCAGTCCCTTCTCCAGAGGATCTTCCCGACCCAGGGATTGAGCCTGCGTCTCCTGCATTGCAAGCGGATCCTTTACCACCTGAGCCACGAGGGAAGCCCAAGAGGGAGACGTACACACATCCCAGGCTGATTCATGCGGAGGTACAGCAGAAACAACACAGTACTGTAAAGCACTTATCCTCCAATTAAAAATGAATAAATTTTTAAAGATCAAGAGCTCCTTTTGACATTTCTCACAAGGCCGGTCTACTGATGACCAGTTCCTTCAGCTTTTGTTTGTCTGAAAACTCATTATTTCTCTTTGACTGTTCAATGATAATTTCACTAGATACAAAAATATAGGTGGAGAGTTCTTTTTTTCTTTCAGTAACCTTAAACATTTCACTTCACTTTCTTTTGCTTGTGTTGTTTCCAAATAAATGTCTGATGTAACTCTTACGCTAGTTCCTCTACAGATAAGATGAGCTTTCTTTGGTTTCTTGCAAGATTTTCCCTTTGTCTTTGATTTTCTGCAGTTTGACGATGATATGCTTAGGTAGATTATTTAGTATTTATTCTTGTTAATGTTCTCCAAGCTTTCTAGATCTGTGATTCATGTCTTTCATTAATTTTGGAACATTCTCAGTCATTATTTATCCTGGTGCTCTGTAATTTGACAATAATGTGCTTAGGTGTCATTTTTCATGCATTTATTCTGCTGGTTCTGTAAGCCCCCTGGATTGTGGTGTGATGACCAACATTAACTGGGAGAAATTCAGTCACTGTTATTTCAAATATTTCTTCTATTCAAATTTTTCTGTTTCCTTCTGATATTCTTACTTCATATATGTTGCACCTTTTGTAATTGTCCCACGATAGGTGGATATTCTGCTCCACTTTTTTCATTCTTCATTCTCCTTACTTTCCATTTTCAAAAGTTTCTATTTCCACGTCTCCAAGCTCCCTGATTTTTTTTCCTTGCCTATATCCAGTTTGCTGACAAGCCCATTGAAAGTATTCTTCATTTCTGTTATCATTGTTTTCATTTCTAGCATCTTGTTTTGATGCTTTCTTAGCATTTCTTTTCCTCTGCTTGCATTATCCACCCAAGCTTGTGTGTTGTGCTTTTCCCACAAGTGTTGTTAGCATATTTATTGTTGCTATTATAAACTTATGGTGTGAGAATTCCAAATTTTCTGCTGTCTCTGAATATGGCACGGATGTCTTCTCTGAATCTCCAGTGTTTTGGGGGGTGGGGCAGAGGGGTTGGGAGCAGCTTCCTGATTTCTAAGCAGCACCGGCTTCCTTCTGTTGCCTCTCCAGCCATTCCAAGGTTCTTACAACCAATTCTGTATATTAAATCTATCTCTGGTTGGCATATTTAGAAAGGTCGTATTAGATACTGACTGAAACAGCCAGGTGGCACGGTAGTAAAGAATCCACCTGTGATGAAGGAGTTACAGAAGACGGGGGTCTGATCCCTGGGTCAGAAAGATCCCCTGGAGAAAGGAAACGGCAACCCAGTCCAGCATTCTTGCCTGGGAAGTCCTGTGGACAGAGGAGCCTGGTGGGTTACAGTCCATGGGGCCACAAAGAGTCAGACATGACTGAGCAAGGGAGCACAACAATGACAGAATAGACGGAATAGAGCTCGCATTCGAGGTTTCTGGGCTGCCGCGCGTGGACAGCCAGAAGAATTCTCCTTAATACCACTGTAGCAGAATCTATTCGGAAGTATGTGCCTTGGAGAGCAGCAAAGACCTAAAGGTTGTCATGGACCGCAAATGAGAAAAGGAGACAAAAATTTTAATTCATATATTTATTTGTGTTCTTATCCTGCTCTTAACTGCTGTTTGCCTTTAACATGATACACACCACTGTTAAAATTAAATGTGGATTTTGTGCCATCTTATAAAAATTGTTTTAAATTGATGTTTTTAAATAGATGAATGGATAAACTGGGGTACGTCTGTACAATGTAATATTATCTGGCACTAAAAAGAAATGAGCTGTCACACCATGAAAAGGCATGGAAGAAACGTAGAAACATATTACTAAGTGAAAGAAGCCGATCTGAAAAGGCAACATACTGTAGGATCCAACTCAATGGCATTTTAGAAAAGGCAAAACCCTTAGAAAGTAAAAAGATTAGTGGTTGCTAGGGGTATGGAGGGAAGGAGAGATGGCTAGGCAGAGAACAGAGAATTTTTAGGACAGGGAAATTATTCAGTATAATATTATGATAGTGGATATATTTTACATTTCTCAAAACCCATAGAACTTCCAACACAAAGAGAAAACCCTAATATAAACTAGAGTCTTCAGCAGTAGAGACGTGTCGATGATAGTCGATCAGTTATAACAGAGGACCACTCTTGCGGAGAAGGTCAACAGTGGTGGGGGTGGGGGGTATATGGGAACTCTGTGCTGTCCACTGAAGTTTTGCTGTGAACCTAAAACTGTTCTTGAAAAAAAGAAATTAAGTGTATATATATACACACTGCTGCTGCTGTTTAGTCACTTAATCGTGTCTGACTCTTTTGCAACCCCATGGGCTGTAGGCTGCCAGGATCCCTTTTCTGTGGCATTCTCCAAGCAAGAATACTGAAGTGGGTTGCCATTTCCTTCTCCAGGGGATCACCCTGAACCAGGGATCGAACTTGCGTCTACTGCTGATAGGCAGATTCTTTACCACCGAGCCACCTGGAAAGGTATATATACACACACACAAACACAATAATTACACTTAGAAGAATATTGTACAAAATATACTTAATTTAGTGATAGAGACACTGGCTTATTAATCCATGTAACAAGGAGAAAACAAACTTTCTTACAAATTTCCTCCTCTCCTACATTCCTATGAAAACCAAAATATTAAAACATTATTAGATCAGAAATAAAAAACATTGGTTGTGTTATACAGGAACTAGAACTATTCTTTAGGTAGTTTTTAAAATCTTCTGTTTTGCAGAAATTAATCCTTCCAGAAACATCACAGAAACTGCAAGCCTAACTTCATGTTTCTGTAAAGAGGAGGAGAAAAGGGATCCTAGGCCAACGTGCACATGTCTTGGAATGCTCGCTTGCAAACACAATCACATTTGCTTCATGCTAAAGCAAGATCACAGGGACATGCAGCAGTGAAACTAAATGAGGGGATGGTAGCAACATGCTCGAATGGCTTCTTATCTGCGCCAGTCTCGAAAAGTACATTACACTCCAAAGGAAGAGGTAATAGTACAGCTGAATGACAGTATATTTATTATTACAAGAAAAATGAGTTGGTTTAATACCCTGAAACTACATTTGATAAGTGTTCTTTCAGTCAACAAACAAAAACAAAACTTTTTTGTTTTTACCATCTGACCTTCCTCCATCTGTGCTTGGCCCATGCTTCTGTCACAGTTAACAGTTGTAAGCCACAGAAGCTGGACTCGGGTTGAATAAGAAATAAGAATATTCAAAGGACATCACAAATCCTTTGGAGGACTGGAGACCCAGGTTAGACATGAGCTCCCAGAGACAGTTCTCAAATCCACACTGCAGAAACAGTCTGATGAGAAAACAGTTACCACCACCACTGCCAACAGGCAGTAATTATGCAGTTTGAACCACTGCTGTATCCATGCCAGGAATTCTGCCTCACAGCCTTAACCTCCAAAGAAAGAGCAAGTCCACCATCTGTATTACTTCGCTAGTTCTCCAGAGAAAATGAACCAATAGGAGCTACGTACAGTTGACTGTTGAACAGCACAGGTTTGAACTGCATGGGTACGTTTCTATGCAGACTTTTTCCCACCAAATAAACACTGCAGGACTACATGACCTGTTGTTGTTGTTCATGGATTTTTGACTGAACAGGGGGTTGGTGCCCCTAACCTCCCGCGTGTTCAGGGTCAACTATATACACAAAAGAGAAATCTATTTTTAGAAATTGGCTCATGTGGTTAGGGAATCTCGGTTAGGTCCACAGTCTGATTGAGTAAGCTGGTGAGGCAGAGTTGTAGTTCAAGTCCAGAGGCAGTCTGCTGGTAAAATTCCCTCTTGCTTGAAGGAGGTCAGTTCTATTCAGGCCTTCAAGTAATTGAATGAGGCTTACCCACATTTGGACTTCCCCAGGGGCTCAGCGGTAAAGAATATGTCTGCAATACAGAAGCCACAGGTTCGATCCCTGGGGTGGCAAGACCCGCTGGAAGAGGGTATGGCAACCCAACTCCAGCATTCTTGCCTGCTGAATCCCCAGGGACAGAAGAGCCTGGGGGGCTACACTCCATAGGGTCTCAAAGAGTTGGACGCAACTAAAGCAATTTAGCACACACCCACATTGGAGAAGGAGATCTGCTTTATTCAATCCACTGATTTAAATCTTAATTTCATCTAAGCACACCCTCACAGAAACTCTAGAATGACCAAATATTTGGGTACCGTGGACCCACCTAGTTGACACATAAAAATTAACTATCATACCCTCCCAGCCCTCTGCTGTCACCAGCTTTTCGAGTCAAAGTTTGGCAAAGACATGTTTGATTTACAGAGTGAACCAGCAGGAGCCCAGGCAGGAAAGAGATGGCACACAGAGAAGGATAATTGCGGAATGTTTATTAAGAGGGCTGTTTGCAGTGATGTGGGGATGGATGGCGACACACTCAGAGGGCTAGCAGATGGTGAGCCATTACCGTACAACAGGGGCCAAGGGAGGGCACCATTCCTGAAGGTCAGCTGGGATAATACAGGTCGCCAATAGTTTCATTTTGTTTTGTTTACATTTTATTGGATTATAGTTGATTTCCAATGTTGTGTTTGTTTCAGGTACACAGCAAAGTGGTTCATGTACATATGTGTGTGTGTGTGTATATATATATATATATATATTCATTTTTTCAGAGTCTTTTCCCATATAGGTTATAATAAAATATTAAGTAGAGTTCCCTGTACTATACAGGAGGTCCTTGTTGGTTATCTATCTTATTTATAGTAGTATGTGTGTGTTAATCCTGAGCTCCTGATTTATTCCTTCCCACAGCGTTCCCCCTTTGGTAACCATAAGTTTGTTTTCACCACTGTAAGTCTGTTTCTGTTCAGTTTTTTATCATTGTTTAAAGTTAGATTCTACTTACACATGATATCATATGATATTTGTCTTTCTCTGAATGACTCGCTTTGCTTAGTATGGTCATTTCTAGATCCATCCGTGTTGCTGCAAATGGCATTCTTTCTTTCTTTTTGTGGCTGAGTAACATTCCATTGTGTACGTATACCACATCGTATTTATCCATTCCTCTGCTGATGGACATTTAGGTTGTCTCTGTGTCTTGCCTGTTGTAAATCATGCTGTAATGAAGGGTACATGCATCTTTTCTAATTATGGTTTCCTCCGGATATATGCTCAGGAGTGGGATTGCTATATAAGGTAGTTCTATTTTTAATTTTTAAGGAAGCCCCATGCTGTTCTCCATAGTGGCTGTACCAACTTACATTTCCACCAACAGTGTGGGAGGGTTCCTTTTTCTCCACACCCTCTCCAGCATTTACTGTTTGTACACTTTTTGATGATGGTCATCCTGACTGGTGTGAGGTAATACCTCATTCTGGTTTCGATTTGCATTTCTCTGATAATTAGTGATGTTGAGCATCATTTCATGTGTCTTTTGGTCACCTGTAGGTCTTCTTTGAAGAAATGTCTATTTAGATCTTCTGCCCCTTTTCTGATTAGATATTTTTCTGACATAGCACTGCATGAGTTGTTCGTATATTTTGGAGATTCATCCCTTGTCAGCTGCTTCATTTGCAAATATTTTCTCTCATTCTGTGAGCTGTTGCTTTGTTTTGTTTCGGTGTTTGGGGGAAATTTACTGAGGGAAGCTTTCAGGTGCCAAAAGGATGCTGAGCTTTTCTCCATCACTAGCAGGTGTCACGGCTGGTGGCTTTCTCATGAGAACTAGTTGGAAGGCCAGACTGCAGTGGCCACAATAGCCACAAGCGGCAATAACAATCACCAATCATCCCACAAGATGCTGACTTTCTATCCACCATATTCACACACCTGGTTTCGGTGCAAAGTTTCTCATCTGTGTTCTCCACCAGGTTGGCAAGGTCATCAGTGATCTCTCTGACAGTCTCTCATCCCCACTGTGTTCCTGGTACAGGAAGGACAGTGAGCACACTTTATGGAACAGACGGAGCTGAGGGAGTCTGGATCCCACTGCTCTCTCCTTCCACTCTCCAGTCGCCTGCTATTGGCTAAAGTCAACCAGAAGCCAGAGACGACGAAACCAAGTAAGTGCATGCAGGTCTCTTGGGGGACAGGGCATGTAGAGAAGGGCGGAAAGCAGATCTGGAGAACCTAGGTCACTGGCCTAGACACCAGCTGTAAGTCTAGGAAGGTGAGGGCCAAGTGTGTGAGACCTGTCTCCTACATTCAGGAAGTAGGGTTTGTGGATGAGGGAAATTTCCAAAATAGAAGAAAGTTGTCCCCATGATGCTGGGTGGACACACCAAAAAAACAATTTAGACTCCATCATTTGGGTACCTCCCCAAGGATCAAAGATACCTCCACACAGTAGCCGCTGATGCAGACCACAGTCTCCAACCTCACAGAAGCTGAAGACAACAAGGACCTCCTCATACACAGGACTTTATCTCCTCTTCCAGAACATCCTTGTCCTGCAACTCCAAATCGTCCATCTCTTCAATCAAGCCTTCATTTTCCCTTGAGCGAAATCGGACACTTCTAATGTCATTTGAGAAAAAGAAACAAAAGACAAACATGCCTGTAATAAAACAAAGGAAAAAAAAAAAAACTTCATTTCAGCAAGGACCCACTGAATATGTAATTTAGTACACAAGTCTCCAATTTAATCTTAGAAATACTCAACTCCGTGTTAAAGGATGTTGGCCTGAATTGAGGGGAGACCTCAAAAGGTCATTTAGCAGCCTTCTGCCACCTTCCCAGCAGCTTGGACAGTGAGTTACCAGTGTGGGGTTTGGGGTCAATGGAAACTGGTATCAGCCCTCCCTCCAGGTGTCTTCTTAAAAACACACACATCTATGCAAATATAAGCTTAAAGTCCAAAGCCAGAAGCCATACTTGTGAAAACAGACCACAGTCAAAGTTGCAACCTGGCTCAAAGGCAAGCCGGCCTTGCCACAGTGAATCGCAGGGCCTGTGCTGAACTTCATGTTTTTTTTTAGGTGCCAACATTTAAGAAGCATAAAATTCAACACCCACATCCAGATTGCCAACTTCTCCTAAAATTTAGATTGCTCTAGGAAACTGCACCCATATTGTAGCGTGGCAGCACTCAGAGGGAGCCGGGAAATGACTGACTCCTTTGCGGGACACAAGCTCTTCAGGCCTCCAAGGTTTTGTCCCCAAGAAACGGGCTAACTATGAGTGACTGTATTTCTAATTGTGCTTTTGTTTTGCTTATAATCGAGTTAGAAAAATATTTCTCTATCAAAACGTGGGGAAGGGACTTCCCTTGTGATCGAGTGGCTAAGACTTCCTGCTCCCAAGGCCTGGGATCAGTCCCTGGTCAGGGAACTGGATCCCACATGCTGCAAGTAAAGATCCTGTGTGCCACAGCTAAGACCTGGTGCAGCCAAATAAATAAATACTTTTTTTTGAAAAAGTGGGGAAATTAGAGACAGACTAAGAGAACCACATGTTTCAAGAAGAAGGGCTGGGAGCCTGTTTCTGGGCCGAAATGACCCAGCCTGTCTTGCTTGTTTATGCTTTGTGCACAGTCCCGAGTGACACGTGGGATTTTGAGACCTGGTTTGACCCCAGGCGCCTCCTTTAGACCCACCTTAGCCTCTCGGTTCCTTATTTGCTTTAACCGCCTTTTCAAACCCTAAACCTGTAGGCTGACCTCATTTTATTGCACTTTGTTTTATTATACTTCATAGATTCTGCATTATTTTTTCCTTTTTTTTTTTTAAAGCAAACTGCAAGTTCGTGGCAACCCTGAATCCAGCAAAGTTATTGACACAATTTTTCCAGCAGCCTCTGCTTGCTTCGTGTCTCAGTGTCACATTTTTGTAACTCTCGCAATATTTCAAGCTCTGACATTATTATTTTCGTCTTTGTTATGGTGATCTGTGATCTTTGATGCTACTATTGCAAAACAATGATGACTCGCTGAAGGCACAAATAATGGTTAACATTTTTTGAGCAGTAGGTGCTTTTTTTTTTTTAAGGCCACACTGTGCAGCATGTGGGATCTTAATGTGCTGACCAGGGACCAAACCTCTGCCTCTGCATTGGGAGCACAGAGTCTTAACCACTGAACCAGCAGGAAAGTCCCTGCTGCTGCTGCTGCTAAGTCCCTTCAGTCATGTCCGACTCTGTGCGACCCCGTAGACGGCAGCCCACCAGGCTCCCCCGTCCCTGGGTTTCTCCAGGCAAGAACACTGGAGTGGGTTGCCATGTCCTTCTCCCTAGCAGTAGGTATATTTTAATCAAGGTATGTGTATTTTTTTTTACATAATGCTGTTGCCCACCTAACAACTACTGTACAATATAACATAACTTTTGTATGCGCTGGGAAACCAAAAAATATGTGTGACTTGCTTTATGTGATGTTAGTTTTATTGTGATATCTGGAACCAAGACTGTATTATCTCCAAGGTGTGGCTGTAACTTTTTAACTCCAAAGTGCTCTCTGCCCCCTATGAATGTGGAGATGCTTGATTTCTTATATATTCAGTCACTCAGCATGCATCCAACAAATGATAATTGAGCGCTTGCAGGCAAGGCACCTGAGACAGAACAAGGCAGGCATGATCTTGGCCCTCATGGAGCAACCACTCTGTCCAACTCTTTTCCAGAAACTTCCTACAGTATATTACCATGGGGAAACCTCATTTTTTGGTGAGCAGTTGCACAGCTTTCTCCTGAGCCTGTCCACTGACCCGTGAAAGTATCCTTGCAAACAGTAACAGGGGTTACTTTCTATGAGCAAAACCAAAGAAGTTGTTCAGTTTCTCAGTCATGTCCGACTCTGTGACCCTATGGACTGTGGCACGCCAGGCTTCCCTGTCCCTTACTATCTCCTGGAGTTCTCCCAAGTTCATGTCCATTGAGTCGGTGATGCCATCCAACCATCTCATCCTCTGTCGTCCCCTTCTCCTCCTGCCTTCAATCTTTCCCAGCATCAGGGTCTTTTCCATTAAGTTGGCTCTCCACATCAGGTGGCCAAAGTATTGAAGCTTCACGGATCACTGCCTTGTCGTGGCGAAGGGGCTTGCATAATTCAATGAAGCTATGAGTCATGCCATGCAGGGCCACTCAGGACAGACAGATCATAGTGGAGAGTTCTGGCAAAATGTGGTCTACTGGAAGAGGGGATGGCAAACCACTCCAGTATTCTTGCCATGGGAGCCCCATGAATCATGTAAAAAGGTGGAAAGAAGGAGACAGCTGGGCAGAAATCATCTTCACTGATTACCAGTCATTCAGGATAGACCGCCCCAAGTTGCAGTGGCTTATTTCTCATTCCTGCTGCTAGATGTCTTGGATCGGCCACAGTGCTCTGCCAGTTGGTGGCACAGCCCCTGGCACCCAGGCCAGCTGATAGCAGGAAGAGAGCCGAATGGTAGCCCTGAGATCTTCTGCTTGGGGTCTCACCTCATGGTTCTCTGGCTAAAGCAAGCCTCCTGGCCACACTTGAGTTCTCCAGGGCAAGGAGGTACAGTCTTCCGTCCAGCAGGAAGGGGATCACATGGAGAGATGTTTGGTATTGTGAACAATAGTATGGTCAACCACAATGAGTGTTACCAAGCATGTCATTTGGTCCCTTGAGACCAAAATAAAGAGTTTGGCGTTAAAATCATATTCATCAAAAAATGACAGTCTCTATGGGATTTCCAGTGGTTAAGAATCTGCCTTGCAATACAGAGGGTGTGGGTTTGATCCCTACTTGGGGAACTAAGATCCCACATGTGGTAGGGCAAGTAAGCCCGCACAGCACAACTAGAGAAGCCTGTGAGCCACAAGGAAGAACCCATGTGCCAAAACCAAGACCCAGAACAGCAAAAAAATTGAGTCTGCAGTGAAAAAGCCAAATAGTGTATCGAAGGAAGGAACCAGGAAGCCAACGCAGCTCCATCCTGTGCTCCTCGTGGCTGCAGCCCCAGCCACATTTGCCCGCAGAGCAGAGAGATGCTCACACCGGGCACCCCAACCCGCTTTCCAGGGTGAAGTTTCCCTGCCTACTCATTATGGCTAAGTGACTGAAACAGGAAGCCCAGAAAATTGTTTGGGGAGGATATTAAATAACTTCCTGACTTAATTGATTGATGAATAACAACTTCTAAAATTAGCCCTGCATTTCATTACTTAATGTCTGAAATGAAATCCACTCAGCTTACCTGAAATTCTGGGAAATGCAAATGTTGAACAAATGCCGTTTAAGTGCCCCAAATCATCTTCCTCTGCAGTTGTCTTCCGGGAGTTCCCTGGGGTGGTGGGGCGGGGGGTGCTCAGTCTCATCTGTACAGCCCAAATTTCCTCCACAGTTTCCAAGAGCACGTACATGTTTACACTCTGCATCATCAGAAAGGAATTCGTTCTTTAGATAAAGACTGGGAATCGAAATCTACAACTACTTGCCACCCATGCTAAGTCTTAACCTTTGTCTCCAAAAATTCACCAGTAGAAATTGTCAAAAAGAGCAGGCAGCTATGGTGACTCTAAAGGCCTGGGGTAGGAGGCAGAGCCTTGCATGGAGCAAGGGAATGCTCTCATTTCCAGAGTGGAAGACATTTCATCCCAACAGGGGTGAGGAGGTTGAAGGAATCCAGAGGATCTATCTACAAACCTTCTGTGAGCTCCTGTTTATGTTCATTTGTTTGCTTTTAGCCCCAAAGAGGCAGAAACTGAAGTTCCCCCAAATTATTCTGCTGTAGACCACAAAATGTTAATTCCTTGGGAAAACATGATTAAAAATAAGAAATGCTGTTCTTACAGATCTGAGACCCCTCTGTCAAGATCTGAATGTGGGAGAGTCAATGTGCTTTCCCAGATGTAAGCTTCTTGCCCCACATGACCACTTCCTTTACCACTGCCTTCTAAACTCAGCGAGTACTCATCAAGCATCCTGGGCTGCGGAGTAGCTAGTGCAGAAGCTAACTCACCCACCAGGCAGTGAAGCACCTCCCATCCACTTCTGAGCAGACAGGCATACAGGACAACTTGGTCAAACAAACGAGCTCCCATGGACTCTTAGACAAATCCCTCCCAAAAAACATGAGAAGATGTGCATTTTCATCTGCTCGAGCTTATTCACAAAGAAACCTGGAAGAACCCTGATAGCAAAGCCTAGGGGTAATACCTAAAATTTTCCAAAAGCCACACCATAAAGATGGCCTTCTACGATGCAAAAAGAACACCTTCGAAGAGGTAAATGGCACAATGAGAAAAGAAAGAATGGTGGACATATAGCCAGTCCTCCATGCTTGGAAGGTAAATGCTAGAGATACAGACATGAGCAAGATGGACTCCATTCCCGTTCCACACGGAGCCTGCAGTCTACGGAGAGAGAAGGTAAATATTTGGAAATTTGATGACTAGTGTGAAAGGAGAGGTGCACGGAGCTGTGGATTACAGAACAGAAACATTTACTCTGAGGAAGTCAGAAGAGGCTTACTTGAGGAAGTGGCTTAGAAGTTGAGATCTAAGAGTTTGTGGAAGATTAGTAGGAACACGGCTTCCCTGGTGGCTCATACGGTAAAGCGTCTGCCTGCAATGCAGGAGACTCGGGTTTGATCCCTGGATTGGGATCCTGGAGAAGGAAATGGCAACCCACTCCAGTACTCTTGCCTGGAAAATTCCATGGACTGGGGAGCCTGGTGGGCTACAGTCCATGGGGTTGCAAAGAGTCGGACACATGGCAGCTCCTGTTGCTGCCCGTGGAGATTCGCACTGTTGTCCGCTCCTCACTTTCCCATTCAGGAAGCTCCCATGAGGCACATCCCGGTATCAAAGCTCAGCAGCAACCTCCCACCTTCTTCCAGTAGACAAATAAGAAGACAGATCCATGGGGAAATAGGTTAAGGATGACTTCAGCTCAAAAAACTTCACATGGAGAAACCCATGGTTTATTAGAGGGGGCATCACAGAAATGAGCTCATTTTTATCCTGTAAAACAGATAGTCACAAACTCTTGCCAAGGTCATGGTAACTGTGCCTTCTCACAGTCAAGAATGGTGACCCCGCTTTCTCTGAGACAGTCTCTAAAAGATAATGTGATCCAAACTGTGGCCTTATACATGGAAGAAGGAACTTCTTCTTTGGCAAATGTATTTGAAAACTTGCCCTCAAGATGAACACAAAAAGACAACATGCGTATTGTCAACAGTCAGTATCATTCTTAGAATTATAGATAATACACATCACTTTGCTAAAATGTCATACTCTCATCAGAACCAGAGTATTTGATCTTGTATTTTTCATCAACGAGCAACTACTCTCTTCAGCCAACAGTCATCCATTTGGCCATCAGATGAACGCAGTTTGAGCCAAATGGCACGGCTGGATGTGGAAATCTTAGCAAACTGATCACAAGCGAAACCACATGAGTATTAATAATTTTTCTGTTGAACAGGTGTGATCATAGCGAATAAAACTGTTCTTTGATGTGACTCTGGTAGTTAGAATGGCAGTTTCTTCTGGGGGTGGTTTTAACCATATACAGTGTCTTCCTCATCAGCCACAGGAAGGGAACAGAATGCCAGCGCTCTGCAGCACTGGCCAGAATAGCCAAGGATTGGACGCAACTAAACGTCCACCAACAGACGAACAGATAAAGAAGACGTGGTACCTGTACACAAAGGAGTACCACTCAGCCATTTGAAAAGGAGGAACATTTTGCCAATTTCAACAGCACAGCTGGACTTGAGGGGCATTACGCTAAGAGAAACAAGCCAGGCAATGAAGGGAAAATATTGTATGATATCATTTATATGTGGAAGCCCCTAAAACACAACAAAGTAGTGACTATAACAGAAAACCAGACTTACAGATATGAAGAACAAACTGGTGGCTTACCAATGGGTATGTGGGGTGAAGGTACAAGATAGGTGGGGGGTGGGAGGTACAAGATAGACTCAAGGATGTATTGAGCAACATGGAGAATATAGCCAATGGTTTGTCATAACCGCAAATGGAAAGTAACCTCTAAGAATTCCATAAAAAATAAAAATTCATTTTTAAATTATTTACTTTTTATTTTATATTGGAGTATAGTTGAATTATGATGTGTTAGTTTCAGGTGTACGGCAACTTGATTCAGTTATATGCAAACACAGATGTGTTGTTATCTGGATCCCTTTCCCATATAGGTTATTACAGAGTGTTGAGTAGAGTTCCCTGTGCTGAATACATACAGCACATATGTAGCACCCAAATACAGCAGGTTTTTGTTGATCATCTATTTCATACATAGTAGTGTATATATGTTAATCCTAACCTCCTAGTTTATTCCTCCCTCCCCTACCTTTCCCCTTTGGAAAAAATTTTTTTTTATTTTAAAAGAGAATGGAATAGACCAAGAGGGCCCTGAGAAATCTAATCTCATGCCTAAGTATATGGCCTTTGTATTGGAACCACAAGGACTTCCGGCTACCTTTTTCCTTTTCCTCGTGATATGTACCACCGGCCTCATTCCTCTACCCAAATTAAACCAGGTGCTCTTTGCTGACCTTGAAGCCATACTATTGATGAGAAGCACCTTAGCTGAGGCACCTTTCTTCTTCGGCCAAGAGCAGAGAGACTGCAGAGTCTTAACTGGAAAGCACTCCCTGAACACCCAGGATTTGTTTGCTGGGAGAGGGGGCCAGGAGCAAGCCTTTTCCTTGTGGCTCTGCACTGTGTTGTAACAGAAAAACTTCAGCAAAAAGTGTGTCTGTTCTTTCTTTGAAATCAGTGTAACTATAACTGGGTGTCTTGGGATGCACAAGTCTACAAATGAACTCCTGGGTGATCACACACATTGTGATACATTTGTTGGGTGGGAATAAAAGTCTATGAATTACATTTCATTCTTCTTGGGATTAAATCTCATGAGAAAATTCCAGCAAAGCAACAGAATTATTAGCTTTTTTCTGTTTAAAAATAAAAACGGATTATTCAAATAGCACCAATATATATTCAATTTTTGTCATAAGAAAACTGCATTTTGCCTTATTTGTAATGTGACTTGAACAATTATTATTTCTACCATCCCTACAATACAGGAATGGTTACAATATTTCCACTGGGGCTAACGTTCTTCAAACTCGTCAATATGCTTTATTTCTTCTAAATATTCATAAAGGAATTTAAACTTGATTTCTTAATTATGAACCATTTGGATAAACTAAAACACAATGAAGTTTCAACATGTTAAGTCAGGTTCAGTGATTCTTCTGAAAGAATATACCAGCACATCCATTGGATGACTAACTGCCCTCCTTTCTTGACCTCTCTTCCACCAACACCAGAAAAAATAAAAAAAATCCTGCAAAGTCAGGTTTAAAATATAAATATTAGTTGATAGAGTGTCAGCTTTCCAAATATCAGTAGGAGAAATTTTAGATTGATTATGATTGATTGATTATGGATGAGAGCAGGGACATACAAAATGACCCCCTATCTACAGGATCACCTTTTGTCTACCTTGTCAAGGACCTGATTGAAGTGATTCAAGCTCAGATTCCACTTGGAATATTTACAGTTCTTTTCTGTTCATGTAATTCTCTTCTTCAAATTGACTAATGGTCTCTTCTTTCTCTCTCTTCCACTCTCTCTCCCCATTCTCTAGGGGATTTGGCTTCGAGGAGGAACAGGACTGAACTGTTCAGAAGTTTTTTAATGGCTCTAAAGAGAAAACCTCATATTTTCAGAAGGTGTTTCCCGTTATGAACCATTCACATCTTTTAAGATTACCATTATGTTCACAATTATTCACACTTCCTATATTGTTGTTATTCTCTTTTCTATAAAGACTCACAAAAAAGTAAAGATCCACAAATATCTCAAATTTACTGTTTCATTAATCATTTTCATGTGGACACTACCACACTTGGTACCATGCAAAATCAAAAATTTCCCTATGAAAACATCCAAGAACTAGCATTCTTCCTTCTCTTTGACTTTCTTAAACAAAAATCTCTCAGTTTAAAATATCCCAAATAAGAGACCTATTTCCTTCCTTTTTCTGATTTTTCCATCTAAACAATGGGAGATTTTCTCCAGGAAAGGGAAATGGGGCCTGGGAGTCAAGGGTAAGAACGAAACTTACTTTTTACTAATGATTATAAAGACTTACACAGCTTAAGATAATACAAACTTATCTCACTGTCAAAAGTCTGGGTTGATTGACTGGTTTCTCTCTTCTGAGTTCCATGAGGCTGTAACCAAGGTACCAGCAAGGTTTGCTCCTCATTGGAAGTTCCCAGGGGAAAATCTGCTTTGGGGCTCATTTAGGGTGTGGGCTGAAGTCGCTTGCTTGTAGCTGTAGGACTGAGGTCCCAGTATGATTGCTGGCTGTCAGTCGGGGCTGGTCTTGGAGCCTGACGGTGACCTGCATCTGACCTGGTGCCTGGGGCACCAGCTAGGGCATCTCACTCACCCTCAGACTCTCTCCCTTCCTCATCCGCCACACCTCTCTGTTGCTAGCCAAGAAACGTCTCTGTTTTTAAGGACTCACTTGTTTAGACTGGGCCTACCTAGATAATCCAGGATAATCTCCCTATCTTAAAGTTCATAAACTGAATTACATCTGAAAGTCCCTTTTGCCATGTAACATATTCATTGGCTGCAAGGATAAGGGTGTGGATATCTTTGGGAAGAGGCATTATTTGAGCTACCACATCACTGTATGTTTTTCACTACATTTTGAAGTTATCATCTGTACAATGAGTGTGTGCTGTCTATTCAAAAAATAATTAATAGAGAAAACGTGGAATAACAAGATAGCAATATTTGTGGAAGTTGTATATTTGCTGAGTACTTGACAAACATCTGGCTCTGTTCAAAGTACTGTCTATATATCACCTAATTCAATCATTACAACATTGTCATCTAAATTTTACAAATAGAAAACTAAGGCCCAGAGGGGTTCAGTGTTGGCCTGAGGTCACACAGCTAGCGTGTGGCAGAGTCCTCCACACACAGAGGTAGCTGGCACACCAGAGCTGGCTTCTAGCCACCAGACGGCGCTGCCTGTAGGTCCCCAGCTGTGAGAGCTCGGTTCTAATTCTTCCTTCACCTCACCTTCTAGCACGGATTTCTCTAGGGCAGTAAATGGCTGAGGGAAGTGACTTTAAGTGCAATTATGTTTTATGAGAGCCAGAGAAAGCTTTCTGCTTCTACTGGATCAGCACTCCTGACAATCATTTTCCTCCTGCCCATCCCAAGTAGGAGAGAGCCGAGAGCCACCCCCGGAGCCTGTGGGCCGGGCCGGACACGCCTGCATGCTCAATCGCTCAGTCATGTCTGACTCTTTGCAACGCCAATGGGCAGTAGCCCACCTGGCTGCTCTGTCCGGTTGTAATTTTTACAGGTGGCAGGCCACAAATCCTCCCCCAAGCCCTGTTCAGTTCAGTTCAGTTCAGTTCAGTTGCTCAGTTGTGTCTGACTCTTTGCGCCCCCATGAATCGCAGCACGCCAGGCCTCTCTGTCCATCACCAATTCCTGGAGCTTACCAAGACTCATGTTCGTTGAGCTGGTGATGCCATCCAACTGTCTCATCTTCTGTCATCCCCTTCTCCTCCCGCCTGCAATCTTTCCCAGCATCAGGGTCTTTTCCAATGAGTCAGTTCTTCACATCAGGTGGCCAAAGGACTGGAGTTTCAGCTTCAACATCAGTCCTTCCAATGAATATTCAGGGCTGATCTTTAGGATGGACTGGTTGGATCTCCTTGCAGTCCAAGGGACTCTCAAGAGTCTTTTCCAACAACACAGTTCAAAAGCATCAATTCTTTGGCACTCAGCTTCCTTTATAGTCCAACTCTCACATCCGTACATGTCCACGGGAAAAACCATAGCCTTAACTAGACAGACCTTTGTTGGCAAAGTAATGCCTCTGCTTTTTAACATGCTGTCATAACTTTTCTTCCAAGGAGCAAGAGTCTTTTAATTTCATGTCTGCAGTCACCATCTGCAGTGATTTTAGAGCCCCCCAAAATAAAGTCTCTCACTGTTTCCACTGTTTCCTCATCTATTTGCCATGAAGTGATGGGACCAGATGCCATGATCTTAGTTGTCTGAATGTTGAGTTTGAAGCCAACTTTTTCACTCGTCTCTTTCACTATCATCAAGAGGCTCTTTAGTTCTCCTTTGCTTTCTGCCCAACACCTGTGCCTGCTTCTAAATCCCTATCTTACCCCTAAGGCCTCTGAGATGCTGCCTAATGGTTG
This sequence comes from Ovis aries, assembly GCF_016772045.2. NCBI lineage: Eukaryota > Metazoa > Chordata > Mammalia > Artiodactyla > Bovidae > Ovis > Ovis aries. The sequence continues at coordinate 5,984,430 of NC_056072.1, forward strand.
TCTGGCGCTTCCTGCCCTAGACCACTTCTGAGCAAACGGGAGGCTCTATCTTACCTATGACAGAAGGGAATCCCAAACCTCCATCAGCACTCAGGAAGCAGAAGCGGGTGGAGGGCCGAGAATGGGACCCTTGACAACTCCCTGCATATGTACACCTCAGGCATCCTGTCTATTGCTTGTGAAATTAAGATCTGTTTGGTTTTTTTTTTTTTTTTTCCAACTGTACAAGTATCACATGTTTGTTGGGAAAAAAAAGAGTAAAAGTTATACAGATGAGCAAAGGGAAGAAATTGCTCTCTTTCTCTCACCAAAAGAGAACCACTGCAATCCAGTGGTGTGTGTGCCAACAGATGTGTGTGTGTGAACATGTCTGTGTTGTGCAAGCCAGGAGGAAAGGGGCAAAGACAAAAAACAAACAGATTTCTCTATTTTAAAAAAGAAAAGAAAATGTATTTGTGTTATCTGGGCCGCCCTGGGTCTCTGTTGCCGTGAGAGGCCTTTCTCTGGTTGTGGAGAGCCGGGGCTATTCTCTAGTCACAGTGCGCAGGCTTCTCACTGCAGTTTCTCCAGGTGTGGAGCACAGGCTTTAGTTGCTCCCTGTCACGTGAGATCTTCCTGGACCAGGGATTAAACCTGTTCTCCTGCATTGGCAGGCGGATCCCTAACCACTAGACAACCAGACCAGGGAAGCCCTGGGTTCCCATTTTTACAAAGTAGAATCATTCCACCTGTAGGTTAACACCTTTTATTTACAATTGTTAGCTTTAGGAACGTTGTTATCATGTCAGTAAACAAGCTTCTACAATGAAACTCTTTTACAGTTCTAAAAATTGTTAATATTTTTAAATGAGTAACATATTCACTGAAGCCAAAGATGGAAAAGCTTTACACAGTCAGCAAAAACAAGACTGGGAGCTGACTGTGGCTCAGATCATGAACTCCTTATTGCCAAATTCAGACTTAAATTGAAGAAAGTAGGGAAAACCACTAGACCATTCAGATATGACCTAAATCAAATCCCTTACGATTATACAGTGGAAGTGACAAACAGATTCAAGGTACTAGATCTGATAGACAGAGTGCCTGAAGAACTACAGCTGGAGGTTCGAAACATCATATAAGAGGCAGTGATCAAGACCATCCTCAGGAAAAGAAATTCAAAAAGGCAAAAATGTCTGAGGAGGCCTTACAAATAGCTGAGAAAAGAAGAGAAGCTAAAGGCAAAGGAGAAAAGGAAAGATATACCCACTTGGATGCTGAGTTCCAAAGAATAGCAAGGAGAGATAAGAAAGCCTTCCTCAGTGATCATTGCAAAGAAATAGAGGAAAACAATAGAATGGGAAAGACTAGAGATCTCTTCAAGAAAATTAGCAATACCAAGGGAACATTTCATGCAAAGATGGGCACAATAAAGGACAGAAATGGTACGGACCTAACAGAAGTAGAAGATATTAAGAAGAGTTGGCAAGAATACACAGAAGAACTGTACAAAAAGATCTTCATGACCCAGGTAACCACGATGGCATGATCACTCACCTAGAGCCAGGTATCCTGGAATGCAAAGTCAGGTGGACCTTAGGAGGCATCACTACGAACAAAGCTAGCAGAGGGGATGGAATTCCAGTTGAGCTATTTCAAATCCTGAAAGATGATACTGTGAAAGTGCTGCACTCAATATGCCAGCAAATTTGGAAAGCGCAGCAGTAGCCACAGGACTGGAAAAAGTCAGTTTTCATTCAAATCCCAAAGAAAGGTAAAGCCAAAAAAAAGTTCAAACTACAACACAATTGCACTCATCTCACATGCTAGTAAAATAATGCTCAAAATTCTCCAAGGCAAGTTTCAACAGTACATGAACCATGAACTTCCAGATGTTCAAGCTGGATTTAGAAAGGCAGAGGAACCAAAGATCAAATTGCCTACATCCATTGGATCATCGAAACAGCAAGAGAGTTCCAGAAAAACATTTACTTCTGTTTTATTGATTATGTCAAAGCCTTTGACTGTGTGGATCACAACAAACTATGGAAAATTTTTAAAGAGATGGGAATACCACACCACCTGACATGCCTCCTGGGATATCTGTATGCAGGTCAAGAAGCAACAGTTAGAACTGTAAATGGAACAACAGACTGGTTCCAAATTGGGAAAGGAGTAAATCAAGGCTATATATTGTCACTCTGCTTATTTAACTTATATAGAATACATCATGTGAAATGCTGGGTTGGATGAAGCACAAGCTGGAATCAAGATTGCTGGGAGAAATATCAATAACCTCAGATATGCACACCACCCTTATGGCAGAAAGTGAAGAAAGACTAAAGAGTCTCTTGATAAAAGTAAAAGAGGAGAGTGAAAAAGTTGGCTTCAAAATCAACATTCAGACAACTAAGATCATGGCATCTGGTCCCATCACTTCATTGCAAATAGATGGGGAAACAATGGAAACAGTGAGAGACTTTATTTTGGGGGGCTCCAAATCACTGCAGATGGCGACTACAGCCATGAAATTAAAAGACTCTTGCTCCTTGGAAGGAAAGTTGTGACAGCATATTAAAAAGCAGAGACATTACTTTGCCAACAAAGGTCCGTCTAGTCAAGGCTATGGTTTTTCCAGTGGTCATGTATGGATGTGAGAGTTGGACTATAAAGGAAGCTGAGCGCTAAAGAATTGATGCTTTTGAACTGTGTAGTTGGAGAAGACTCTTGAGAGTCCCTTGGACTGCAAGGAGATCCAACCAGTCCTTCCTAAAGGAGATCAGTCCCAAATATTCATTGGAAGGACTGATGTTGAAGCTGAAACTCCAGTCCTTTGGCCACCTGATGTGAAGAGCTGACTCACTGGAAAAGACCCTGATGCTGGGAAAGATTGCAGGTGGGAGGAGAAGGGGACACCAGTTGATGAGATGGTTGGATGACATCACTGACTCAATGTACATGAGTTTGATTAAGTCCTGGAAGTTGGTGTTGGACAGGGAGGCCTGGTGTGCCACAGTCCATGGGGTCGAAAAGAGTCAGACACAACTGAGCCACTGAACTGACCTGAACTGATTCATTGAAGAAAAATTAGAAAATACAGACGCACAAAATAGAATTGTAATGCTATGCTGGGGAGACAACCACTATTAACATTTCCACCTTTGTTGTTACAGAATGCATTCTATTCTAATCCTTCAAAGTTAAACACTATTGCCAAGAGTTTGCTAGACAAGATTTTGCTAGACAGGCAGCTGCAAACGTTAAGAGAAGCCAAGCTTTCCTCATGTCCCTGATTATTTTCTAACGACTAAGTTCTAGAAGAAATACTGGGTCAAACGACATGCGCATTTTCAGACCACTGATGAATATCATCAGACTGTTTTCTGGGAAAGGCAGCAGGGTATGGAGGTATCCAGGTCCCCTCGCTAATCTTGGGTGGTATAATTTTTAAGTCTTTCGGGCACATTATTTAAAACATTTTCACTTTGGTGCAGCACGAAGATGTATGGGGTCTCAGCTTGGGAATGCAGGCTCACACAGTTTTTTAATCACATCCTGACTGACTGGGAGGATCAGACATGGTCTTGTGCAAGAAAAAAGTCAAGAAAGAGACGTCTACAAGGAGAAAGCTATTCAATTACAAAAGAAAAGATTCGAGTGAAGAAAGAAACAGGATGCCCTTTGAAATTGTTTCTGGAGGGAAACAGAGGCATCTTCACTGTGATTTTGTTTTCTAAAGACAGTGACCCCACGTTCAAGAAGTGCATTTATAACTTAAAGGCTGTGGTGTCAAAGGCCAATTTAAAAACCCCTGACACTCCTTTGGTGAACACTGGAGAGCAAAGAAACACAGGAGAATCCCATCCTGGCATGCCTCGCTCTGCTCATCGCAAGGGCAAGCGCATGTGTTTTGTTGGCTGGTTGGTTGGCTGCCTCTTCGTTTCGCTGTGTCTTGGTGGCTGCGCTTGGGCTGTCTCTGGTCTCGGCGGAGGGGGCGCTCCCCAGTTGCTGAGCACAGGAGCCCCCCTGCCGGGGCCTCTCTCGCTGCCGAGCACAGGCTCTAGGGCATGGGCGCGGTATTTGTGGCCCAGGGGCTTAGTTGCTCTGAGTCATGTGAGATTTTCCCAGAACAGGGATCAAACCCATGTCTCTTGCATTGGCAAACAGATTTGTACCCCGGACTACCAGGGAAGTCCTGCAAAGTGCACCTTTAAGAAGCGCCTCTGTCTTACGTGGATCTGGTTTCAGTCAGAGAGCATGCGATCTGCCACATGGAACTCAGTCCAGTGAAGGAATTGGCCCATTTCCAGCAATTATCTGAGAAATTCTACTCCAGCCACTGAATCTCCGGTTTTAATCAAGTTGCAAATCCCCATTGCTCCCAGCAGTGAGAGATGAGTGCGGTCTAAGGGAGGCAGTGATTGTGTCTGTCACCCCAGAAGCCCTCTCCTCACCAGCTGGCACTTGGAAGCCCAGGGGTTAGGTCTCATTGTCTCTCATTAAAACATCACTGTTTCCTGATCAGATATCTGAACGAAGGAAGAAATGGTGCCCAGGTGTTGGAAGAGCTGCCACTTGGGGCGGACTGATGCTGGCTGCATCCCTCAGCTGGAGCTTATGGAAGAGAAAACAATTACCCAGGAAATAGATGTGTATTCTGTTCTTAGCGTCATCAGATGCCTGGCTTAACCAGAGCTTTCTCTCCCAGCAGTTCCAGGGATGATGGCTCTAGTCATCTGACAGTGCCAGCGTCAGAAGGTAATTGATTCCTCGGCTTATTTGGCTTTGGTACCAGCAGCCGTTTTGAGGCAACATTTACCCAGAGCTCTTAGTTTAACCCCAGCACTTAAGTTTTCTTGGCACTGCTAGAATCTGCCACCCCATCCAGCAAAAACCCCAACAGTAGTGGCAGTGCCCAGCAGAGGGGCCAGGTTGTATATTTCACATGGAATAGATCAAGTCTTAACTCTGGCTTGTGAAAGTCATTCATTCATTCTGAACAACTGCATGTTAAAAAAAAAAAAAGATCAAAGTGAAAAATTGTTTTCTAAGATAAATCTAGGCTTCCCTGGTGGCTCAGATGGTAAAGAATCTACCTGCAATGCAGGAGACCTAGGTTCAATCCCTGGGTTGGAAAGATCCCTTGGAGGAGGGCATGGCAACCCACTCCAGTATTCTTGCCTGGAGAATCCCATGGACAGACGAGCCTGGTGGACTATAGTCCATGGGGTCGCAAAGAGTCAGACACGACTGATCAACTAAGCACAAAATAAGACAAATCTAGGAAAGAATATCACAAAAATTACTGCTTTACAGTGTAGACTTTTAAAAAGGCTATTTCTGCTTTTTTTTTTTTTTTAAGTGTTGAGGTAGAAGAGAGAGGACAGAGGTAGCCAAAATTTGCCTTTAGAAAATGAGATCTTCCTCCCAAATGACCAGGACAGGGTTTTCTAGGACAAATTGTTGAAAATTAGTCTCTCTATTAAAAAAAAATAGTCATTGAATTCTAACCAATTTCTACTTTAAAAAAAATCACATTTGTGTTCTAATTAAACCCAACAGAAAAGACTACAAGACATTTCTTCACTGGGGAAGGAGGAGGTAGTCGTGCCAACACCACCGTCTCCCACACCTGCCAACGATCTCGCGTCTCCCAGTTCACGCTTCTCTGAGCAGCAGAAACATTCAGCACTGTCATAAACCTGCTTCCCTGTGCTTTGCTACGCAAGCACCTTTCACCTGCAGCATTTTTCAGGGCTTATTTTTCCTACCTTGCAAAAAAGAAAGTTCACTTCCTTGTTCCTCTTCTTACAAAGATTCCTCCCACAGTGTGGTGTTAAAGTGCTTGCTCAAACAAACAAGCTACAGTCTTGGATTCCTGCAAGGCTTCCTTGCTTGAGTTGTGGAGTCTGTTAAGTATTGGCAGACAATAAGAGGTGGTGCTCTTATTATTACTTATTACTACACGGTGGTGCTACTCACTCAGTTACTACTGACGGATTGGATGGTGCCAACCACAGGCCAGCTGCACTCTGAAGGGTGACTGACGCACCCACACTCTGAAGAAAGCCAGAAGAGCTGGGGAGTTCACGCCACCATCTCTGCCCCACAAGGTGGTCCTAACCCAGTAAGCAGGAAATTGAAAACCTGAGGTTAAGATAACTCTGACACATAATCCCCTCAACACGATCAAGCTGGAGATGCCCTCTATAGAATCTGGCTTGAAATCTTACTCCTGCTGGGTCTCTTTCTGTTTCTGTGATCTATTGCTGCATCACAGTCTACCCCAAATTCAGATAGCTATTGTTGCATAAAAAACTGTCCCGTGCTTCAGTTATCTGTGACTACTCAACATCCCAACATGTCCTGTGAAAAGGGAAAAAGAGAAAAAACAAAGTTTAACCAAGTCACCTCTTGCCTTGGGGACAAAATCTTATCACTGCTGTCAAATAACATGGGTTGCAAATCTGGCTTCCAAATTTGATTGCTCTGTCTCAAATCTAGGAGAGGAGTGGCTTCTCTTCTTGGCTGAATAAGAGTCACAAATATATACTCTCTTAGACCTTTAGAAAAGCCAATTCCAGTTACCATGTACTGGTTGCCTTATGGCATACAACACTGAGAATGTGGTCCTAACTCCCACTAGTGTTTTACAGACGTGGTAATACCTAGCTTTCTCTTCATGAGGAACAAAAAAATCTTGATTATATCAGTGCCTGAGTTGGGGGAGGGGGGGCACGGAAACCTGTCTTCCACTGCCATTTATTAAGTTTCAAGGGTGAAATCTGCCTATTAAAGATCCATACTCTAGAAGGATATTTCAGAGAAGACCCTTTTCTTGGCTAATTCTGCAATAAATAGGGTTTCTCATTTTCTTTTTGCTGAGCCTGTTCATCTTTAAGTGATACAAAGGAGACAGTGTTATAACCTTCTGTTATTATATTTTCTTAATAAACTATAATCCTAATTCTCAATTTAGTTCATCTAATTATTGGGTTCTAGTTTCTAAAACGTAGTTTTTAAATTAGCATGATAGAGATCAATGTCTTACAAAACATGTGCTAACACAGAGCTAGATTTTGCTTTCCAGTGCATGGATGCCAAGGGTGGAGAAGATAATATGCCCCAGGTTCAAGGGAAACTAAATCTCATCCGAGAAATAAGAGCCTGTTTCACAAGAAGCAGGAATCCTGAAATACGAGTTTTAACAATGTACTTCCTCACACACACACACACAAATCTTAATACACGTGTAATGAAAGTACGTCTCGTGATTATCATTGTTTGATTGGCTTTTTCCTTTCATAGCAGTGCATACAGGAATGGCATTTCTTAAGTCTGGTAATATCTGAGTCTAGATGAAATACGGCAATCCACATCAACTCAGCTGGAGAGAATTGAATCGACTTTATATTAAATGCAGGTGTTTGAAAGCAAAGACAAAAACGGAATTTCCTCTATGATATAGTCCCTTTTGGATGATTCCGGAAGCCAACAGCTACACCCAAAATTCAAGTGCTATTTGCAGCTCATTATCTGTATGTAACCGACTCTCACCTGTTGCATTTTGGGGCATATTGACCACGTTTAGAATGAGCCCTATAAGAGATTCATTCTAAACATGAATGTGTAGCTTTGCAGTAATAAATACCGCAATTACCCAGCTGGCATTTAGTTGGGTTTCTATGACAAGCTTCTCTATTTCTCAGAAACTGTGCTTGGGTTTCTGATGCTAACAAGAGCTCCAAGACAGAAGAGCAATAATTCTCCAACTTTAATGAGAACCATCTTTAGCATCTGTAACACATATTCATCCCAGGGCCTCACCGCAGACTCTCCAATTCAGGAACTCTAGGGGCGTGGGTGGCTGGGGTCAGGAGGCCAGCTGTGTGATTGACAAGCTCTGTGGGTGGTTTGAATGCACATCACGGCTGACCACTGCCCCAGTGGTGTGAAACGCCAGTGCCCCATGTATGTGCGCTGGTTCTTTGGTGGTGAGATTTCTCTAGCCCTGCGTCTGCCTGAAGTTACCTGGCTGGGGGCTCACACTGATCCCTGAGCACAGCTCAAGTCCACGTCTCTTCACGTGTGTGTGCACGCTAAGTCACTTCAGTCATGTCCAACTTTCTGCAACCCTCTGGACTGTTGCCCACCAGGCTCCTCTGTCCATGGGATTCTGTAGGCAAGAATACTGGCCTCCTCCAGGGGATGTTCTTGACCCAGGTATCAAACCCGACTCTTCCGGCTCCTGCACTGCAGGCAGATTCTTTACCACCGAAACACCTGTGTATCTCTTCACACAGCTGTTTTCCCGGTGAACTATTGTCTGTCCTCCATGTGACTCTCCCGATCCAGGGAATATGTGGCAACAGTTATTTTTAAAATTGTTATTGGAGTGTAGTTGATTTACAATGTGTGTTAGTTTCAAGGCGTACAGCAAAGTGAATCATTTTTTGTTGTTGTTCAGTTGCTCAGTCATGGCTGACTCTTTGCAACCCCATGAACTGCAGCACACCAGGCTTCCCCGTCCTTCACCGTCTCCTGGAGTTTACTCACACTTATGTCCATTGAGTCGGTGATGCCATCCAACCATCCCATCTCTGTCTCTCTCTTCTCCTCCTGCCCTCCATCTTTCCCAGCATCATGGGCATTTCCAATGAGTTGGCTCTTGGCACCAAGTGCCCAAAGTATTGGAGCTTCAGCATCAGTCCTTCCAATGAATACTCAGGGTTGATTTCCTTTAGGATGGACTGGTTTGGTCTCCCTGCTGTCCAAGGGACTCTCAAGAGTCTTCTCTAGCATCACAGTTCAAAAGTATCAGTTCTTCAGCATTCGGCCTTCTTTATTGCCCAGATCTCACATCCATACATGACTACTGGAAAAACCATAGCTTTGACAATATGGACCTTTGTTGGCAAAGTGATGTCTCTGCTTTTTAATATGCTGTCTAGGTTTATCATAACTTTTCTTTAATTTCATGTCTTCAATCACCGTCTGCAGTGATTTGGAGCCCAAGAAAATAAAATCTGCCACTGTTTCCATTTTTTTCCCGTCTATTTGCCATGAAGTGATGGGACCAGATGCCATGATAGCCTTTTGCATGCTGGATTTTAAGTCAGCTTTTCCCCTCTTTCACCCTCATCAAGAGACTTTTCAGTTCCTCTTCACTCTCTGCCCTTAGGGTGGTATCAAATCTACTTTTTTTTAAAGATTCTCTTCCCACACAGGTCATTACAGAGTATTGGGTAGAGTCTCCTGTACTGAACAGCAGGACCTTAATGTAGCGATTGTTCTAAAATGCTTCTTCAGTGACAAGGAACTGGCCTAAACTGGTTTACTTCAGATAGTGAAGGGGCAAGGAAATTTGGGTTCATTAACATCGATTTATTTGCTGAATAATTTTCATTTCAACGGCCACATGGAAGCTGCCTTTTCCAATACACCCACATGTATTTCCAATACATGTCACAATTCTAGCCCAGCTTAACACTCAGGGCGGGGTCTCTGCCTCCTCAGCATTTAATGCATGTTCCAGACAGAGGGCCTGGTGGACTGGACAATGGCCCTCAAAGACACGCATATCCTAATTCCAGAAGCTGTGAATATGTTATCTCGCAAGATGAAAGGGACTTTGCAGGTATGACTGATTCATTACTGACTGGGAGATTTGGCCAGCCAAAAATTAATTCTGTTACTTCACTAATGTTTTGTGGCTTATTACATTCAGTAGTTATACATACAGCAGCTGCTGCTGCTGCTGCTAAGACACTTCAGTCCTGTCCAACTCTGTGCGACCCCATAGACGGCAACCCACCTGGCTCCCCTGTCCCTGGGATTCTCCAGGCAAGAACACTGGAGTGAGTTGCCGTTTCCTTCTCCAATGCATGAAAGTGAAAAGTGAAAGTGCAGTCACTCAGTTGTGTCCGACTCTTAACAACCCCATGGACGGAGGAGCCTGGTAGGCTGCAGTCCGTGGGATTTTCCAGGCAAGAGTATTGGAGTGGGTTGTCATTGCCTTCTCCAGAGCACTGGAGAGGGGTGCCGTTGCCTTCTCCGAGTTATACCTGACATGTCTGTAAAGTCTTCTCCAGCGCTGTAAGTTTCATGTTGACTTTCCATATCAGAATCAATCACTAAGGTTTGTTGTCTTTTTGTTGGTCTAATATTGACATTGTCTGAATTGGAACTACATTCTGAAGATCTATCATCTTCTGAGACACCAGTATATATGTTGCTGGGACAGTAAGGGAAAGTATCTGCATAAAACTCACCAAAAAGTTTCTCTTCAGTCAAAATTTTCTGATGTGTCATATTCAAAAATTGTATGTCTATAAGGTACGCGAGGTTGGAACAAAACCCTAACAGAGCAAAATGTGAATGATAAGGACAATATACGTTGTATAAAGAACTCTTATTCAATTCTAAGCTCTAACAGTTTTGCACAGTGAAGTTAATTAAATCACTGTCTAAAAATACATTAATACATTAAGCAGAGCAGAGCCTAGGTTGCCCAACTGGACCCAATGTAATCTGATTGGCCTTATAAAAGGGGTGTGGGCAGCTCAAAGTCAGACAGAAAAGAAAGAAGCGGAGGTCAGGGAGGAGAAAAGTGCTGGGCTGCTGGCTGGGAAGATGGAGGAAGGAAAACAGGTGGCTCTAGATGCTGAAAAATGCAAAGAAATAGATTCTCCCCCACAGTCTCGAGAAGGAATGCAAGTGTATGGACACCTTGCTTTTATTATATAGATACGGCTTGCCCAAGGGTTCAGCAGGGTGAAGAATCTGCCTGCAATACGGGAGACATAAGAGATGCAGGTTCAATCCCTGGGTCGGGAAGATCCCCTGGAGGAGGACATGGCAACCCACTCCAGTTCTCTTGCCTGAAAAAGATCCATGGACAGAGGAGTCTGATGGGTTACAGTCCATGGGGTTGCAAAGAGTTGAACACCACTGAAGCGACTGGGTATACGTATATATAGGCTGCTCTGGGTGTTAGTTGCAACCCTTGGGGTCTTAGCTGAGGCATGGGAACTCTTAATTGTGGTATGCAGGGTCTAGTTCCCTGACCAGGGACTGAACTCGGGCCCCCTGCATTGGGAGCATGGAGTCAGCTTCTGGACCACCAGGGAAGTCCCCTAACACCTTGATTTTAGACCAGCACTACCATCTGGGACCACAGATAGCACCGTTGTGCTGCTTAAACTGCTATGGTTGGGATCGTTTGTTGCAGCAGCAATAGAACGTTAATAGAGTGGGGTCTTAACTGTCCATCTCACTACAGAGCTTAAAATTCTCTGAACACATAGCGGCCCTTGGGAGGCCCGGGCGAGCAGGCCTTACAGGGAGACTGAGAACCAGGACACTGACTGTCCCTATTTCTCAGAAGCAGATGGGATTAATCGACTGTGACTTTGATTCTTAAGCAACAAATGCCAAGGTCTCTGGGCTCCATCTAAATTAGCGGTAATTCCACAACCAAATGGAAGCGCCCACAAGTCTGCAGGTCTCTCCTCTTCAAACTCATTTGTGGCTGTAAGCATGCTTTCTTGCTTCTTCCTGGGAAAGGCTGAAGTTTCTGTTAGAGTCTTTTTATTTTAACATTTATTTTTATTTATCTATTTGGCTGCACCAGGTCTTAGCTGATCTTACCTGGATCTTAACGCTGGATCTTAACTGCAGCATGTGGGATCTTTACTTACAGAATGTGAGATCTAGTTCCTTGACCAGGGGTCGAACCCAGGCCCCCTGTATTGGGAACGTGGAGTCTTAGCCACTGGACCACCAGGGAAGTCCCTCAGAGTTCAGATGAAAGTTTATCCAGCAGTGTCCCAAAGATGATGAAAGGAAGTGTGTCCCGTAATCTGTGTCCAACATGAGTGAAGGGGGCTAAGCTATCCCACCCTAGAGGCCTCCCAAGCCTCTTAAAGGGCAGTGCTGCCTTTTTCTGTCCATTCAATGTCCTACCCCTGGCCCTCTTGCCCTCACCCCAGCTCCTGCCTCCTGATAAGCTCATCTTACACCAGTTCTGAAGCCTTGGGCACCTTGGGATGACTTTCTGCACCAGGAAGAGGATGAGGACTTTGGGCTGAGGTGTCAGATGGTGTCTTCTCTTTCAGTCCTGGAGTGGGTAGCCTTTCCCTTCTCCAGGGAATCTTCCCAACCCAGGGATTGAACCCAGGTCTCCCACATTGCAGGCAGATTCTTTACCAGCTGAGCTACGAGGGAAGCCCATCTTAGCCCTACAACCCCCTATTCTAAGCTGCTTCTCCACTGCCCAGCCCAGAGCCTGCAAACTACACTTTCCAGCCTGGCTTTCCACTTGGCTCCCTGGCACTGGCAGGAGTTTGGCAGAAGCTTCCCCCTCTCCCCACCCATCCGCCCCATGGACCTGGTTGTGCTTCTGCAGAGGCGGGGCAGTCATGGCAGGGGAGGCAGGGGTGCCAAGGACAAGGACAGGCTCCTGGGTTCTGCCAACTCAGCCCTGACGACAGCACTCCGAGCGCAAGGAGCAGCATGTTTCATCCCCTTTGCTCTCTCCCGATCTGGAGGTGGCAGCCACTTCCTGCAGTGACTGATCTTTGGGAAATCACATCCTCCCACCTGCCCCCAGCTCCACTAACACCTCCCAACAAACTCCCTACTTCACAATCTACATCATTTGCTTTCCTGATTTGATGAGGAGAACCCAAATCTTTCATTTGCTTTGACGAGGACCAGAGTGAGTGAAGTCCTTCAACTGGCTTCAGTATCTCGGGTTTTTGGATTCCACTGTATTGGGGTCAAAGACTCAAAGGATGGACTTACCCAGAAAGGGGAGGAGGCTTGAGTTTGATGATGTGCATCGAACAAACCAGGTTGGAAGTCAATGTTTTTTCTGAGATATTCTTGGTCTAGGTTAGTTTATCCAGAAAAACTACCTTAGGTGAGGGTCCTGTGTTAGTGACTTATCGTGGGCACTTATCTGAGGCACCCAGGCCTCAGAGGGTCACACCAGGCTGGTCCTCAGGAGAGCTCTGGCAAGTGAGCCACCTTAGAGCTTTTGGAATGATTGTAGCCATCACTCACCTCCAAGGACCAGCCTCAGGAGCCATAAACTCTCAGATGATTTTGACTGACCCTTGAGAGTGCCTCTGAGAGCAAAGAGATCAAACCAGTCCATCCTAAAGGAAATCAACCCTGAATATTCATTGGAAGGACTGGTGCTGAAGCTCCAGTACTTTGGCCAGTTGACTTTGGCAAAGTCAACTTTGCATCGAGGCCAGTCAACTCATTGGAAAAGACCCTGATGCTGGGAAAGACTGAGGGGAGGAGGAAAGGGGGGTGCCGAGGATGAGATGGTTGGATGGCATCACTGACTCGATGGACATGAGTTTGAGCAAGCTCTGGGAGACAGTGGAGAACAGAGCAGCATAGCATGCTGCAGTCCGTGGGGTTGCAGAGTTGGACACAACTGAGCAACTGAACAACAACAGGTAGTCTGGTAACAGGCTTCTGAAGAAAAGCTGCAGATGTGAGCCTTTGGAGCAAAAACACAGAAAGCCTTGGGGACCTGGGGGATCTGGCCAGGGCACTGACAGAGCCCTTCTGATTACAACTCACACTGTATCTGACTGTGAAAAGGCTTTCAAAAGGGGACTGACAGACCTTCACTTCTGCCTCCCCAGTTTATGCAAATTTCTCTTTGGCCAACTCAAACCCAGAATCATAGTGGGAGAGGGATTCTAGGAAAGGTACTTCCCAGCTGAACCATGCTAATGACAGAACAGGCCGGACATCTAGCCTAGCTGTTTTAATAAATATTACCAACCCCAGGTGATGGGTGGGCCTCCTGCCACTAGAATACACACGGGAAACTGTTGCTGGGAGAACCCACTGTGCCAAGAAGAACTGTTTGACACGGTTCTCTGTGACCTCCATGCCGTGCTCCATCACCTGGAAAGAAGTGCTCCACAGGTGGGGAGGCAAGTCCCTAGGCAGCAGGGACTTCCCTGGTGGTCCAAGGCAAGTTAAGACTTTGCCTTGTAATGCAGGGGACAAGGGTTTGATCCCTGGTCAGGGAACTAAGATCCCACCTGCCTCAGGGCAACTAAGCCCGAGGTTTGCAACTACTGAGACCGAGTTCCAGGCCTAGATTGCCTGCAGGCCGCAATGAAAGACCCTTTGTGCCCCACTAAGACCTAACACAGCCAAAATAAATCTTAAAAAAAATGGTCCAAGCAGCAGCATGGTCATAGAAGGGGCCAGGCCAACCCCACACCTCTCCACATGGCTCCAGTGCTGGCCTGCACACCCTGGGGACCCCATCCCCAGCTTTCTTGAGACTTTCATGTTGATTCTCAGTGCTCATGGGAATTAGACACCGCCACTGATGACTCTGATCCTCTTTGCATATAAATATAAAGGCAGTGTGGTGTTGCAGCAAACAAACAGTCTCAGAAGCTCGATTTCTGGGTTTGAGGACCAGGTCCACCATTTCCCAGCTGTGCCACTTTGACCAAGTTATCCAATCTCTAGGCCCCAGTTTTCTTCCTCATATCAAGTAGGATAGTATTACTCTGCTGCTGCTGCTGCTAAGTCGCTTCAGTTTTGTCCTGCTCTGTGCGACCCCATAGACAGCAGCCCACCAGGCTGCCCCGTCCCTGGGATTCTCCAGGCAAGAACACTGGAGTGAGTTGCCATTTCCGTCTCCAATGCATGAAAATGAAAAGTGAAAGTGAAGTCGCTCAGTCATGTCCGACTCTTCGTGACCCCATGGACTGCAGCCTACCAGGGTCCTCCGTCCATGGGATTTACCAGGCAAGAGTACTGGAGTGGGGTGCCATCGCCTTCTCCAATACATGCATGCACGCTAAGTCGTTTCAGTCATGTCCAACTCTGTGCGACCCTTTGGACAGCAGCCCACCAGGCTCCTCTGTCCACAGGATTCTCTAGGCAAGAATACTGGAGTGGGTTGCCATGTCCTTCTCCAAGTATACTCTATAATACTATTATATGGTTTTTGAGAGGATGAAAGGAGTTAAAGTGTCAATCACTTAGAATTTATATGAATACCATTCATTAAATTTCAATGACTATAAGTCACTTTATTTAGTGATCATATATTTCTTAGTTTCTTTATATTCTACCAAACCATTATCCAATAGTATCTGACAATACTTTGGAAAAAATCAACATCATCATGTGCAAAAAAAAAAAAATGATAATTTAAGACAATGGTAAGAAAACAATGTTATTTTCAGAACTTTCATATCTCCACATGTTACTGTTTCAGAATGACCTTTCCCCAAATTTGTGAGGTTTTATCATCCATGGATGACTTCCCAAGTGACTTAGTGGTAAAGAATCTGCCTACCAATGCAGGAGGTGCAAGAGAGGTGTGTTCTCTCCCTGGGTCAGGAAGATCCCCTGGAGAAGGAAATGGCAACCTGTTCCAGTACTCTTGCCTGGAAAACCCCATGGACAGAGGAGCCTGGCGGGCTACAGTCCATGGGGTCACAAAGAGTCGGACAAGACTTAGCACAGCACACACACACACACACACACACACACACACACACACACACACACGTCATAAATTAAATTTACTCTTACAAGGCAGTCTTTAGGGAACTTTTCTGATAGTGATTATAGAAAAGTTAAAGACCAAGTATGAGGCAAAGTTGTCTTACTTCCATCAGTAGCTGGCAAATTTCACCCATGACTATTTGCTGAAGTAGCAGGAACGCAAAGCCATACAAAAGGTTCGCAATGTGTGGGTTTCATCGACGATCTCAGCAAGAGCAGAAAGGTGTCTTCCCAGAGACATGACCTTGAGCTCCGTGTGCTTGGTCTCTAAGAAGTAACTGGCATAGTCTAGTGATCCACTATGAATCGTCATGGTCAGAATTTTCCCTGTAAAAATATTCTCGTGAGCTAGTGGGACTGCATATTTGGTCCAGCCTCTTTGGAGGACAATTTGGAGAGGCATGTCAACACTTTAAATGTTTATAACCAGTGATGTGCTCAGCGTTTGTTGTGTTGATATGATGGAGAATCGAATGGTCTTTGTCCCTGGTTAATGGGGTGCATGCTTAGTCACTCAGTCATGTCCTACTCTTTACAACCCTTTGGGCTGTAGCCTGTCAAGCGCCTCTGTCCATGAGATTTTTCAGGCAAGAATATTGGAGTGGGTTGCCATCTCCTCCTCCAGGGGCTCTTCCTAACCCAGGGATTGAACCCATATCTCCTGCATTGCAGGCAGATTCTTTACCTGCTGGGCCCTTGGGGAAGTTCAGGTAATGGAATGGAGCCTCTTCAGTTCAGTTCAGATCAGTCATGTCCAACTCTTTGTGACCCCATGGACTGCAGCACGCCAGGCCTCCCTGTCCATCACCAACTCCCAGAGTTTACTCAAACTCATGTCCATTGAGTCGGTGATACCGTCCAACCATCTCATCCTCTGTCGTCCCCTTCTCCTCCTGCCTTCAATCTTTCCCAGTGTCAGGGTCTTTTCAAATGAGTCAGTTCTTCGCATCAGGTGTCCAAAGGATTGGAGCTTCAGCTTCAACATCAGTCCTTCCAATGAATATTTAGGACTGATTTTCTTTAGGATGGACTGGTTGGATCTCCTTGCAGTCCAAGGGACTCTCAAGAGTCTTCACCAACAACACAGTTCAAAAGCATCAATTCTTCAGCACTCAGCTTTCTTTATAGTCCAACTCTCACATCCATACGTGACTACTGGAAAAACTATAACTTTGACTAAACGGACCTTTGTTGGCAAAGTAATATCTCTGTTTTTTAATATGCTCTCTAGGTTGGTCATAACTTTTCTTCCAAGGAGTAAGCCTCTTTTAATTTCAGGCAGTCATGGAGCCTCTTAACTCTTAGAATTTCCTGAATGTTAAGAGTGCCACGTATTCATGCTGGGTTCCTGGGGTCACACCTGGGTTTCTGTTAATGAGTTAACCTTGACTGTGACAGTGATGGGCTTCTAGGAAGTTTTAAGATGGGGGCTGGCCATGCCAGAAAGATGGATCCTGTGATTAGAGGCCCGGGGCTTAGACCACCCACTGGTAGCCCATCCTCCCTTTCCTGGGAGTATACATGGCTGGAGACTGAATTCAATCACATGGGCAATAATTAAAGCAATCACACCCCCTTAATGAAATGCCAATAAAAGCTCTGTACACTTAAAGCTCCAGTGAGCTTCCTGGTTGGTGAACACTTTGATGTGCCTGAGGGATGACGAGTCCTGCAGTCCCCCAAACTGTTCATCCGGGACTCTGTCAGGCCTCACCAATAGGTTTCCTCATTTGGCTGCTCCTGATTTGCACCCTACATACTTTAGCCATAATGATAAGTGAAGAACTGAGTTCCGTGAGTCATTCTAGTAAATGATCAAACCTGAAGAGGTTATGCTAAGTTGCTTCAGTCATGTCCGACTCTTTGCAACCCTATGGACCACAACCCTCCAGGCTCCTCTGTCCATGGGATTCTCCAGGCAAGAATACTGGAGTGGGTTGCCACGTCCTGCTTCAAGGGATCTTCCTGGCCCAGGGATTGAACCTGTGTCTCTAATGTCTGCTGCATTGACAGGCGGGGTCTTTACCACTAGCGCCACCTAGGAAGTCAGAACAGGTCAGGGGAACCTCCGAGTCTGTAACCAGTTAGCCAGAAGTGTGTGTGACCTGGGAACCCCCAGACTTGCAGCTGGCATCTGAAGTGAGGCCAGCCTTTTGGGGGGCTGTGCCCTTAACCTGTGAAGTCTGCACTGACTCCAGGAAGTGCTGGAATTTAATCACAGTACTGCAGTGTTTGACAACCAGCTCTCCAGGAGGGATAAGTGCAACCCTCTTGTGTAACGACTACAGCTTTCCATGATGTAAATGCTCTCACTGTGGCCAAGTCAAGTTACCAGTGTGATGTCATTGACTGTGGGGCTGGGAAAGGATGCATTTGGCGTGGTCCTCATGGGAGTGTGTAAACTAAGTAAACGTCAGTTTACTCTCGTATCCTTGGGCCAAGCAATTCCACTTCTCAAAATACATCTCGCAGGTAGGCTGGCACATTTTCCCCATCCCAGACATTCACAGGGATGGTCATTGTGTGTTGTTTGTATTCATAAAAGACTAAAAACAAGCTACAGGCCCACCAATAAGCTTTTTATAAAAAAAATCATCAGACATGAATAAAATGAAATGCTCTGCAGGGTTTAAAAAGAATGAGGCAAATCCATACTGATGTGGAATAATTTGCAAGATGTATCATTAAGTGAAAAAAGGAAGATGAAGAACCCTCTCTGGTAGCTACCATTTGGTATAATGTGAAGGGGGATATATATTAACCTGGATACATGTGTAGGCCTTCTTGGGAAGGAGTACGCAAAACTCTAGTGAAAGAGGGAGACTCTGGGAAGGAGGACTGGGAGATCTGAGTGAGAGACACTTCTTTTTACATACACATTTTTGTGCTGTTTACATTTTAATGGTGCTATTTAAAAACATTAAAGATGAAAGCAATAGGCCATGATAGTAGGGGGATTGAAATGAATGAGTAAATAAATGAATGAATGAAACTTTGAACAAAATGACCTTAGCTCTTTCATCGTAGTTAATACACTTGTCACAAATTGCTGGGCACAGCTCTGTTCTAAAAGGGACAGGGTTCAAAAAGAAACCATGAGGCACTGACACTTAGGTCAAACATGGAAATCCCTGTGGGAGCCAGGTAGACACCATGAATTCAAGAACCTGTCCATAGAACCAAAGGGCTCCTGCCAACCTCGAGGGAAGCCTTGATTCAGCTACAGTTGCTGTTGGCTGGCAGAAATGCGGGCCCAGGGTTGCCAGATCTTCTGAGTTCTTCAAGAGAATTCAGAAATTAAAAAAATAAAAAAAAAACTCTTGTTTAAAGCAAGCAACTAATGCAAATCTTCTAACAACATAATATGAGCCAGATAAAATCAATTATAAGTTGGTAGCAGAGACATTACTTTGTCGACAAAAGCCCATCTAGCCAAAGCTATGATTTTTCCAGTAGTCGTGTATGGATGTGAGTTTGAAAAGTTTTAAAAGTGTGAGTTGCTCAGTCGTGTCTGACTCATTGCAACCCCATGGACTATACAGTCCATGGAATTCTCCAGGCCAGAATACTACAATGGGTAGCCTTTCCCTTCTCCAGGGAAACTTCCCAACCCAGGGATCGAAGCCAGGTCTCCCACATTGCAGGAGGATTCTTTACCAGCTGAGCCTGGACTGTAAAGAAAGCCGAGCACTGAAGAATTGATGCTTTTGAACTGTGGCGTTGGAGAAGACTCTTGAGAGTCCCTTGGACTGCAAGGAGATCCAACCAGTCCATCCTAAAGAAAATCAGTCCTAAATATTCATTGGAAGGACTGATGTTGAAGCTGAAACTCCAATCCTTTGGCCACCTGATGTGAAGAACTGACTCATTTGAAATGACCCTGATACTGGGAAAGATTGAAGGCAGGAGGAGAAGGGGACGACAGAGGAGGAGATGGTTGGATGGCATCAACTACTTGATGGACAGGAGTTTGAGCAAGCTCCAGGAGTTGGTGATGGACAGGGAAGCCTGGTGTGCTGCAGTACATAGGGTTGCAAAGAGTGGGACATGACTGAGAGACTAAACTGAAACTGAATTTTAAAGAGGATGTTTGTTTCCACCAGGAACTTGCTACTCATCAAAGGTCAAGCTAAGCAGGATGTGACAGTCTAAGACTTTTGTCGTTTTTTCTCCTCAAGCCATCATTATAGTTAGTAATGGTATGGTATTGGTAACATTAGTGTCTTCGTCCATTTGCTTGAGTGTGTGCTGAGTCACTTCAGTCGTGTCCGACTCTGTGTGACCCCATGGACTGTAGCCCACCAGGTTCATTCTGTCCATGGGATTCTCCAGGCAAGAATACCAAAGTGGGTTGCCATGCTCTCCTCCAGGGGACCCAGGGGTTGAACCCGAGTCTCCTGTGGTTCCTGTATTGCAGGCGGATTCTTTACCACTGAGCCGCCAGGGAAGCCCTAGACCATTTGGGCTACTATAAAAAAATAATAATTTAAAAAAAAAAATGAAACGACTGCAGACTGGGTAACTCAGAAACAACAGAAATGTAGGACCCTGGTGGTCCAGTGGTTTAAGAATCTGTGCTTCCAATGCATGGGTTGGGGGTTCAGTCCCTGGTCAGGAAACTAAGAACCCATATGCACATGGTGTGGCCAAAAACTGAATTCAAAACAAAACAAAACAAATTTCTCACAGCTCTGCATGCGGGAAGTCTCAGATCAAGCTGCCGGCACGGTTATGTTCTCTGAGGACTTTTTCCTGGCTCACAGCCAGTGACCTCCCTCTGGGTGGAGGTGGTGTGGAGGGAGTTGCTAGGACTTTTTTTTTTAAGTTTTTATTTTGCACTGGGGTATAGAGCCAATTAATAATGTTGTGATAGTTTCAGGTGAGTAGTGAAGGGATTCAGTCATACATATACCTGTATCCATTCTCTCCCAAACTCCCCTCCCATCCAGGCTGCCCCATAAAATTGAGCAGAGTTCCTATGCTACACAGTAGGTCCTTTCTGGTTATCCATTTTGAACATAACAGTGTGTACCTGTCCATTCCAAACTCCGTAACTATCCCTTCCCCTTATCTTCCCCCCCAACCCCAGCAACCATGAATTTGTTCTCTATGCTTTGAGTCTGTTTCAGTTTTGTAAATAAATTCATTTGTATCAATCCTTGTTAGATTCCACCCATAAGGGATTTCATACAGTACTTCTCCTTCTCTCTCTGACTTCACTCAGCATGACAATCTCAAGGTCCGTCCATGTTGCTGCAAATGGCATTATTTCGTTCTTTAGTGGTTAGTATCTCAACCTGTGACTTTGGAAGGAACATGAGTATTCAGACCATGCTGCTGCTAAGTCACTTCAGTCGTGTCCGACTCTGTGCGACCCCATAGACGGCAGCCCACCAGGCTCCCCCGTCCCTGGGATTCTCCAGGCAATAACACTGGAGTGGGTTGCCATTTCCTTCTCCAATGCATGAAAGTGAAAAGTGAAAGTGAAGTCACTCAGTCATGCCCGACTCTTAGCGACCCCATGGACTGCAGCCTACCAGGCTCCTCCGTCCACGGGATTTTCCAGGCAAGAGTACTGGAGTGGGGTGCCATTGCCTTCTCCGATTCAGACCATAGCAGTCAGTTAAGTCTGAAACCAATTTCCCTTGGCAGTATATACCAATTAACAGATTTTAAAAGCTATAAGAAATTGTCAGACCCATTCAAAAGTGAGGGATGAGAGTGTGCAGAGGAAAACTGAAGTGGGAGAAAGCTCTAAAGGCCACAGCTGGGCAGACCCAGGAAGGCAGCCAGAGCGGAGCCCAGACAGGAACAGTGAAAAGAGAGGCCCACAGCACGGCTGTCCCCTGCCCCGCCCCAGAAGGACGTGGAGGAGGCCAGAGACAGGAGGGTCAGTCATTGTAAGGTAGTCTTTTCCAGTGGGTTTTCTCGTTTATCGATCTGCCTTCCTGAATCCCCTGTGTTTCCACTCTAGTTTCATTAGAACTGCCCGCGTCCATCAATATCCACATTATAACTCATTCATCCTTACTGACTGAGATCCTCCCGTCACCCTCTTAGCTGAAAGTGTGCAGGCTTCCTGTTGTTCTAGCTTTTTAAAATCTCAACGGTCAGCCTGGCCATGCTTCCATACAAGCTCAGACCCACAGGGTTAAGCAAGCCCAGATGGAAGTGAGATTAATGGGGGCGTCTGTGTTACTGCAGAAGGAGAGAAAAGAGAGACGTTAATAATAATGATGACGAGGGTAGCAGCTTTTATTATGGGCCAAGGGGCTTTATAGGAGAGGCGACTAGAAGTCTCACCCTATTATTCCATCTATCTCCAAGCCCAGAATCTCTAGGGAAATGTGCCTTCCTCTGAGTCAGGTCCACATATGATTTCTCAGAGCCCAGGAATGATCAATTTAAATATTTCAACAAACAATGGTTGAAAAAACAAATAAGGTAACCACAGATGACTCCTTTTTGGATAAAACCAGACAAAGTCACCCAGGACATCCAGTCCTGAGCACGCTCTATCCAGCCAGGGAAGACTGGCAGGCACTCCAGTCCTTGGCAGTGAAGCGATGTCCTTGGTCAGCCAATCTGGCTGTGCATGGTTTTGCAAACAGAAAAGACTTTTCGTAGCAAGGTTATATCCTGTTTCCTCTTGTAAGAGCCATCTTGGACCAAACTTTGTCCCCATTCTCTCAGGACTCAACCAAAAGCTACACGCGCTCCAACATTCAGATTTTTTTCTACGTAAGTCAAAGCTAGCGTTCTGTACTAGTATTGTCTCCTATCTGCAGAGCCAGAAGCCAAAACTCAGGGAGATTAAGTTACTCACCCCATCAGTAAGACACAGAGCACAGATACAAATGGATTTCGCCTACTTCAAGATTATTGTTCTTTCTATTTCATCATTTATAACTTTTTCATTTCTAACTACAGAAGGAAGTACATGAGCGTGACGGGAAAATTGGAATATACAGAAATGGATTTTGCCTTTCTTTTCAGGCTCGCTCTTTTATAGTTACACGCGCGCAAAAAACACAGGTCACATTCCATCAGGATCAGTCACTGCGTGCGCTTGACACAGTGCACAATTCTCACCCTCAGGCAGGAGAGACAGCCCCGAGAACTGGAAGGCTTCCCATAGTTTACAGCTTAGGCGAGGACAACCTTGAAATTACTTCAGATGGGCTTGTATTTCACTGGGTTAATTTTCAAATAACCCATTATAATTAATAACCCAAGTACTAGATAAATTGAGATTGTTTAAAATATTCTGCTTCATGCCTGCTTTCAGAAATGGTGCTGGGACATGATGAACACCAAGTTCACTTAAAGTCAGGGTAATCCTGGCCACTGACAGGGTGAGGAGGTGACATACAATAAAGTCAGATACTCATCCAATCATTTATCATTCAGTAAGTAAATCAGGGACTTCCAGGTGGTCCAGTGGCTAAGACTCTGTGCTCCCAATGCAGGGACCCAGGTTCAATCTCCAGTCATGGAACCAGACCCACCGGCCACAACTAAGACCCAGTGCAACCAAATAAATATTTAAAAATAAAATAATTCAGAGCACCTTTCATGGGCCAGGCACTGGTTTCAAATTTGAGATACAGCAGTACCCCAAACAGTCCCTGCCCTCAGAGGGCTTCCACTCCAGGAAGGGAGACGGACAATAAACAAATGAACTGAGAGAATGTCAGACTGTGAGACAGAACTGTGTAGACCAATAAAGCAGAATATAGGGAATGGAAAGTGCTGAGGTAGGAGGTTGCTCCTTAATGCAGCATATTATTCTGCTCATGCTGCATAACAGCATACCACACACTAAGTGGCTTAAACAACAACAATTATTCTCTTGCAGTTCCAGAGGCTGGATATTCGAGATCAAGACTGCGCCCCATTCGGTTACAGTGGGAGCTCTTCCCAGCTTGCAGACTGCCCCCTCGTCTCCGTCCTTAGCATGTGCACATGGAGGGGGCAAGTCGGGGAAAGAGCTTCGGCTCTTTGCTGTCTCATGCGTGTATGTGCGTGTTCAGGCATGTCTGACTCTTTGCAACCCCATGGGCTATAGCCCACCAGGCTCCTCTGCCCATGGGATTCTCTAGGCAAGAATACTAGAGTGGGTTGCCAATTCCTACTCCAGGGCATCTTCCTGACTCAGGGATGGAACCCCTTTCTCCTGCATCTCCTGAATTGGCAGGCTGAGTCTTTACCACTTGAGCTACCTGGGAAGCCCCCCTGTTTGCTCTTAAAAGGACACTAATTCTATATGACCAGGGCCCCACCTGTGTGACTTCATTTAACCTTTATTAATTCCTTTCTCCAAACAGCCACACTGGAGGGTTAGGGCTTCAGTGTATGATTTGGGGAGGAGGGTGCAGCAGGGTGGGGATACACATGCATTCAGTCCATAATATATAGAATAGTCTGAGAAGGCATCTCTGATAAGACGGGGCAGCCAGCTTTCAAGACGGCCCTACGTGAGCCTCACCTCCCTGGTGTCTACGCCCTTGTGTGTCTGCTCCCACAATAAATCAGGGATGGCCGCTTGGCCTACAATAAAAGCTGTTACCCTCATCACCGTTATTGTTAATGCCACTGTTTTCCCTCCCTCCGCAGTGACACAGATGCCCCATCAATCTCACTTCCATCTGGGCCTGCTTAACCCTTTGGGCCTGAGTTTGCCTGGAACCATGACCATGCTGACAGCTGAGATTTTAGAAAACCTAGAGCAACAGGAAACCCACACATTTTGTTTTTTTGGGTGACTCACTGTGGGGCAAGCCACGCTTCTAGTCAGGAGGACGATGAAGCAACCTTGGGAGAGGACCATGGGAAGAGGAATTCAGAGCCCCCTCCAGGTTCCTCGGGAGAGGAACCTCCAGCCCCAGTCAAGCCTTCAGATGACTGTGGCCCTAGCTCAAAGCTGCACTCCAGTCTCATGGGAAACCCTTAGCCAGAGCCACACAGCCGTTCCAGCCCTGACTTTCTAATCTAAAGAAAAGGTGAGATGATAAAGTTTTGAAGTAATTTGTCATACAGTAAAAGATAAGTAATACATAAAATGAGTGTCCTGAAGGAAAGAAGCAAGAGGAAGCCTTTCAGGAGGAAGGGAGAGCAACTATCCAAGCCATGAGGTAAGAGCGTGTGCAGCAAGTTCAAGGAACAGCTCTGAGGCTGGTGTGGCGAGAGCAGAATGAACGAGGGCAGGAGGAGTCGGAGGCGGGGCAGAGTGGAAAAACGCGCGGTCAGATCACACAGGGTCTGTGTGTCTCTACACTGTAGCATAACGTACAGAGACATCCCCTTAGGGGAGCATCTTAGTTGTTCAGATGGAATATCCTGGTAAGTTTTGAATCTCATATCATCAGATTATGCCAGATATCTTAATTTTCTCAAAAAGTGTTCCTTTATTTTTTTTTTATTTATTATTTTAAAAACGTGTACGTGCTGTACCGAGTCTTAGTTGCAGCTTGCGGGATCTTTAGTTGGCAAGTGAACTCTTGGTTGTGGTGTGTGGGATCTAGTTCCTTGACCAGGGATTGAACCCGGGCCCTTGGTATATTGGGAGTGCTAGGTCTTAGCCACTGGACCACCAGGGAAGTCTCCCTCACTCTTTTAGATATTACTTATGTTTACAACCCCCAGAGTTGTCTTTCCAGTCTAGATGTTGCCCCTGAACTTCAGCATCTTATACCCAAGGGCTTAGTCAACTTCTCCCCTGGAATAACTAATAGCTGTCTCAAACTTACTCTGTCCCAAATCAGATTCCTGGTTTCCCCCCACCACCACCCCTGTTCCCCAGTCTCCCTCCTCTCTAAAAATGAAAATCCATCTTTCAGGGACTCAAGTTAAAAACCTTAGAGACATCATTTACTCTCCCTCTTGTTTCCCCTACTTCTCATCTAACATATTGGCAAAAGTCTAGAAACACTCCCTTTAAATTGTAAACAGAATCCAACATGTCTCACCATCACCAGTTCAGTCATTGCCCTCCAAGCCACAATTATTTCTAGTCTGGGTTATGGTACAAATTTTCCAACCAGTTTCCCTATACCTCCTATGGTCTGCTCTCAGACCTGTAGCCAGAGGGAGGTTTAAACATAGATGTCAGATCACGTCATTTGTCGGCCCTCAATTCCCCAGTGTCTCCCTATCTTACTCGGCAGAAAAACCAAAGCCTTCATAGGATAAGCCCTTCAGGATCTTGCCCAATTATCTTTAAAACCTTGTCTCCAGTTACTCTTGCCCTCATTCACTCAGCTTCAGCATCAACAGCCTCCCTGCTGTTCCAGAAACAAGCCAGGCACACTTCTGCCTTGGGGGCTCTTGCTGTTCCTTTTATCTGGAATACTCTTTTCTCCAGTATATCCAAGATTGACTCCCAGACCTCCTTCAGGAATGTGCTTTGTGTTACCTTGCCAGCAAAATCTTCTGGGACCACACTATTCAAAATTGCAACCCCCATCTCTAGAATCCCTTATCTCTTCTTTGCTTTATTTTTGCACAGAGGTCTTATCGCTACCTGACATGTTATGCATTTTAATTATATTTTGTTGTATTTATTTTTGTAGGGCTTCTGCTATTCCAATATAAGCCCCTTAATGGTAAGAGTTTCTGTTTTGCTCACTGCTGAAGCCGCAGGGCCTAAAACAGGTCTTATCACATAGTAAACACCTAATAAACACTTGAATGAATGAGTAAGAGCCTTAGTGCAGATATAAGAGCCTCCATTTGGGAGGTGAACAAATGCTGAAACATGGTAGCTAACCTGGAAGGCTTAAGATAGTGGGGAGAACTTAAGATGCTCTAAAGAGTGAGGAAAAGAAAAACAAAGGCAAGGTATACAGAGAAGGGCCCAGCATAGCTAGGAGGAACCTCAGGAGGGGAGCCAGAGAGAAAGTTCTTCCCTTGGAGGTGGGTTCAAAAGCCTGGGGAAATCAGAGACTTCCCTGGTGGGCCAGTAGTGAAGACTCCACGCTTCCACTGCAGGGGGCATGGGCTCAGTCCCTCTTTGGGGAACCAAGATGCCGTAAGACATAGCCAAAGGGGAAGAAAAAAAAAAGACTGGGAAATACTTCAGTTCAGTTCAGTTCAGTTCAGTTCAGTCGCTCAGTCGTGTCCGACTCTTTGCTTAAGGGGACTTTTAAACTAGTTTGTTATGGGATGTGCAATGAAAACCTTAGTCCTCCACCTTCCCTGCAAAGTGTTTCCACCAATTCTTCTCTGCTTGATAATGCTTCTTCTGCAGGAGGGGATTCTCGCTGGAGAAATGGACGAGGACTGACTTTTGCATCCAAGTCGGCTGACGGTCAGCGTGTGTAGCGCAGAAGTCAGAGGCCAAGAGCACAGCTGATGTCTGAGTTGCACCTGCAAGCTTCAACCTTGCTCTGTATTTCCTTGGCTGGCTTCTATTGAATAGATGGTAACTTGGAACAAGGACCAGGGTTTTTAATTCATCAGACGCTGTGCACTGTGGCTTGGGTCCAGTTCATCTCAAGGACAGCTGCTTTTCTACACATTCTTCGACTCATCCTTATAATTACTATCAATAACCAGCACATACGCACACAGTGTATCAGACATGACAGCGTGGAAAGACATGATCTCTGAGCTCAACAGCTTAGTTCTCTTTCAATCCTGCAGTTCTAGGGTCTTACTCTCCTACTTGTTTTCTAATAGCATTAGCTGACTTAAAGCAAGTAGACTTTTTGAATTCCCCTCTCCATGAATTTTGCTCCAGCCTGTGCTTTGAGAGAGCTGCAGGCAAAGAAATTTCTTTCAAGAACAACTCACAACCACTAGAGAAGGGCCAGAAAATTAAAGCATGGAGACAAGAATCGTGTTATTTTTGTATCGTTAATATAAAATCACATTGAGATAGTACTTATGATAAGATAGAGAAAAAATATTTTTGTAAGCTAAAAAGCCATATTCGCAAAAGTTATATTCTTTTTATCTACATCCTATCTGGCTTTTATCTGCCTTTATTTTATTTCCATTGTAGTTCTTAAGGTAGCAATAATGTGCCATAGGCCAAAAGAGCCATAAGGGTTCTTATCCTTTGCTGTCTTCTAACCTGAAACCCCAACTCTGAGCAGCCTCTTCCCCTGTTCTCCTCTTCCCCAGCCTTACTCATCATTTACCTTCTACTTGGAAATAATTGGCTTTTCAGGTCCTCTCTCCAAAACATATTTCTCACCCTCCAGGTTTTCTATAGGTAAAAAGAAATTCATAACTTTTCCCAATCTCAGATTTGTAAACTCAATTTCATTTAATTCTAATACCACAAGTGATTGAAAAAAAAAATCAACAGTGCCATTGTTACAAATAGGTGAATGAGGACAGAGATTAGCAGTGATGTCTAGTAGACAGAGGGCTTCCCAGGTGGATAAAGAACCCACTGCAATGCAGGAGACACAGGAGATGCAGGTTTGATCCCTGGGTCGGGAAGATCCCCTGGCAAAAGGCATGGCAACCCACTCCAGTATTCTTGCCTGAAGAATCCCATGGACAAAGGAGCCTGGTGGGCTATAGTCCATGGGGTCTCAAAGAGTCGGACCTGACTGAAGTGACTCAGCACACGAAAACTAGTAGGTAGAATTCAATACAACTTCAAACCAGATCAGCAAAATACTGTTGGGATATATGAGGAGGCACAGGAAGAGCCCACAGGGTGCACGCCCCATTCTCCAGACCATACTCTGCTCACAGCCATCGCAAGCATGTGTAAGCCCTACATTCAAAGAAGCAGACAGGACTTCCCCAGAAGTCCAGTGGTTAAGACGCTGCCTTCCAGTGCCAGAGGTGTGGGTTTGATCCTCGATCGGAGAACTAAGGTCCCACATGCTGCAGGGTGTAGCCAAGAATTTTTTTAATAAAATAAATAAAGAATAAAAAACAGAGAGATGGACAAATAGGCCAAAGGAATAGGACAGAGAACCTAAAACAGGTGTATGCCTAGAAAGACGCTTGGTGTGTAATGGACGGGGCGTTCTACAGCAACCGAGAAAGGCAATCTTCAACTAAATGGTGCTGGGACAGTTGAGTGTCCCTGTGGAAAATCTGAAACTGAGCAGCTGCTTTACAACATATACAATACACTCCCAATAGATTAAAGATTCAAATATAAAAGGCAAAACCCTCCAACTTTTAGAAAAGAATATCTTTATGACCCAACTATATTCATGTTGGTATACAACAGATACTAACACAACTATGGTAAATCAACTATACTTCATTAAAAAAGTTGTTCATAGACTACATATACCAATAGCAGTGCTTTGTAAACTATGAACGTGAACATGAAGTCACTCAGTCGTGTCCGACTCTAAGCGACCCCACGGACTGCAGCCTACCAGGCTCCTCTGTCCATGGGATTTTCCAGGCAAAAGTCTGTATGAAGTGCTATACAATTTCATACAGGCTTCCCTGGTGGCTCAGATGGTAGAGAATCTGCTGGCAATGCAAGAGACCCGGGTTCAATCCCTGGGTCAGGAAGATCCCCCTGGAGAAGGGAATGGCAACTCACTCCAGGATTCTTGCCTGGAGAATTCCAAGGACAGAGGAGCGGGCTACAGTCCATGGAATCTCAATGAATGGGACACAACTAAGCAACTAACACTTTTACTTTCATACAATTTCCTGTTATGATCTTTAGAAGTTTAGCTGGGACTGATACATAGGAGGGAACCTGATGAGTTGTACACAGACTGTGTACATCTTCAACCTCACCAAGGAAGGCCAAATTGTCTTCTACTGAGTATAGAACAGAGTTCCTATTGATCTACATTGTTTCAAGACTGTTTAGTTATTTTAGGTACTAGACTTTATTTCCAATCCAATGTGTATCTCATTATAATATACATTTTCCTGATAATTTACAAAGACCATGTTTTTAATATTTACTGACCCCATTATATTTGTTGGCTATATTTAGAGTTGTACTTGTCCACATTTTTTACTTATTGAACAATTGTGTGTGTCTTTTTTTTTTTTTTTTTTTTTTTTGCTTTCTCAGCCATTCACAGAGAGCCCTTTTTATATTCAGAATACTAGTACTTTGCTGGTTACCTGTTGGAGATTCTTATTCTCAACTTGTGCCTTGCCCTTTCACTTTTTTAGGCTGTCATTCGATGAGTGACATAATCTTAATGGTCCGGTTTACCAAACAACAGATTATTTACCATCTGAGCTACCAGGGAAGCCTGTATGACATTGTTAATATCTGTTGTACAGCAACATGACCCCATCATATACATATATACATTCTTTTTATGTCCTTTTCTCTTACAGTTTATCCTAGGATACTGAATACAGTTCCCTCTGCCATACTGTAGGACCTTGTTGCTTATCCATTCTATATGCAATACTTTTCATCTGCTAAACCCGAGTTCTCAGTCCATCTCTTGCTCACAGCCCTCCCCCTTGGCAAGCACAGGCCTTTTTCTCCATGTCTGTGAGTCTGTCTCTCTTTCGCAGATGGGGTCATTTGTGCCGTATTTTAGATTCCACATACAAGTGATTGCACATGGCATCTGTCTTTCTCTTTCTGCTTACTTCACTTAGTATTATAATCGCGAATTGCATCCATGTTGCTGCAAATGGCGTTATTTTGTTCTTTTTATGGCTGAGTAGTATTCCATCGTGTACATGCGCTACATCTTCTTTATCCATTTATCTGCTGATGGACGTTTAGGTTACTTCTGTATCGTGGCTATTGCGAATAGTGCTGCTCTGAACATTGGGGTGCGTGTGTCTTTTTGGATTATAGTTTTATCTCGATTTTGGTAATTCTATTTTCAGTTTTATGAGGAAACTCCATACTGTTTTCCATAATGGTTATACCAACTTACATTCTCACCAGCAATGTAGGAGGATTCCCTTTCTCCACACCCTCTCCAGAATTTGGTACTTGGTCTACAAACAATTTTCAATCCATTTTTAATACACATTATTAACTCTACTTTCCACAAAGGTTTAGTTACCCTTTTAAGGTCACATGATTGGTGAGCAGCATTGATACTCCTTTTCTCCTAGTAACCCCCATTCTCCTAGTTCTCCCCATTTGTGTTCTGGGTATCACCTTCCCCCACTCTTATGAGGTCTGGCTGAAGCTCTATCCAGACATGGTCAATCAAAACAGCACAGTGATTGGTCTGGGGATAACATGGATCTCGGGGCTGTCCATTCAGAGGACAGAGTAGTCCCCTTAGGACCACTGGGAAAGTTTCCTGCACTTTCATGCTGGTCTAGAGCCTGGGAGAAGATGAGACCAGAGCTGAGATGACCTGCCATGTGGAGTCTGAGAAAGAAGCAGGGGTGGAGTTGAGGAATGGAAGGAAAAGAAGCCTTCATGATATAATTAATAGCTCTGAGCTACTTGAAGCCAGATATACCCCCAAACATGTAAGTTACTTCAGCAATAAGCTCTCTTTTTGCTTAGGTGACTTTTACAATGTTGTTTATGATTGATCGAGTCACTTTCGGCTGCACTGGGTCTCCACTGGTGCGCAGGGTTTCCCTATCACAGTTGCAGGCTTCTCACTGCAGTGGCCTCTCTGTTGCAGAGCACGAGCTCTAAGGTACAGGCTCCGTCACTGCAGCTCATGGGCTTAGTTGCCCCTTGGCCTGTGAAATCTTCCTGGACCAAGGATTGGACCAGTGTCCCCTGCACTGGCAGGCAGATTCTTAACCACTGGACCTCCAGGGAAAACCTGCTCAAGTGATTTTGTGTTATTCTTTCTGCAAAGTACAAGGCAGTGAGTTCTGGGCCACACAGTGACAAAGCCAACAGTCGAGCCCATTTGTCCTACTGTGCAGGGTTCTGTCCGTAGCCCTAGCCAGCAGGATGGGCTGCTGTTATTTGGATGCTGGCTCCAAAGCCAACAACAAAAAAAATGGAAACAATGTTTAGCTTTTAGCTGGACAAGACTCTTTGGAGTGTTTCCCCAGCCTATTACACCCCAAAATTTTCTTCTCTCTTATTTCTACAGGTGTATGTCTAGTTTGTATCTTATCCAATTCAAGGTCAACTACTTCACAATTGAAGGACTTTCTTTATCAAAAATTTCCCCTAACATAGTCAAGGACAACGTTCTGTGATTATAGATGAATTCATCCAAGCTGCCAATTGTGCTTAAAAGTGATGTGAGGATATATGTTAATTATTATTTAACAAGAAGAAGAAAGTATGATGACATTGTAAAGAAAATAAGCAACAATACAGAGTGGTAAACAGTTCCTCTCCACATGGGAGAGTGGCAGCTTGTCAGAGTTGTCAAGAGAATGTTCTTGTCTTCTGACAGAGGCTGACTACACCCAGAGAGAGGGGCCACCTTGCCAACTGGAATTAGTGAACTGGAGCTGAGAGGCTCTGGAAACCATGCCCATCATTGTAAGACTATGATTCCCCAAGTTAGTCTGATGTATTTATGGGGACAGTAGAACAGGGTATTTGAAAGCAAGACATCACGGGAATTCCAGAATGGTGATCAGCAATGTAGGTAATAAAAGCCATTCCCAGTCAGAACAAAAAGATCAAGTTATCAAAGAATGAGCATGAGATATCAGCACAGCTGCTGAAATTACAAAGCACACAGGATTGGTCTTCAAAGTACCCACTGCTCCTTTGCCTCCCCTCCTGAACTTTCTCTGTTTCCCCAAAGCTCCACAATGAGTCACTGGCTTTGGATGCTCCCTCTTCGAAAGGGCTTAATATTCAAATTAAATGTTTTTTCTTTCCATCTTACTCACCAAAACTTCCATTCCCTCACAGAATCATGGGCACCAGAGCCAGACAGTGCTAAGTTAGAAGCCAAGCCATGGGGCTTCCCTGGTGGCCCAGTGGATAAGAATCCGCCTGCCAATGCAGGGGATACGGAATCAAACAAAGGTTCCACGTGCCCTGGGGCAACTACTGAGCCTGTGTGCCACAACTACCGAAGCCCTTGTGCTCTGCAACAAGAGAAGCCACCACAACAAGAAACCCGCACGACCCAACCAAGAGTAGACCCTGCTCACTGCAACTAGAGAAGAGCCCTCACAAAGCAACAAAGACCCAGCGCAGCCAAAAGAAAATGAAAAGAAGCTAAGCAGGCCACTGACAAAGAAACGAAGCTAAGCAGGTTATCATCTCTAAGCATCAATGTCCTCATCTGAAAAATGCAAATAATAATAGCCCCTCACTCATAGAATTCTTGACAGAATTCATAGAGATAAGGCATGCAGTTTACCCAATGGGTGGTCCATAGGAAAAGCCAATAAACATCAGTAATTATTAATGCTGCTACTGGTAATAATAATTATTATTATGGTAAAGATGATCAATAGGTCTAACAATCCTGTGGAAGTTTATTCTTGAAAAAAAAAAAAGAGCTTAATTGTTGGTTGATAACTTTCTGGAAGGAACCATTCACCATTTGCACCCAGCCTCCACTGCTTCCCTTGTCTCTCAGCTGGTAAAGAATCCACCTGTAATGTGGGAGACCTGGGTTTGATCCCTGGGTTGGGAAGATCCCGTAGAGAAGGGAAAGGCTTACCTACCCGCTCCAGTATTCTGGCCTGGAGAATTCCGTGCACTGTACAGTCCATGGGGTCGCAAAGAGTCGGACACGACTGAGCGACTTGCACTTCACTTCCCTTCCTCCACTGTTTTCACCTGTGCGGATTTTTGTAAGACAGATCATGTACTCCTTACTGCAGTCAACTTCAATATTCCTTTTTCACAGAATCCTTCAGCAGGTAACCAGCCCAAACAATGCAAAACCAGGTGGCAGCTCAGAGATCTGATACTAGCAATATTCAAGAACTTTCCCCTCTTTCTTTAGTGATTTACTTTAAGAATAAATTGCTTTTCTTTAAAGGTCACTTTGTTATTTTCGAACACTTTACACCTGACACTATCTTCTTGCTATAGGGAATTGCACGAAGGATGATTTAAGCAATATTTCCTAAGATTTTATCTACGATTCTCCAAGGGGAAAATAAAACAAGATGTTGACCAAAATGATTTTCCTGAAAATCAAATTTTTTTTAAGTTTTTTTTTTAAATGTGGACCATTTTTAAACTCTTTATTGAATTTGTTACAAAATTGCTTCTGGTTTTTATGTTTTGATTTTTTTGACCATGAGGCATGTGGAATCAAACACACACCCTCTGCACTGAAAAGTGAAGTCTTAACCACTGGACCACCAGGGAAGTCCCTGAAAATACAAATTTTATCAGAAATCAAAATAACAAGCAACCTGTTTTATATATCTTCCACCTGGGTAAGACATAATATGTAATTACAATTAATGTATATGGAATACTTCCTGTATGCTCAGCAATAGACACTAAGGGTTTGTCATCTCACTGAGTCCTGACAATTATTCTATGAAGTTATTATTATTCTCATTTTTAAAATAAGAAAACTAAGGCTTAGGGATATGAAGTAACTGAGCCCAAGTCACACAAGTAGCAAAGGATGAGTATAGGATGGATGCATCTTCCTCGCTACTTCAAGCTGCTTGGTGCAACCCAGCTCTTGCCCTTGACGCTTCCAAAAGGCAATGTTAGGAGATGTTCATTTGGATAGCTGTAAATTAAAACAGCCAATTCCAGCCAATCTTACAGACGTTACTCTCTTAGCTTCTTCAAAATATCCATCATTAACTTCCCATCCACTAGGATGGTATATGAGAATCTCCCAATTCTGAGGCAGATTCATCATGAAAAAAATCAGATACGGTAATGACTACCTGCCCAGGCACACACTATTGCCTTCCATCCTTCCATAAGGTTTTGAGGTGTGTATCACTTCCAGTTGACAGATGGGAAAATGAGGTTCTGAGACATTCTGGTCAAAGCCCAGAGCCTGCTCTCAGCTCACAGAGATGTTCTTTTTGGCCCACAGAGTGGTATTATAACATTTGAGCCAACACTGAAAGACTGGATGACATGCTAAAACCCAGATTGCTGGGTTCTATTAAGACTCTCAAACCTGCAAAAACCCTGGCCACATTCCCTCCTGGCATCAGTAGCTAAAACTGAGGAGTAGTTGCCCAGGGCCCCCTCTCTCCAGACCACCACTGTCCCCATCAGCCAACGTCACTTATTTCCTTTTGGCTTAGATATCCACTGACTCCTATCTCGTAAAAACAGGCAGAAAATTATGACCAGTTGTTGACTTATCTCCGAAAGACACACTCTGACAAGGCTATCGTCTCCAAAAGATGCCCACCTGCTAGGAGAGCCACAGAGTAATGACGGAGATACCAGACACTAAATGTATTCTCTATTAGAAATACCATTTGCCACAGGACACATTTTTGAAATTGTCACAGGATATTGTTTTCATTAATTGTCTTGTGTAAGTGTCTATTATTCAGACAGACTTTGTGGTTTTGCCACATGACTTGCCTAGGAGCAATTCTAGTAAAAGACTAGTGAAAAACTTAGAGCGTATAGTATCCATGTTCTCCTTCCTTTTAGTAGCAGAACCCCTGTGTTTTAGCTAGAAATCTAGTCACCTGAGAAGAAACTACATTTCCCAGACTGCCTTGTGGCTTACTTAGACCAATGGGATGTAGACAACTTCCAGGTCTTCTGAAAGACAGACCCAGACACTCTTCCCTGCCCCAGGCTAGATCATGAAGGTGGAAGAGAGCCAGCATCAGCCATAAGGACACTCAAGGAGATTACAGGGCAATAAGATGGAAGGCATCAAGGTCTCCGAATGTCTTTGTAGAGCAAAACCACCCTACCCGCCAAAGTGAGCTCATTCTAGGCTCTCTTGGGAGATACATAAGCCTATTTACTTAAGCCATTATAGTTTAGATGTCTTTGTTCCAGGATCTTTCTTCTCCTTATCCACACCCTCTCCTTATTTTCAGATATCCTTCATTCTTCTTTGGGTTTCAGAGGATGTGTCCTTCCTTCACTGCCTCAAGTACAGCCTTAAATCCTAACACAGCCTCTGAGGAACAGCATGGCCTTGGCCAAGCTTCTTACCTTCTCAGAATCTAGTCTGCAATATAATAGTTGCAAGGATTTGTCAAAAGGAGAGAGTACAGGTACATCTACATTGCATTTGGGGATGTCTTTAGCCTGTATCTTATATAGCCACTTTCCAACCTACTTTTCTCTAATGAGAAAAGAAAGTTAAATTTCCTTTTTAATTCCTCTTTTATATATATATGTGTGTGTGTGTGTATGAAGTGAAGTGAAGTGAAGTCGCTCAGTCGTGTCTGACTCTTTGCGACCCCATGGACTGTAACCTATCAGGCTCCTCTGTCCATTGGATTTTCCAGGCAATAGTACTGGAGTGGATTGCCATTTCCTTCTCCAGCGGATCTTCCCGACCAGGGGTCGAACCTGGGTCTCCCGCCTTGTAGACAGGTGCTTAACCGTCTGAGCCACCGTATGTGTGAATATATATATATATTTGGCTGCACCAGGTCTTAGTTTGGCATACAGATCTTTTCTTAGTTGGGCATGTGGGATCTAGTTCCCTAACCAGGGATCGAACTTGTGCCCTCTGCATTGGGACTATACAATCTTAACCACTGGACCAACAGAAAAGTCCCTCTAATGCATTTTTGAGCCCACACTCCATACTCATAACCCTGACTGCTCTTAGGAATGAATCCAAGTTTCAAAAAGACGTCTAAGAGGCCCCTGATGACTGGCCTCCAGTGCCGCCTCCAGGCATGCTCTCCAGGTAGCCACAGGTGCCCTCGTTGAGTTGGGAAAGGGCCCTTGACCAACCAGGCCTGTCACTCTTGTTTCGAGGCCTTGTACTCTTGAGTTTCCTACAGCTCGGCCAACCAGAAGGCTATCCAGGGTAGGGATTAAGACCAGAAGAATCACAAAGATCTAAGTCCCAATCCTGTCCCTACCACTGCTTCCTGTGAATTCTGGCAAAGGACTTAACTCCCCTGTAAAATGGGTACCTTCCAATGGCTCATCTCAGGTTATTCTGATCATTATATCAGATAGATTGCCCTTGTCCGAGAGCCTTGCACATAGTACACACTCAATACACAGGTACTGCCATTATTGCAGCTCTCTTTACTGGCTTTTTTTAAAATTTTGTTACCTCATAGAAGAAGCATGGAACAACCTCCAACCCCTCAACCTCTTTGGTTTTGTTGTTTAGTTGCCAAATCGAGTCTGAGTCTTTGTGACCCCATGGACTGTAGCCTGCCAGGCTCCTCTGTTCATGGGATTTACCAGGCAAGAAAACTGCAGTGGGTAGCCATTCCCTTCTCCAGGAGAGCTTTATGATCCAGGGGTCAAACCTGCATTTCCTGACTTGGCAGTCGGATTCTTTACCACTGAAACACCAGGGAAGACTCCTCGGCCTCTACCTGAGGATATGTTCAGGGCCACACACAGTGAGTGTCCCATCCCAAATTGCGTCTCCCTGATGACAATCTGCCAGTGACACCGGATGGAGCCCAAGCCCTCTCCCACACACCTGCTTGTCCAGTGCATTTGGGGAGAGGCAGAGTGGTCTATGAGCAGCCAGCTCCCAGCATCCTGGTGCCCAAGAATCAGCTCCAGACCCTTCAGCAGTTTGCCCCCAGGATCCACAAGCAAACTGACTCTGGCATTTGGAGTTCTCTCTCTGGAACCCTCAGGCTTAAAAGTCACTCTTGTGAAAGCCCCAAAGTGAAAGCCTCTCAGTCATGTCCTACTCTGTGCGACCCCATGGACTGTCCACGGAATTCTCCAGGCCACAATAAATACTGGAGTGGGTAGCCTTCCCCTTCTCCAGGGGACCTTCCCAACCCAGGGATCGAACCCAGGTCTCTCGCATTGCAGGCGGCTTCTTTACTAGCTGAGCCACAAGAGAAGCCCAAAAGCGCCAAAGCCCAGCTATATTGTGGTGCAGTCATGCATCCATTAAAACAAGCCAGCAAACAAAAAGTAATTTTTAATTAGCATTTTATGGCAGTTTCTCTCAAAGAACACCAAAGGGAAAACACAGAAGAACTTGTTAGAAATTCTCTTTTCCTTTTCTTTCATTTCCAGTTATTCCCCAAACCCTGCTGCTGTCCCAGAGACTCTCAGCCTTCTCTCTAAAGCAAGACACACACACACACACACACACACACACACACACTTGCATACAGCCTGCCAGAGGTACACCAGAGCTGGCTAGCCGCAGCTTGAAAGAGCCAGTGGTTCAGTTTTCAGGAATTCTGCCAGTCAGTTGTTCCATGCGGCCATTATTAAAAATTAAATTATAGACACTTACAGCAAGATAAATTATACACCAAAGTGATAAATATGCAATGCTCGGAGGAAGGAATGAACATGGAACAGCGTGAGTGAATCTCAAAATAGTTACGCCGAAGCCGGGCAGAGGAGGAGTGCACACAGAATGATTCCATGTACAGAAAAAATCACCCTTGTAGTGACAGAAAGCCAAACGAGTGGTCATCTGAGGCTGGGGCTGGGAGGCAGTGGAAGGGACAGGTTATCAAGAGACATGAGGCTCTTCAGGGGTATTCAATGTATTGTGGTGGTATTTTCACAGGTGTATATATATGTCAAACTACCAAATTCATGTGTGTGCAGTTTATTGTATGTCAATTAAACCTCAAGAACGCTGTAACAAACACTCGAATCCATCACTCTACCTATTCGACTACATATACTCTTTTTCTCTCCTTTTTTTTTTCATTTGGCTGCATCAGGTGTTACTTGCGGCATGAGAGACCTAGTTCCCCCACCAGGGATCAAGTCTAGGCCCCCCGCGTTGGGAGCACAGAGTCTTAGCCACTGGACCACAGGGAAGTTCCCATCTACATACCCCTAAGGTTTCTTCACACTCTGTGTCTGTAATGCGGCGATACTGTTCAATGGTGCTTCTGGCCTCTTCTCCCAATTCCATTTTCAGTGACCTCAGGTTGGGAGCCTGAAACCGGCCCTTGTGGAAGTGTTTCCACCATGGAAATCAGCAAATACTCCAAACCATGGCTGATATTTTTGTTTTCTTGGCTGTCAGGGCTTAAGACAGTCATGGAAAAAATGTTATTAATAGCAATACAAGTTAACATTGTGTTAGGCCTCACATTGTGAACATCCTTCCCTGGGGGCTGAGACAGTAAAGAATCTGCCTGCAATGCAGGAGAGCTGGGTTCGATCCCTGGGTGGGGAAGATCCCTGGAGAAGGAAATGGCAACCCACTCCATTATCCTTGCCTGGAGAATTTCATGGACAGAGGAGCCTGGAGGGCTCCAGTCCACGGGGTCACAAAGAATCGGACACCACTGACCGACTAACACTTTCACTTTCTTTTACACTGTGAACAAGATAAAAAATCAAGAAATAGTTCAAAAACTATTATCCATTTCAGCAAAGGAGTCAGTGACATCATTGATGAATGTGTAAAATTAAATACTCTTTGTTGTTTCACTTTCTTGTGTCTAACTTAACATAAATGAAAATATTAACCAATTTTAGGTTAGGACTATATTAATTTACCAGCTGCAATGGCTCTAAGAGTTCAGCAAAAATCAATGAAAGCATTCTGTGGGGATCAATTGCTTGTAAAGAATTTATAATAAAGAGAATCACATATTTTATTATCTGTAAATTGTGCATGACACAATAAAATCTATAATACACTTACATATGTATGTGCAAACACACAGAGGTTTGTTTTTTTCAGAAAGCCTGTATGAAACATTCACCAGCATCGTGTCACTTTAACGCAGCTGTGATGTGTGCAAGATCACTAGCCCGTTTGATGGTGTCTCTTGTACTTCCTTCACATCAGGGCTTCATTCTATAGTTCTCTGGTTAAGAGTATTTTTTAAATTAGTTTTGCTTGCTTTTCATTTTCCTATATGTGTTCAGTTTTCCCAATTCCAGAAAATAAGAAGGGAAGACTCTAGAATGACCAGATAAGCAAGAATCCTTCCTCCTTTGTGAAGGAGCAAGATCGCAACCGCTTTAATGTTAACCTTCTCTCTTTGCCTTTCCTCCCGCCACAAGCACACTTCGGCTCAGTGCTTTGGAGCTGACAGGATGCTTTCACACAACGACGCTACGCTAACCCAGCTGGCTGCCCTCCCCTCCACACCCCCCTTAAGCCACTTCACTGAGATCCTGTCATGAAATCCGGCGTCTGGTGCTGATGGCATCGCAGACTGAAGGCGCACAGGTGTTCCCTGCATCACACCCTCCAAGCTCAGAAGTGACAAGCAAAAGCCTTGAATCCAAGATGGCCTGACCAGAAAATCGTATCAACACTGATGACAGAGATAGAAACCTTCGTAGGTTTTCCTACAAGACCTGGAAAGGCACGAGAATGAAAAATACTCATTTATTTAGGTGGTGTATAAAAAAAAATTCAAGTGAACTTTTCCCCGTGTTTTGTATTCTATTCACGTCACTCTTTTTTGCATCAACTATGGAAATGATTCAGAGGGTATATTTATGTAGCGTGCATCAAAACAGAGAAATTTCATTTGATTTGTTTTGTTACTAGTCACCCTAAAGCACAAAGCATTGTATAAATTCCTCATGCGTGTGTGCGTGCTAAGTCGCTTCAGTTGTGTCCAACTCTTTTCAACTCTATGGATTATAACCCTCCAGGCTCCTGAGTCCATGAAATTCTTCAGGCGAGAATAGTGGAGTGGGTTGCCATGCCCTCCTCTAGGGGATCTTCCCAACCCAGGGATCAAACCCAAATCTCTTAAATTTCCTGCATCGGCGGGATCTTCCTGCCCCAAGGATTGAACGCAGGTCTCCTGCATCACAGACAGATGCTCTACTGTCTGAGCCTCGAGGGAAGCCATATATGAAGTATGTATATGGTAAATACTAGCGGAATGAATGAATGAAAATCCTCTGGTGTCTGGATCAGTAGAAAGCATCACGCTGGTTGAAGGGAAAAGAAATGCTGGGTCCCAGGCCTGCTGTATTCAGCTGGGCGGGTTGGGTGCCTCATCGCTTGAGGAAGGTGTGGTCTGTGTCACGTCTGTGTGAATGGCACCCCCAGCCAAGACCCAGGAAGACCCAACAGCACCTCTTGATGATCATTCCCTGAAGGCAGGAACATTGGGGCCTTTTTTTAATAACTGTTATTGGAGTATAATTGCTTTACAATGTTAAGCTAGTCCTGCTGCCTAGCGAAGTGAATCAGATACATATAGATAGATGGTGGTGGTGGTTTAGTTGCTAAGTCATGTCCGACTCTTTGCGATCCCATGGACTGTAGCCCGCGAGGCTCCTCTGTCCATGTGATTCTCCAGGCAAGAATACTGGAGTGGGTTGCCACTTCCTTCTCCAGGGGATCTTCCCAGGGATTCCCTGGCCCAGGAATCGAACCCGAGTCTTCTGCATTGCAGGCAGATTCTTTACCAGCTGAGCCACAAGGGAAGCCATTATATATATATATATATATATATATATTTATATGTATAATCCCCTCTTTTTTGGGTTTCCTTCCCATTTGGGTCACCACAGAGCTTTGAGTACAGTTCCCTGTGCTATATAGTACGTTCTCATCAGTTGCCTATTAACACACATCTATGAAATCTAGAAAAATGGTATTGAACAGTTCAGTCACTCAGTCGTGTCCAACTCTGTGACCCCATGGACTGCAGCACGCCAGGCCTCCCCTTCCATCACCAACTCCCAGAGCTTTCTCAAACTCATGCTCATCGAGGCAGTGATGCCATCCAACCATCTCATCCTCTGTTGTCCCCATCTCCTCTTGCCTTCAATCTTTTCCAGCATCAGGGTCTTTTCCAATGAGTCAGTTCTTTTGCATCATGTGGCCAAAGGATTGGAGCTTCAACTTCCTTCCAATGAATATCCAGGACTGATCTCCTTTAGGATGGACTGATTGGATCTCCTTGCAGTCCAAGGGACTCTCAAGAGTCTTGTCCAACAACACAGTTCAAAAGCATCAGTTCTTCAGCACTCAGCTTTCTTCACAGTCCAACTCTCACATCCATACATGACCACTGGAAAAACCAAAGCCTTGATTAGACGGACCTTTGTTGGTAAAGTAATGTCTCTGCTTTTGAATATGCTGTCTAGGTTGGTGATAACTTTCCTTCCAAGGAGTAAGTGTCTTTTAATTTCATGGCTGCAGTCACCATCTGCAGTGATTTGGGAGCCCCGCAAATAAAGTGCTCTCACTGTTTCCATTTTTTCCTCATCTATTTGCCATGAAGTGATGGGGCCGGATGCCATGATCTTAGTTTTCTGAATGTTGAGTTTTAAGCCAGCTTTTTCACTCTCCTCTTTCACTTTCACCAAGAGGCCCTTTAATCCCTCTTCCCTTTCTGCCATGAGGGTGGTGTCATCTGCATATCTGAGGTTATTGATATTTCTCCCTGCAATCTTGATTCCAGCTTCTGCTTCATCCAGTCTGGCATTTCACCTGATGTACTTTCTACATGTAAGTTAAATAAACAAAGTGACAATTTTGAACCAGTCTGTTGTTCCATGTCCAGTTCTAACTGTGGAAAGCGGTGCAGATGCTCTTATTTGCAAGGCATAAATAGAGCCTCAGATGTAGAGGATGGGCACATGGACCTGCCTATTTTGCGTCAGTTTGCCTATACCTTGTTGAGGTGCTCTACACCTGGTAGGTCCAACCTGCTATTTGAGGAATGAGTGTATATGTCCAGGGAATTTTTTTACAAAGCCATGGTAGCTGAAGGATTGCCCTTCTCCACGTTAGGGAGATTTTCATCTGTAGAACTGTGATGCATAGTCCAAAATGATGTCCTTTCCTCACTACAGGCATTCATTCACTGAGCAGAATATACCAAAAAGCCTGTTGTGTCCCAGCACAGGCACTGCTCTGGACTCTAAAGGCATAGTGGTGAGAAACAAGAAGACCCTGGCCTCAGGGAGCTAACAGTCTAGTGAGGACAGACAAGAAACAGACTAGCAATGCTTTGATGAACCTATTTGCAAAGCAAAAGTACAGATACATACAGAGAACAAACGTATGGACACCAAGCGAGGAAAGAGGGGGCGGGATGAATTGGGAGACTGGGATGGACATATATACACTATTGATACCATTGATACCATGTGCAAAATAGCTGACTAATGAGAACCTACTGTTCAGCACAGGGCACTCTACTCAATGCTCCGTGGTGACCTAAGCGGGAAGGAAACCCAAGAAAGGGTGATATGTGTACACACACAGCTCATTCACGTTGCTGTACAGCAGAAACTAACATAACATTATAAAGCAACTATACTCCAATAAAAAAGAAAGAAAGAAAAGAAAAAGATTAGCAAAGTAGGTGTATAATGCAACGTCAGGTTGTAGGAAATGATGAGAAGAAATTTAATGCCAAGTTCAAGGACAGAGGGGAATAGAGCCATTTTAGGGAAGATGGTTGGGACAGGCCTCCATGAGGGCCTGATGTGTGAGCAGCTCTTTCTAGGTTCCATGAAGCCCTTCAGTTAAAACTCAGCATTTTGTTTCGTTTGTTTGTTTTCATTTCTGTAAGTCGCTTCCTATGTCAGGATACCAGCTCACAGCACCACTCAAGATACTGGTTTTGTTGTTGTTGTTCTTGTTTACATCTTTATATCCCAAGTCTATCTTTTTGGTATGGAATGCTGATTTTTTTTTAAAACATTCTCATTTCTTCAAGCAGTACACATTTTCTTTTCTTTTTTTAAAGAACATGAATGAGGACGGATTGTCCATCCATGTGGCCATAGTTGTCCACGATGAATCAGATTTTTGCTAAATATAATTTTTTAAATGGCTTTTTCCTGACCCTACCCCAGTTTCTAAGCATCTTCTCTGTGTAGGCTATTGGCAGTATGATCATAAGGCAAGACAGCTCATGCAAAAAGCTGACCAGAGTTTCACTATGGAAAATTAAGATGGTTGAATTTGTATGTCTTTCTTTCCCTAAGCATGTGAGGTAGCAAAAACCATTCACCATTGCTCTTTACAAAGACAGCCTAGTTAAATATTAACACTTTTCATCTAACAGAGGTTCCTGCTAGTCCTTATCAACCAAGTCCAATTTGACCAAAGCATTTTTTCTCTTCTTTTAGAAGGTATTTGTAGGCAGAGTATTATATTGAAGGCTCTATTATCCTCTGGAAAATAATTCCAGAACATTTTTTCCTTCCATGGAACACTGAGCAGTGAGGCAATGTGACATGCTTTATGATCAGACGGGTTGTGCTGAGAATATTCTTCGCTCTGGATGGACCACATCGTAAGAGTCAAAAAACTCAAGTCAATTCCACTCGATCCCTACAATAGCATTTCTCTTCCTCACATCACCTTCCCAAGAAATAAATGATTGCTCATTTGGCAGGTCGAAATAATAGCCACGTTCAGACTAGAGCTTCTGAAGTATCAGGATAGAGTGCGCTCGATGACATCGTGAACACTGGTTAAAATGCCAGTTTTGGTCCATAAGTCTTCTCTGAGTCTTTTGCAGCCCCATGGACTGTAGGTCCTCTGTCCATAGGATTTCCCAGGTAAGAATACTGGAGTGGGTTTTCATCTCCTCCTCCAGGGGATCTTCCTGACCCAGGGATCAAACCCAAGTATCCTGTATTGGCAGGCAGATACTTTACCACTGAGCCACCTGGGAAGCCCAAAAAGCCAATCAGTCTTTCATAAAACCTTGAAAGAGACAATAAGACAATGTATATTCCTCTCCCTTTCCTAGCATATTCTATATGAAAAATGTGCACTTCACAATTTGGGGGAGAGGGGAGGAGAGAAAGCTATATATGTTTTT
Source organism: Ovis aries (assembly GCF_016772045.2). Classification (NCBI taxonomy): domain Eukaryota; kingdom Metazoa; phylum Chordata; class Mammalia; order Artiodactyla; family Bovidae; genus Ovis; species Ovis aries. The sequence continues at coordinate 6,028,713 of NC_056072.1, forward strand.
ATAACGCTCCCTGGATTTCGTGGTGATTCTCTTGTTCAGTCATTTTCTCCTTCCCCTTCTTCATTGTTCGCCTGTTCTGTGGCTGTATTTCTATGACTTTAAAAAAATATATCTATTTATTTATCTTTGGCTGCACTGGGTCTTCACTGCTGCATGCAGGCTTTCTCTAGTTGTGGCCAGCTGGGGCTACGCTTAGTCGTGGAGGGCAGGCTCTAGAACATACGGGCTCAGCAGCTGTGGTGCACAGGCTTAGCTGCCCCATGGCACGTGTGGGATCCTCCCTGACCAGGGATGGAAACTGCGCCCCCTGCATTGGCGGGTGTATTCTTAGCCACTGGACCACCAGGGAAGCCGTTTCCTAATTCTCTTAATCCCTCTTCCGTTCCTTTTACCCCTTCTCGCGCAGCTGATCATAACACAGATTTCAAGTGTATTTGGAAATAGTTATTGTATCTCTGAAATTAAGTTTGCCATTCTTCATTGTAAAGCCAGATTTTGGAGGAGGAGAAAGGAACTAACATTTATTAAACACTTTAGTGCCAGACATTACGCAAGGTGCTCTGAGGACATAAATTCACCTAATCACTTCAGTAGTTGGTGGTAGATGATTATTATTCAGAAATCTTCACTCCCTCCTTCCCTCCCCACGTTCCTGGGAAGCATAGAGTTTCTGCTCCAAGGATGTTGAATTTGCCTATGCGACTTGCTTTCGCTTCTACGAGGTAGATTGTACTTCCCCTCCCCTTGGCTTTGGCATCAGTCACATGACCAACTTTGGGCAACTTTGCCCAACTTTAGGGTGTTAGTAGATGGGATCCAAGCAGAGACTTGAAACAGGACAATGCATTCTCAGGCAGCCTTCTGGTCTCTGGAGGGAAATGAGACTCTCAGAGAACAAAACCACTGCAAACCAGCAGCACTATTTGCAACAGCATGATGTGGAAACACCCTAAATGTCCATCAACAGATGAATGGATACAAAAGTGTGTATTATATATGTATGTATGGAGTTGGTCGGAGAAGGCAATGGCACCCCACTCCAGTACTCTTGCCTGGAAAATCCCATGGACGCAGGAGCCTGGTGGGCTGCACTCCATGGGGTCGCAAAGAGTCGGACACAACTGAACGACTTCACTTTCACTTTTCACTTTCATGCATTGGAGAAGGAAATGGCAACCCACTCCAGTGTTCTTGCCTGGAGAATCCCAGGGACGGGGGAGCCTGGTGGGCTGCCGTCTCTGGGGTCGCACAGAGTGGGACACGACTGAAGCAACTTAGCAGCAGCAGCAGCGGTATGGAGTTGGTGATGGACAGAGAGGCCTGCTGTGCTGCAGTTCATGGGGTCGCAAAGACATGACTGAGCAACTGAATGGAACTGAACTGAACTGAACTGATGTATGTGTGTGTGTGTGTGTGTGTGTGTATAGCCAAAAATTTCTTATAGGTTTTTCCATAAAATTTGCAAAAATTTGAATGAATTTTTGGCCAACCCAACTGTCTACCTGTCTGCCTATCTATCTATACATACAGGGAACTATTACTCAGCCAGTAAAAGGGATGAGATATAATGCTATTTGCAGCAACATGGTGCACCTAGAGATGATCATACTAAGTGAAGTCAGAAAAAGAAAGACAAATACCATATGAAGAGTCTAAAAGCTGATTCAAATGAACTAATTTACAAAACAGAAACAGACTCATAGACTGCTAACAAACTAATGTTAGCAAAGGGAAAAGAAGGGGAGGGATAAATTAGGAGTTTGGGATTAACAGGCACACGGAATTACATGTAAAATGGACAAGCAGCAAGGACCTACTGTATAGCATATAAGCTATTCAGTATCTTAAAATAACCTATAATAGAAAAGAATCTGAAAAAGAATATATATATGAATCATTTTTGCTGTACACCTGAAATTAACACAGCTTTGTAAATAAACTATACTTCAGAAAAAGAATAATTCAAAAAAAACATCTCCGACCTTCATTAGCCAACTCCCAGCTGACCTCACATGACATAAACAAAGACTTGCATGCCACTGAGGTTTTGTGATTTTTGTTACACACCAATAGCTAACCAATGCACAATCCTATGAACTAAATAGCAATATCCCTTTCTAACAAAACTGGAAACAAAACGAGAAACAAGCCCGCGGTCACCAGCTAGAATGCTGAAGAACTGGGATTCACACAAAAATCTGTCTGATCTAAACTCCAGCCGTTTTTTACTCGAAGCATGTCTCTTATTTAAGCTTTATATTCCTCTTCCCATAAAATGAATGAAACTGATGGGTTCCCTCCCTGGATCGGGAAGATCTGCTGGAGAGGGAAGTGGCAACCCACTCCAGTATTCTTTCCTGGAAAATCCCACGGACAGAAGAGCCTGGTGGGGTCCATGGGGGTCACAAAAGAGTCGGACACAACTGAGCGACTGAACAACAACAGTCTTCCCTAGAAAGTGTTTTCTTTCCCAGCCCAGAAATTTGACTTCCTAGGCTCACTTTTCTCCTTTCTTGTGTGAGTTCTCAATATGGCCTACTGAGAACAGAAGCAAAAACCTAATAACTGGTTATTCCAAAAATGTAATTTATATATATATGTAATTTCTTTCTTAAGCTCAGAATTAATCAAATATGAAGAGCAAGCCCTGGATGTCAGCATGTGATGGGAAATCACTTTCTCCTCTTCTCTAGCCTGGAGGTCAAGTGCATGATAAAAGGGGAGTATTCCAAGCACTAGGTCCTATAACACGATTCTCAATACTCAGCAGGAATGGGTTGCCTTACTGCTGAGTCACTTGTCATTATTTTTCGGAACTAATAGGACTGAAGAGAAAAAGAATGAGGAGGCAGGATAGATACAGTGCCCGGTAGTTTAAGAGGTCAGAAGACTCCCCTGGCTCTTTGAGATTGATCAGTTTAACTTTAAAATCTGCAAAGGAACTCTACAGAAGAGTCAGTCAATTTGAAATGATGCTGTAGTCAACTCAATTGCCAACAAAAAGGGTTCCCATTTCGCTAGCTTAACCTTGTGTGGGGAATCTTTAAATATCACCAACAATGGCTGTCGAGTTGATGGGGAATACCGTTTTGTTTTTTGGTAAATCCATCTTTGGGATACAATTCCAAGTTTCATTTTGACTCAGATAAGGCTTCCCAGGTGGCTCAGTGGTAAAGAATGTGCCCGCCGATGCAGGACACATGAGTAAAACCCCTGGGTTGGGAAGATCCCCTGGGAAATCTCAGGAGATTTCCCCCTGGGAAATCTCATGGACAGTGGAGCCTGGTGGGCTACAGTCCATGGTGTTGCAAAGACTCAGATGTGACTTAGGAGCTAAAAAACAACAAGCCTTTGATATGGCTGCCCCAGGCATAGCAGATGTTTAGCGGTACACAGTGGCCTGGACCCCCAAGCTGTCAAAGTCCAGACATTGCCAAATGCCCCTGGGGGTCTAAAAATAACCGCTGATTGAGAATGACTGGGACACATAAATACCATCTCTAATTGCATTTGTGTGTATGCTTGGGTTTTTGTCTTTTTGTTTTTTCTTTTCCTTGCCAGATCTTAGTTACAGCACATAAGATGTTTTACTTAGAGCAGACAAACTCTTAGTTGTGGCATGGGGTATCCAGTTCCTGGATCAAGGATGGAACTGGGGCCCTCTGCGTTTGGAGCATGGAGTCTTGGCCTCGGGACCACCAGGCAAGCCCCTCTAATCACATTTGCTTGATGTAACGAACTGTAATGTGACCTGCTCTCCTTCAGCCTTTGCAGACTCTGAGCTGTAGCTGCTGGTCTTGTACACAGCGGGGTGACATAGGTTGTCAGTTCTCAAAGCCACACAGCCTTGCCCTGTTCCTTCAGGGAATCAGCAGCCGGCGGGGCCGGGGGGACAAGTGTGGTTCTACAGATGGTGCCTGCCGTTCCTTCCGCCCCTGCCCTTACCTTCCTCCCCACCCCACCCCGGGTATCTGCCACCCGGTAAGCTATTTGAGGACACCCCAGTGGCTCTGCTGCCAGTGCCCATCAGGATGTCCCTGTTGCCTCTGGGGACATTTAAAGATGCCAGTCCTGGAGATGGCAGACTGATACCCCTTCCCTTGAGTCTTTCACTGGGCAACCATCATAGGGCCTCTGTGCTCCAGGCTGCTTCACCTGCGCTCCAGACAAATATCGAGTGACTTGAGTCTCCCTCTCACCTCTGGGGACCTGGCAGGAAAAGAGCCCTCTGGGGGAAGTGGTTCTCAAACCATTAGGCCAGGACTTCTCAAATGGACTGTGCATGAAGAACCAGGCGGGAGAATATATTAAAAGGTAGACTCTGATTCAGGAGGTCAGGGATAGGGCCCCCGGGTGAGGCAGGTCCTGTCCTCCGCTTTAAGCCCCACCATTGTAGTAGGTGTCAGAGTCCCCTGGGGTGCAGATTCCTAGGCCCTTCCATCAGAGATTCTGATTCAGAGGGTCTAAGTGGAACCCAGACCTCTATGTTTTCTGGGATCTTTTTTACCTTCTTTTTTCTTTTCGTGTTCTTTTCCATTATGGTTTATCACAGGATATTGAATATAGTTCCCTGTGCTAGACAATAGGACCTTGTTGCTTATCCATCCTAGGTATAACAGCTTACCTCTGTTAACCTCAACCTTCCTCTCCATCCCTCCCCAACCCCTCCCTCTTGGCAACCATAAGTTTGTTCTCTACAGGTGTTTGTTTTTCAATGACTTTCACCAGGTATCTCAGAGTTCACGCGTAGAGAACCACCTCATTGCTGCTACCCTTATCTTTGTAAGACTAAGAAACACATTCCCAGAGGCTGGGTCTACTAGTCTGGCTCCACGCGAATATTTCCTTCCTGGTCATAAGCTCTCTCCCTACAGGCAAACCGCCAAGTGCAAACACCTCTCTGATTGCACCCACAGGTCATCAGATACACTCAGATGAGCCCAAGCACCCAGCAGCTAACCCAGGCTCCCAGCATATGGAAAAGGAAGAAAGTTTGGATGTCCTTCCAGGCTGGAGTGAAAGTGAAAGTAAAGTCGCTTAGTCGTGTCCAACTCTTTGCGACTCCACGGGACTGACTGCAGCCTACCAGACTCCTCCGTCCATGGGATTTTCCAGGCAAGAATACTGGAGTGGGTTGCCATTTCCTTCTCCAGGCTGGAGTACAATCATTAAATAAAAGGCACAACTGTGAGCCCACACAGGAAGTATGTGCATGATTCAGCCGCCTAGAAATGCAGAGCTGGGAAACCACAGGTCTTGCGGACCTTGGGCCATGGCCCTCCTTGCCCCTTGAGCAGTTGCCCCAGACACAGAAGGTTAGAGAGATTCACTCATGGCACGCTTTAGATTCCACACATAAGTGATATCGTACGGCGTTTGTCTTTCTCATTCTGACTTACTTCACTCTAATATGATCATTTTTAGGTCCATCCATGTTGCTGCAAATGGCATTGTTTCCTTCTTTTTCATGGCTGAGTAATATTCCATTGTATATAGGTACCACATCTTCTTTATCCATTCACCTGTCAGTGGATACTAGGTTGCTTCCATGTCTTGGCTATTGTGAATAATGCTGCAATGAACATTGGGGTGCAAATATCTTTTTGAATTAGAATTTTCTTAGATATACACTCAGGGATGGGATTCCTGGATAACATAATGAGCTCTGTTTCTAGTTTTGTAAGGAACCTCCATATTGTTCTCCATAATAGCTGCACCAACTTACATTCCCACCAACAGCATAGGAGGGTTCCCTTGTCTCCGCATCCTCCCCAGCATTTGTCATTTACAGAGTTTTTAATGATGGCCATTCTGACTAGTGTGTGGTGGTACCTCATTGTAGTTTTGACTTGCATTTCTCTAATAATTAGCAATCAGTTCAGTTCAGTTCAGTTCAGTCGCTCAGTCATGTCTGACTCTTTGCGACCTCATGAATCGCAGCACGCCAGGCCTCCATGTCCATCACCAACTCCTGGAGTTCACTCAGACTCACATCCATCGAGTCAGTGATGCCATCCAGCCATCTCATCCTCTGTTGTCCCCTTCTCCTGCCCTCAATCCCTCCCAGCATCAGAGTCTTTTCCAATGAGTCAACTCTTCACGTGAGGTGGCCAAAGTACTGGAGTTTCAGCTTTACCATCATTCCTTCCAAAGAAATCCCAGGGCTGATCTCCTTCAGAATGGACTGGTTGGATCTCCTTACAGTCCAAGGGACTCTCAAGAGTCTTCCCCAACACCACAGTTCAAAGCATCAATTCTTCAGCACTCAGCCTTCTTCACAGTGCAATGCTCACATCCATACAAGACCACTGGAAAAACCATAGCCTTGACTAGATGAACCTTAGTCAGCAAAGTAATGTCTCTGCTTTTGAATATACTATCTAGGTAGGGTCATCACTTTTCTTCCAAGGAGTAAGTGTCTTTTAATTTCTCGGCTGCAGTCACCATCTGCAGTGATCTTGGAGCCCAAAAAAATAAAGTCTGACATGGTTTTCCCATCTATTTACCATGAAGTGATGGGACTGGATGCCATGATCTTTGTTTTCTGAATGTTGAGCTTTAAGCCAACTTTTTCACTCTCCTCTTTCACTTTCATCAAGAGGCTTTTGAGTTCCTCTTCACTTTCTGCCATAAGGGTGGTGTCATCTGCATATCTGAGGTGATTGGTATTTCCCCCGGCAATCTTGATTCCAGCTTGCGTTTCTTCCAGTCCAGCGTTTCTCATGATGTACTCTGCATATAAGTTAAATAAGCAGGGTGACAACATACAGCCTTGACGTACTCCTTTTCCTATTTGGAACCAGTCTGTTGTTCCATGTCCAGTTCTATCTGTTGCTTCCTGACCTGCATACAGATTTGTTAAGAGGCAGGTCAGGTGGTCTGGTATTCCCATCTCTCTCAGAATTTTCCACAGTTTATTGTGATCCACACAGTCAAAGGCTTTGGCATAGTCAATAATTAGCAATATGGAGCATCTATTCATACGCCTATTGGCCATTTGCACTTCTTTGGGGAAAAAATGACTAGTATAAAGATAGTATTTAAATACCACAGTTTAGGAGAGTTCACATTTTTCTGAGTGTCTCTCCTTGATGGCATATTTGCATATGAATGTTCACTGCTTTTCCCTCCAGTATTTCTTTAAGCTCAACCCCATCCCCCCTCCATTACCCACCAACCCCATAATGGCATCCATCAAGCGTTTCAATAAGAACAGTACACAAAGCTACATCCAGACAAATCTGGCAGGATCAGGCTAAATCTACCCAGGAAGAAAATGTCATTTTCTATTTTCATAATGGACTTTTGAAGAAACCTATCATATTCCTCTCCTCCTTTATGAAAACCTATATTGTAAAGGATAAGCCACTGAGCCAAAACAGATCAATAAATATGCCATGTGGTTCATCTTAATTCCAGTTTTCTCTGGTTCGAACTTCAAAATAGATTTCTGTCTCATTGCACACTATTTTTACAAGAAGAATGATCAACTGTTTACATTTTAGGTTATCATCCAATCTCCTAATCTCTGAAGAAATATGGATACAGTGTCCATGTAACATAGATCTCCCAGGGCCAACCTGATTTCAAATGCTTTTCAGTTGTCATCTCTCGGTCCTGGACTGTGGTTCACTCTGTGTCTGAGAATGCATTCATATTTCCCCCTTTTAACAGAAGGAAATACTGGCTCCTTCAATCTGAAAATGTACTATCTCATACTTTTGCTGGAATACATTTTTTAAATAGGCTACCCAGAAACGAACTGCCCTTTTCTCATTTATTTATTTATTTGTTGGCTGCCCTGGGTCTTAGTTATGGCATATGGACTTCTCTCTACTTGTGGCGTGTGGGCAACTAAGCCCACACGCCACAAGTACTGCACAGGCTTAGTAGTCGCAGTATGTGCATGGGGCTTAGTTGCCCCATGACATGTGGGATCTTAGTTCCCCAACCATTGTCCCCTGCATTGGAAGGCAGATTCTCCACTACTGAACCATCAGGGAAGTCCCATTGGAAAAGATTTGATTCAATTAACCTGAATCCTTCTCAAATCTTCCCTCACTCCCAGTTCTGCTCTTCCATCTAATCCCTAAGGGCCTACATCCATTTCTATCATGTCACGCTTCTATTATCTACCTAACGATTATTTATTATGTTAATATTATTGTGATGATAATATTATCAGAATCTAATATATTACCATATATGATCACATTATTGTATATTATTGCAATAGTTGCTTGCTTTGCTATTTCACGGGTAGGTGTTAAGTTGTTCCGTCATGTCCGACTCTGTGCAACCCCATGGACTGTAGCCCTCCAGGCTCCTCTGTCCATGGGATTCTCCAGGCAAGAATACTGGAGTGGGTTGTCATGCCCTCCTCCAGGGGATCTTCCCAATCTAGGGATCAAATCTAGGTCTCCTGCATTGCAGGCAGATTCTTGACCCTCTGAGCCCCCAGGGAAGCCCACTGTTGCACATACACGTACATTCGTATGCGTCTGTCTCTTTCGTGTGGCTTCCCTGCTGGCTCAGTGGTACAGAAGCCACCTGCCAGTGCGGCAGAGTCAAGTTCAATCCCTGGGTTGGGGAGACCCCCTGGAGAAGGAAACGGCAGCCCACTCCAGCATTCTTGCCTGGAAATCCAACGGACAGGCGAGCCCAGTGGGCTACAGTCCATGGGGCTGCAAGAGAGTCAGACATGACAACAGCTAAAACAACAAGAATTTTGTATATATTTATTACTCATGCACTTATCTGTTTGCTTACTTATTTGGCTGTGCTGGGTCTTAGCCGTGGCTTGTGGGATGTTTTAGTTGCAGCATATGGGATCTAGTTCCCTGACCAGAGGTGGAACCCAGGCCCCCTGCATTGAGAGACTGCAGCCTAGCCACTGGACCACCAGGGAAGTCCCATATGCATCTGTCTTGCCCAGATCATTATCTTTTTGAAAACAGGGACTCACGGCATTTACTTTTAAATCTACATGCGTGACACAATGTATGTTCAATTACCATATATTTCAAGTTAACAAAAATAAGTAAGTAAGTGCAGTTTTGCTCATAATTAAGTACAGAAGTGGGATTTGTGGGCACTTTGGGTCTATTTAAGATGGATCACCCAGGCAACAAAAGTGGCTCGGTGTGGATGGGAGGTAGAAAGGGGATCGTGCTAATGGGGGAGGTGAAAGGGAGCCAGCAACAAATGCGACCTCCTTCCAGTTTTGTCTAAAGTCATCTTGTCCACAGCAATCACTTGAAGGCTCAGTTTAATAGTGAGAAGGGAGGTCAGGGGCCGAGGGCAGACTTAGTGGAACTAGAAATTAAATAAGTTCTGCAGTTGGAGAATGAAGAGTAAATGCCCTGCTGCTACACTCCAAGAACGTCCTCAAGTAAAAGACGTCCCATTAATTTGGAGAACCAGAAATGTGGTTCAAAAGAGAGATTGTTTCCCCACTCTATAAAAAGCTAACTGCCAGACGCTCTTGTCGGCCGATCCTGTGAGATGTGAGATGTGATCGTGGAATATGGCTTTTTTCAATGCAAGTGTTTTCCCTTTCACCAGGGAACTGAGGCCTTTAAACGGAATGCTCAACAAATAAAATCAGGTAAAATTTCAAGGGTACTCCAAAAGAGTTAATTTTATTTTTATCCTCTAGAAGAGGTGATCCAGAGGAAGAGGAAATTCTCTTGAATGATGAGAGGGAGAGAGAGTTTGGATCTGAACCCTCAAACTCCAGTCACTTCCCATAGCATCCACATCCACCAACCCAATTTATTTTCTACCAAAACAGGCAAAACTCACCCTCCCAAAGTCAGATTTTTCCAGAGTTGGAGAGAGGTCTACAGTTTGCATATTTCTTGACTCATCTGAGAAATCCGGATGCTTCCTCCCCCAGGTTCCGATTTTTGATCTGTGAATTTTATTTTTGCCTTGGTTAACAAAAGATAGTATATCCCGTCTTGGCTTTCTGCAACCCTCAACTTAGTCACCAGAAAGCAGATGGCTAGAAACATGTGATCAAACTTTTTTTAAATGATTTTATTTTTGTAAAGTCAATATATCAATACATGAAAGCAGGCAGTCTGATAGCCTAAATAATGAGCATGACAAAAATTTCTGATGTTTGAAGTGAAAACTTTGCTCTTGTGTATTCTCTCAGCTGCTCCTTGCAGGCTGTAAAAGTTCCCCTTCCTTTGTTCGCAATGTTCATTAACCAGGGGCATAAATGTTTCGGATCCTGCTCTCATATAAACAAATGGTGCTGGCGGTTTGATGTGCACAGAATTATAGACTGGGGCTTTGTGACTCAACACATAGCCACTGCTATGTTCTCGTTTCCTTTAAAGGAACTATGAACAGCTATTCCTGGTTATCCAAGTTCTTCTTGATGCTGTTATCCACTCAGTTTAATTAAGTCCTGTGTTGATACAAATAAGGTTCTGGTTTAACTGAGCTCAGCAAAAGAAAAAGTGTGTTTGTTAAAGTTCTTTGGTTGCAAACAAAAGAAATACAATTAGATGAGCTCAAGTTCACAGAGGAGGGGGCTTTGAGACAGTGCAGAGTCTCAAAGGCCTGGAGACTGCAAGACACACAGCCTCAGGAGAGAAAGGACTGCCGAACCTAGGAGGACACATTCAGTAAAGATACTTCTACATTCTCTCCCCAAAGCTGCTTCAGCTGCTTCCTGGAACCTGAGGGTTCAGCCAAGAAATAGACTCATCTTTCAATTTCAGCCCTAGATGCCCAGAAGACTGACAAGTGTGGAGCTGGTGTGTGGCGCTGGTTCAGGTAGCAGAGCCAGAGATGAACTTACATAGAAAGACTATGGTGGCTGGAGAACCAGCTGTTAAGATGAGAGTTGTTCCTGGGAAAATGGGGAGTTGTTGTCTCATTAGCTGATCAAATATCCCCAGAAGAGTCCACCAAAGAACAGCATCGTCCCTGATGGCTCAGTTGGCAAAGAATCTGCCTACAATGCAGGAGACCCAGGTTTAATCCCTGGGTCGGGAAGATCCCCTGGAAAAGGAAATGGGAACTCACTCCAGTACTCTTGCTTGGGAAATCCCATGGCCAGAGGAGCCTGGTGGGCTACAGTCCATGGGATCTCGAGAGTTGGACAAGATTTAGTGACTAAACCACCATATATTTATACCAAAATATTTAAACACTCTGTGATTCCATAGAAGGTGTGTGGTAGCAAGTTTGGCAGTTGGGGTGGATAATGAGAAATTCTTTAGGCCATTGTTTCATATTCTGCAAGAGAATGACCACCATTTCCAGCTTGTCACAGGGAAAGTAACAGCGATTTTGGACAACATTCTAGTTCCTTTTAAACCTTATTTTCTTTTTATTATTATTTCAAAACTTTAAAAAAATGTTTAGTTATTATTTGGCTGCACCAAGTCTTAGTTGTGGTATGTGGGCTGTTACCTGAGGCATGAGGGATCTAGTTCCCTGATTAGGGATTGAACCCAGGCTCCCTGCTTTGGGAGCGTGGAGTCTGGACCCAGTGGAGCACCAAGGAAATCCCAAACCTTATTTTCATAATGTAAATATGTTTGCTTGTTAGTTAGAAATGTTGTGATTTCCCACAAATCCTAAATAGAAGGATCCACTTAAAGGCTAACATATATGACTTATGAAAGTGTACTGTTGGATTTTTATCAATATTCCCTTCAAATTCCTAAGAACTGATGCATGATCTGTGGATCTCAGTTTGTACATGTAGTAAAGGTCATATTTTTAAGATATTTCCCCCCAGTCATTCTCTTTTCCCTAAGTCCCTTCCTCTTTAGGCAGTTAGGCTAATTTGAACTCCCTGCCTCTAACAGAGACACACCCCTGGTGGACAGCTGAAACATGGCCTTTTCCTGGCTTGGGTTTCCAAATACCTTGGCCTTGTTATGTGGTAGGAGAGGACAGAGAGCCCACCGTCAGAGGAGATAGAGAAATTCCATGGTTGAGAATAGAACTGAGTTGAGGGGAGGTTGCTGAGTAGACTAGAGTTTCTTCAGAGTTGGGAAAGACTGCTTGATAGGCTGACAGGAAGAAATTTGGGGACTAATCAAATATTTGGAAAATGGCAAGTCTTCAAGACTGTGGCTTTGTGTGGTTTTTCCAGGGCCCCCAGTGGGCAGCAAACTTAAGGTAGATTTGAAGGACCAACAGGCGGCTACCTGGTCTCTGCTGACCATGTGACTAGAGCGGCCCAGAGCCGTAGCGGCACGATCTACCTACAGACACCTGGGGAAGGTCTTGTGCACTCGGGCTCTCCTGTCCTCATGAAGCCCCCTGCGGCACAGAAGCAGCTGAATGATTCTCATGCGAAGCAAGCCATAGATGTGACCTCCTGGTAGTCACTGGCGGGGACTGACGTCAGAGACAGACGAACATTTCAGTGGGAGTCTCAACAGAAAGATGCCTCAAAGACCAGATGCTCTCCAGATGCTGTTTTGATAGCATTTACATAACACCCCCACCCCAGGATCTAAATTTGATTGTGAAAAAGATAGAGACAGATAATTTTGAATTCAAGGAGGTCAAGTTTCAGCCTCTTGAATGGAGGCTCCAAATAGAATGAAGTCACATTAGAGAAAATATAATTTATTTCAACATTTGGATTTCTGAACTGAGATATACATCCACTAAATAAATATACAGAAAAACAAGAAAACCTAAGAAACAATTTCATCAGACCTCCTAGAATGTCATTCAATGCCATTCAGGATAATGGTAGATTTTCCTGTTTTCCAGCCAAGCATCCACTTTCTCTTCCTCACCTCTGTGGAGCTCCTCTGGTCCTGACGATGGCCTTGAATAAAGGAACGTTGGCAGACGTGATACAAGTAGAGGCAGAGACATGTGAGAATATTAGTGCAGAGTTTGGCTTGATCTCTTGGGCTTTTGACTTTCATCATGAAAAGAACATGTGCCAGATAGCACTTATCCCAGGATGGGGAGATGCTCAGAGCAGACCAGGAGCCAAGTATGCAGCAGTCATCCCTGCTAAACCGCAGTTCATGAATGAGAAAGAAATGTTTCTTGCGGTAAGCCACTGAGATCTTTGGAATGTTTGTTATACAGCTTATTATGGTAATAGCTGGCTAATACACATAAAAATCTCTGTGTCACCAACCAGGGGTTTTGGCCTCCTTCATCAATAGAAATTGCTCTCTCACTCCCCAAGGTGGAGCAATCTTGTTCCTTACATAGGATGAGGGTAGGTATGTGCCCAGGGGTTGGCTGGAGGGGTGGCTTAGGTGGTCTGTGCAGGGGGAATGCATAGTCCTCTTGTTTTGCTCCCCAAAGCCCTGTTTTGTCCTAGGCTCCTCAGAAGTGGAGGCTGAGGTTTTGGTCTCTTTGTATCCTTTGCGTCCAGAATTTGCTCTAGTGAATTTGCCCCAAGAGCACATGCACACAGTTATTTTTAGTCCCATACAGTTTCTTTGTATTTTGTTGCTGGAGGAGAGGTGTGTCCAGGTACAAGCACTGCAGCAAAGGGTCCCAGTCCCAGGCCTGTCTCACTAGGAGTTCAGCAGCTGCTCTGATGACATAACTGAATCCTAGGGCCTTTGTGCTCAGAAATGGGTGTCCAGTGATTCCTTCTCTAACATTCTGCCATTATGGCTACTAAGCTGGGTATCAGTGAGTGACTCTACCCAGTTTCTCTCCCTTCTTTGGGGAAATTTACCCTCTTTCTCTTGAAGGTCTGTTTTTCCTCTTGTGGAAACCATGAAGACTGTCAACCACAATACACAGCCCTCCTAGCCACACTCATTTGTCCAGTGACAGTTTTGTGACCTAAGCGGACCAATCAGAGCCTCTCCCTAAAATGTTTCAGTGGTAGAGCTACCATGTCCACTCTCCCTCCAATGATGATGCCCATTGAAAAACAGAGAAAATAAAACACACAAGACACAGTGGAAACAAGCTTACAAGACAAAAAGAAAAATTTCTGGTTGGGATCAATTCTTGCTTCTCATCCTACCTAACCACATACCCAATCTTCACGGCTGTATCAGCCAATAAATTTCTCCTTTTTGCCTAAGCAAGTTCAGGAAGGGTTTCTGTCCTCTGAGACCAAGAATTTGATCAATAATTTTCTGCTTTGCTTCTACCGCTGCAGCCATTGTCAGCTGACTCCCTTCTCTTCCTGGGACAGCATCCGCACTTAGAGGCATCTCTTTATTACCTTCCTGGTTCCATGCTGCCCTCCTCTCGCTGCATGTCTCTGGGTGTCTCATCCTTTAACATCCTCAGACTAGACAGTCATGAACCAGGACAGATCCAGGCCCCCTGGGAGACTGCTAACTTTTGGCCATCTTTGAACCTGGACCCCATCGATAGCTCAATCCGATGTGGCCTAGATGGCAGGTGTGCATGATACAAAGTATGATGTCTCATGAGTGAAGGCCTCTGCAGAAAAGGACTGTGGGCTCTGAGGGTAACCAGGAGGGAACAGCATAACCAGCCAGTACCTTTCATGGTCTGTCACCTCGCTGCATTTATTGGTCCACAGCACCGCTTTCTGTCTATTGCACAGACAATGGAGTGTTCACTGATGAAAACAGAAACAGGTTTCTAATTAGAGGATATCATAGAATGGGTATATTTGGAGGAAATTAATTGGTTGCACGTTTCAACGATGCAACTAAGAAGAAAAACTAGTTTTCAGTTTCCAATGCCTCCATTTTTTTCAAAGGTCTTCCTGGTAACAAATTCTCCATCTGAGAGTTCTCACTTTCAGTGTTTTCTTCTGAATAAAAAATAAAAGGTCAGAGATCGGATCATTCATTCATTTATTCAGTTAACAAGCTAATTAACTAGTATTTTTCTTGAAGTATAGTTGATTTACAATGTTGTATTCGTTTTAGGTGTACAGCAAAGTGATTCTTTATCCTTATAGGTTACTACAAAATACTCAGTATAGTTCCATGTGCTATACAGTTAATTTAGTATTGAAGCCCAATTCACCTCGTTTTTTTTAACTGTTTTCAGTTAATTCCACCAAATTTGTCAGTAATGATTTAGCTAATCATATCTTTTCTCCTCTAGCGTTTTGTGTTGAAAGTGCCAAACACAGAAAAGTTGCAAGGATAATCAAACACACACCTAAGTTTGCTCTCCCTTTAGTTTGACCAGTTAACTTTGTTCCAATATTCCAGTTCTTTTTTGTTTTCTCTTTTCCTTTGCGCCATGTGGTGGGCAGGATTTTAGTTCCCTGACCAGGGACAGAACCCGTGCACCCAGCAGGGGAAGCTCAGAGTCCTAACCGCTGGACCACCAGGGAATTCCCTCCAATATTCCAACTCTTGATTAGAATATTACTTAGACAATATCAGTGAAAGTGAAAAATATCAGACTGAATCATAACAATGAAAAAGACAAAGCAAAGCTCCAGAGGAGCTCAGAGTCTAGTCAGCATTTCCAAACAGCAAAAGCAGTTCTAGTCACAGACTGCAGGAGGAATCTCTGATTCAACGGGTCTGTAGTGGATGGAGCCCAAGGAACTGAACTGATAATAAACTCAGCAGGTGACTCCACTATAAAACCAGGCCTGGGCCCACTGGGGTAGTAGAAAAGAGAATGAACAAAGAGAGAGGTGTGATGTGATTGGCTGAATTCAAGATGCAAGGAAGTTCTGTGAAAACAGAGGATGTACCAGGACTGGAGGGTTCAAGTGGGGCTAATTGGTGGCTAACTGAAATTTCCCAAACGCAGCTGAGTATGAGGGGAAGACGACTGTCCTCAGGCCCGGCTTTAGAAACCTGTGCTTATCCACTCCAGTAACCTCCCCCTGCAGTCAGTGTCATAAAGGGTGTGCATTGGGTACTTCCTTTCCCACAGCAATTAGAAATTTCTAGACCATGGAGCAAGAGGCTTTCTCATCTGCAGAAAGGGGTGAGTGTGTTTTCCAATTCATTTCATGAGTTGTGGTACGAATCAAAGCAAAGAAAGCTTATGAGCATCCTTTGTTGTCTGGCAAGAGATGTAGACACTGCGAATAATTATTACCAGCCTCAGTCGGTCTATCCACCTCACATGCACACCATCCGCGGAGGCTGGGAGCTACTCCCCACCGCAGCGCTGTTCCGGAATGTGTGAGAAAGCAGAGCGCACAGGTGAGGTTTGCATGAGCCTCCCTTTGGTGCCTTGCTGTCTTATTTGGGCTGCCTCAGGTCTCAGTAGTTGCACGTGGGCTCTTCCTTGCAGCATGGGCTCTGTAGCTGCAGTGCACGGGTTGCCCCGCAGCGTGTGGCATCTTAGAAGCTTCCCAGCCAGCGACTGAACGTGAGTTCCGTGCTTTGGCAGGTGGATTCTTAACCACTGGACCACCAAGCAAGCCCCTTAACCTTACGGTGGACAGTGTCAGCAACTAATAGTCATGCCATAAGCTTTCATTGACTAATTCATGGATAGGCTTTTCCCCATTTCATCAATATCCCCCGGAGATGAAATGGACTTTGTTTGACATATTTCTGGTCTTAGACCATTTCCCCTGCTGAATATAGGATCTCATAGTAACAAGGAGATATTGATTCTTGCTCAAGGAAGATATAACACCGCCCTGAGTGACACAACCCGAGGTGGGTTGTCTGAAATTCCCTTATTCATATGTAGAGGGCTAGAGCTCCTGGGAAAACCATTGATTTGCTGATGGGATTATCTCATCGCCTCGTTTCCTAGTTCCTCATGTCCATCCATGTGAATAGAATCATCAGATTCGGTCGGGTTATTTTCTCAATCTGGGCAAGCTCTTCCTGGTGACAGTTGCTGCGGCTGTGTCCTGCCCCACAGCGTCTCAGAGGAAACCTGTCATCAGGCAGCCTGCGTGGGCTCTCTAACTGGCTAGCTTGACTTTCTCTGTTTCTTGTTAAGTATCCTCAGAAGGGTGACACACGTTGGGAGCCTGCTGTGTGTAATTAAGAGATAATTGTAGTTGTCTCAGCATTTTGTGCCGCTACCCCATTAGCTTATTTGCAAGTAATGCCTAACTAAATATACTTAGGATGACGGTTTCAAAAATAAATCAAGAATACATTTTGGGGGAAGGAGAGGGATGGGCTGGGAGTTTGGGGTTGGTAGACACAAACTGACATTTAGCATGCACAGACAACAAAGACCTACTGTATAGCACAGGGAACTATATTCAATATCCTAGGATAAACCATAATGGAAAAGAATATGAAAAAGAATGTACCAAAAAATACATTTTGAAGGATGAAATGTGTGATCATTGGAAAGAGCACTTTACCATGTTTTGCAAAGATGGGCTACATTCTGGCCTGATGTTTTTAAATGAAGCTTGAAGTTTTTAAATGAAGCCAACCTGTTTGGGTTTCCAAGAGCCCTTATCACATATTTTGTCCTATTGTGTACAGCCTGGAAGATTGTCTTTCTATCATAACTTTCCTCCTGAGGAGATGTGTAACATAATCTTTGCACAACTGGATCTGATTAAATGCATCACAGGACAGTGAATAATGATTCCCAATGAATTTTGGAGCAAGTCTATTCAATTTCATTAATATTAGCTAGACGAAGAAATTGTCTGATATTATCCTGGGTGTGACTTTTCACTCTTCTACTATATGATGAATGCTAGTGAGTAATTCATGGGTGAAAAAAATTCCTAAAATAATATGCAGAAAACTATTCATCTCATCAAAGAGTTGGCAGATGATAAATCAAAGAATAGAGGCCAGAATTTGGAAGGTTGCTAAGAGCAAAATAATGCACGTATTTTTTGTTTCATCATTGTTTTCTACACTGAATTCTCCACCATTTATGTTTGGTTTGGACTCCTTCCAATAAGGTTTAGAAAGGTCTGCAGCCAGTTCTAAAGGCTAAGTCTGGGAACTTTCCTGGTGGTCCAGTGGCTAAGACTCTGAGCTCCCAATGCAGGGGCCCTGGGGTTGATCCCTGGCCAAGGAACTAGATCCCTCATGCTGCAACTAAAGATCCCGCATGCCACAACTAAGACCTGGCAAAGCTAAATTAAAAAAAAGAAAAAATATTTTTTAAAATGCTAAGACTGAGCTGTGCATGCAAAGATAGACCTTCAGTATACATTTGGTGAAACAGTCTTGTTGCCTATGGAAATACACAGAGATATTACAATCAATCCACTTAGGCCCTCAACATGAGTGGAGGAATGTGAAAAACTGCCATGTCACCTGAGAAGAAATTCAGTTTGCTTTGAACACAATTGCATAACCTTACCACCCCCTAACAGTGCTCATCTGAGGAAGACGCTGTTTTTTTTAGCCTTTAGAGATGACTCAAAGAGGACTGATGGCACTTACCTTTCACAAAATGCAGAACTTGATTTGCTCTTTTGCAATAATTATATCCCTTCACTAGGGTAATGGTTACCATAAATAGCATAATCTTAGAACTGTCATTATTATCAAATATTTATCGAGTCTTCCTTCTCTGCATGTGTAGATGGTAGAGATTTATAGAGTTGATTAGAAACAGCCAGTGTTCTCAATAGTTCATAAGAGATAATTCAGAAGAATGGAAAAGGCACAATTTTGAAGCTAGGAATGGCCTGGTCTCTTCTGTGGGTCTCCTCTCTCGTTGTCCTTCTGGAGCATCCTGTCCTAAATGTATGCTCCCAAAAGTCAGTGCCTGAGACAAGATTTTGGGTACAAGCTGTTTTTTCAGGCGGCAATCACAGAAGCACAGAAAGAGGTGCGAAGTGAGACAGTGAAAGGAGGAAAGCCAATGAAGCGTCTGCTCACAAGGATGTGACTGCTGCTGGCAACTGAGTTTCAGTCCTTCTGGGGAACCACTGGTGCCTGCACAGCACACGTCGCAGAACTGCCCCTTCTCCCAAAGGGGTAAAGAGATGTGGACATTCATCCTCCAGCTCCTGTCCCTGTGGGGGTGAAGGTGGCTATCGGGGCGCCCACCTCACCAGGCCCCACACATGCCCCTGGCAGAGAGATGCAGGCAAGGGGGAACTTTGTGCGAGTAGAGGGGTTCTCCATGGGCAGCAGACCACCTCTGAGGGAGGGGAAGAGGGGGGACAGGGAAGTGAGTGGGCCGTTTAGGATACCTGCCATACCTCCTTTTCTCATTGGGGTAAAAGTTAGTTCCGGACCAAAGCCATCATCAGAATACCAAGGATTCAAGACATTCTAACATTATCTGAAGACACCCTATACTTCTCTTGCACTAAAAACTATGCTGTATCTACTTGAGTCCTGAATAATCTTTCCCGATGTTGAATAGCCTAAAAATTAGTACTCATAGCTGGATTTTTTTTTTTATCACAAGTGTGGTACATTGGCATTTTTCTTGCCGGCATTTTTTTCTGATAGGACAATGGCTACCTAAGAAATGTCCACCTTAGAGACTTCCCTGGTGGTCCAGTGGTTAAGAAGCTGCCTTGCAATGCATGGGACCCAGGTTCCATCCCTGGTTGGGGAACTAAGATCCCACATCCTGTGGGGCAACTACTGAACCCTGTGCACTCCGGAGCATGTGTGCCAAAGCTAGAGAGAGAAGCCCCCTCTACCACGATGAGGAGCCCCCTCACCCCAGTGAAGAGCCTGCATGCTGAAACCAAGACCTAATGCAGCCAAACAAATACATGTTTTTTTTAAAAAAGAGAAAAAAAGAAATTTCCATCTTAAAAAGACAATTATCTCAAAAAAATCAAAGTGAAATCTGTACTAACCAAAATAGTAGACACTTCAGTGTCACCAGGGAAGTACATATTATATTTCTGAGGTTATAGTCATGCCAAAAAGGTTCAGTTAGATTCTATTTTAAAGGACTGACTTCAATAAGATGTATCTTTAGAGGTTGTCTTCATGTCAGGGAAGAGCCAGATTGAAGGTTCCCCTCGATTTCTTAAAAGGTTGTGTGGGTGACCTAAAGATACAGTGCATTTTAAGTGGGCAGAGGCTAGGCAGTGCGGAGGCATGACCAACCAACATGCATAATCACATCCTTCTGAAAACGAGCTGAAGCAACTGCATTAAGCAAATAAGCACAAGCAAACATAGATGGTGGCCTTTTACAGACACTTAAGAGGAAAGACCGAGCCAGAGCAGGTGGAAGAGGCAGAAGGGAGATCAGACAAATCAAGACAATGCTGTTTTAACACACAGGCTTCCAGGAAGAAACGCAGGGCACACTGAAGCAGAAATATGGAGAGAGTCTAAGAAATATATTATTTACGTAAGTGTGGGCAGGTACAGGGAAACCACCATTGGGCGGTATAATATTCAGGGCCCGCAACGGCAGGGAGGAGGTTCAGAATCCAGAGGCACAGGGAGTGAGATGTCACCGGAGATCAGAGGGGAGAAGGCCACGTGGCGGGAGCTGCGTAGGTGTCAGCACTGCTGACCAAAGGAGGCCAGGGAGACAGACCCCCCGCCTCCCTGCCTGCACTCACCGACGGACAACCCCTGCTAGCAGGCAGAGCGCAGGGGCCACGGGGGCGGCGGCCAGCCAGGTCGGCCACCAGGAGCGAAGGGCCGTGGAGGGCCGGCTCGGAGGACGGGAGGAGGTATCCAGGGCCGCTGGCGCACAGAAGGACCCGGCTCGGTTCCTGTGCCCGGTGAATAAGAGAGATCACCCCTGAGCTGTCTGCAATAGTCCTGACGCTAACCTGCGGGAAGGCAAGTACAAGGTCACCGTCTCGGTAGGCAGTCAAGTGTCCCCTCATATCGGGTGTGAGAGAAAGGCGGCCGAGCCTAAAACGTCAGGATGCCATTTATAACCCTGAAGAGGATGTGTAGCTCCCGAGTCCCATTAATTCATGACAGATGCAGAGAGAAGAGTCCTCATACTCATGAATCAGCCGCATCCCCCGACACACCTAGACTGCCGTAGCATTTGCCCTTGTGCTTCAGAAGCTGTAGGGGTCTCCGTGCTGCTCCCACGCATAACTGCATTAGCCTGGGAGCCCCTGCTCACCATGCCCTCGGGGAAAGGAACGAAGTTCTGAATACACCTCAAGTTGAATACATTTTTTTAATGCTCGTAAGTGAAGGACACCCAGAGCGCTCCCATTTCCGGAACTTGGCCCCGTGGCCTCGTCGGCATCAGTGAGAAGACGGGCGACGGCGGACCCGCGGGAGCTCTCCTCGTCGCTGTGCTTTGTAGCAACGTTTCTCTGAGCCGCTTCAGAAAATCCTAGGCGCACGCGCTTTGAGACCTGGGGAAAACTTGGACTGTGACGGCAATTTCCCTTGCTTGAGAGGAACTCTCTGTTAGATAAGAAATTGAGCCCTCCTCTCTCCTCAGCCATATGGCGCTGTGGTATAATTTAAATTCAAAAATCCAGATTTCATAGCCTGAGAATTGCAGTTGGTAGACACTCGTAATCACTTTACTGATATAAGGACAGAGACGCATAATAATTTAAGTGAAAACCGTGCTTTCAGAATCTGATAGAAAAAAACCTCCAAACCTAATGTTTTGGATTGACTGCTTCAAAGGAAAGACCCAGAAAAAGAGATGCCAAAGGAACAGGCTGGGCAAATTGATTCTACTAGCAAAGTTAGTTTCGGAGAAGGCAATGACAACCCACTCCAGTACTCTTGCCTGGAGAATCCCATGGACAGAGGAACCTGGTAGGCTACAGTCCATGAGGTAGCTAAGAGTCGGACACGACTGAGCGACTTCACTTTCACGCATTGGAGAAGGAAATGGCAGCCCACTCCAGTGTTCTTGCCTGGAGAATCCCAGGGACGGGGGAACCTGGTGGGCTGCTGTCTGTGAGGTCGCACAGAGTCAGACACGACTGACGCGACTTAGCAGCAGCAGCAAAGTTAGTTTAAAAAAAAAGGCTGGATTGCTGACCAACTAACTGTTGGGAATCCTTTCAAACAAGATCTATTATGGCAGGGTTCTCAGATCAACAGAAAGCAATCCATTAAGCTCTAATTCTCACAGATGCTATTAACGTTAATAAAAGTCAGAATTGAGGAAGAGGACATGGGTATGCAGCCAAGATATTGGACAGAGGAGTTTTTACTAAATAGGGAAAGAATTCCAAGGAACATTTGCTAAAAATAAGTAAAAATACCTAGAATAGGTTGAGCTGAGATTTACAGCTTATGAGTCTTAGTAGAGATTTACAAGCCAACATATTTTTAAATTTTTAATCCAATCCCAAAAAAGGCAAGTTCTAAGAAACATCAACAGCTCCCTTTCCTTTAGGTTGAAAGGAAATAGAGCATGAGATGCATAATTTGACCCTTAGGAGACACAAGGGAAAATTCAGTTGCCTTTCTGAGTAACTGTGAGGGGAACAGAGAGCTTGAGAGAACAAAGAAATAAGGTGATCTTATATGCTGTTTGGGGGAAATCCTCCTTTCTGTACCAGTTGAGATTTTATTTCAGTTAAAACAGAGAATGAGAAAGAAGGAAGAAAAACAGAAATGAAGGAATGAAGAAGCGAGGGAATCAGGAAAGAAGGGAGAGTTATTAGCTTAAGTAGCAGGGGTATTTTGGCTTCAGGTACAGCTTGATCCAGGGATTCAAAGCTATCACTGGGACAAGATTGATTTAGTCTCATCTTTCAACTCTGCTCCTTCAGAGCAGACTCTATTTACAGTCAGTCTCTCCATTGGCGGAGGGAGAGCAGAGAAAGCTCATTGTCAACCCACAGCTGTTTCCCCTTTGCTTCCTTTATCATAAAACCTCTCACCTGTGGCTGGGAACAGCCTCCTGAGGTAAAGACCACATTTCCATACCTCTGTTGCAGTTAAGCATGGTAGTGTGGCCAATGGCACACAAGTGGAAGAAGCGTCATGAGCAATTTTCAGAAAGTTGTCCTTGATGGATCCCTCTTCACCATCTCCCTTTCCCCTACAGCCTGAAAACTCAAGCATCTGTCTGGAACCATCCGTGTTATCAGGAATGACAGAGCAAGAGAGAAACCACACTCTGCTGGCCATGGAGCCACCACACAGCCTCCCTGAATTGCTTACTGCAGACTTCATTCATGTAAGAAAAAATACACCTGTATTTTATTTAAATTATTGTAAATGTGAGGGTTCTGTCTCTGAGCAAAACCTAATATTAATTAACATGCATGGCAGAATGCTTACCGCAGATCCAGGCTTATCTCCCGTGGGGTAAAGCTCTGCAGGATACTCTGCAGAATACTGCCTCTTCCTCGAAAGCTCTGAGAAGATGCAGCTGAGCATCTGCATGGCTCTGATCAGCATGGGCCAATCCCTGAGCTGATCGCTGAAACCCAGGGCTCTGAAAGGTTTCGCAGCCACACCTGCCACTAAAGTTGGGGTGCCGTTCTCTCCATCTGTATCACTTTGGCTAAGATTCATCAAGGTTTCCAGAGGGCAAGCAATAAATGTTCAGTATAATGGCACCCCATTCCAGTACTCTTGCCTGGAGACTCCCATGGATGGAGGAGCCTGGTAGGCTGCAGTCCATGGGGTTGCTAAAAGTCGCACACGACTGAGCGTATTCACTTTCACTTTTCACTCTCATGCACTGGAGAAGGAAATGGCAACCCACTCCAGTGTTCTTGCCTGGAGAATCCCAGGGTTGGGGGAGTCTGGTGGGCTGCTGTCTATGGGGTCACACAGGGTCAGACACGACTGAAGGGGTTTAGCAGTAGCAGCAGCAGCAGCATGCTTCCCAACCCAGAATCTTCCCCTTAATTTTCTGATTTCTATCAAAGATGTGATCATTCCTCTAGGCTCACAACCTTTAATAGCTAATCTGTTACCTCTTTTTTTTTTAATTGAAATATAGTTGATCTACAACAGTGTGTTAGTTTCAGGTATACAGCAAAGTGATTCACTTATATTTACATATTCATCTTTTTATTCAGATTCTTTCCCCTTATAGGTTATTACAGAACATTGAGTAAGTACCCTGTGCTATACAGTGGATACTTATTAATTATAAGATGGATAATATATTATCTGAAGCGACTCAGCAGCAGCAGCAGCAGCAGCACTGTGTATGTGTCAACCCCAATCTCCCAGTTTATCCCCCTGCCATAAATTTGTTTTCTACATCTGTGACTCATTTCTGTTTTGTAATTAAGCTCATAAGTTCATTTGTACCATTTTTTTAGATTCCACATAAAAGCAATGTCATATGATGCTTGCTTTTCTCTGTCTGCCCATGATTTCTTGAGGTGGTCTCTTATGCTTGCTATGTCTCTTCTCCAGCATCTCTCAGGAAATGAAAACAGAGGGGCAGAGACAAGAGACATGTGATGATTCATAGGCTAAAGTTTGCAGGGAGGGTAAATGACATGTATATGTCTGTCCCCAGTTATCTAAGAAAAACATTTTAGTAATTGATAGAAACACAGTGGTCTCACATATAGGGGCGTCTTTACCGTCTTGGCTGATTCACGCCAATGTGGCAAAAACCACTACTATATTGTAAAGCAATTAGCCTCCAATTAAAATAAATACATAATTGTAATAAAAAAAAAACCCACAGTGGTCAAAAGTACATACATCAATAAAAGCAGCCCAGTATTCTAAAGCGCCAAGGTTCTGAAGGACAAGAGGCCTGTGTAATTGCCACAGAGTATTCTAAAGCGCCAAGGTTCTGAAGGACAAGAGGCCTGTGTAATTGCCACAGGTAAGATGTGTGACCACCATGGAGGACCACGTCCGGGGGAATGATCATGATCCCCACCCCCTGGCGGTAACTGTGGCACCACCCCGCCTCCCACCTTGGCTGTTTCTGACAACAGAATCTGGCAGTGGTGATGGATGTCATCGTCCCTGTGATGGTGTCATGTTAGATAAGGCTCCATGCTGCTGGCAGACCCGCTTGAGAGAGTTCTTCCAGCCACCTTTGCAGAAGCAAGTGGCCATTTGGGAGACCCACCCACAGGCTGAGAGTAGCCGTCAGCCAGCAAGAAGCCAGGGCCCCCAGTCCTACAGTCTCAGGGAAATAAATTCTGCCAACACCTGAGTGAGCTCGGAAGCAGATTCTTCCCATTCTAGCCTTCAAACGTCAGCCCAGCTCACACCTGGATCACAGCTTTGTGAGACCCTTCGCAGAGAACCCAGTGAATCTATGCCTGAAACCATAACCCACAAAAAACTATGAAATAATTAATGTATTGTTTTTAGCTGCTGAGTTTATGGCAATTTGTTCTGCCACATTAGATAGCTATCTTAATCAACTCAAGCTGCAATAACAAAATACCATAACTGGGCAACTTATTAACAACAGAAATTTATTTCTCACAGTTGTCAGGGCTGGAAGTCCCAGAGCATAGTGCCATCATGGTTGGATTCTAGTGAGGACCCTCAAGTGGCAGACGGCTAACTTCTCACCACATTCTCTCATGTAGAAGGAAAGCTTAGTCCCTCGTCTCTTCTTACATAATCCTACCTCGGGCTCTACCCACCATGATCTAAGCACATCCCAAAGGCCCTATTTCCAAATTCCATCATAATGGGGGTTAGGGTTTCACTATATGGATTTGGAGTGAGGAGACATATTCAGTACACAACACTGACTAATACAACAACTAAATGCAACACAGGATTCTAAAACAGACCAAGAACAGTCATAGAAAAACTGGTGAAATTCAAAGTCTCTAGTACTCTTGCCTGGAAAATCCCATGGACGGAGGGGCTCGTGGGCTGCAGTCCATGGGGTCGCTAAGAGTCGGACACGACTGAGCGACTTCACTTTCACTTTTCACTTTCCTGCGTTGGAGAAGGAAATGGCAACCCACTCCAGTGTTCTTGCCTGAAGAATCCCAGGGACGGGGGAGCCTGGTGGGCTGCCGTCTATGGGGTTGCAGAGTCAGACACGACTGAAGCACCTTAACAGCAGCAGTAATAATCAAGCGCCAATGTTGTTCTTTTTTTTAACTTTTATTGGACTATAGTTGATTTAAAATGTTAAGTTCTGCTGTATATCAAAGTGAATCAGTTGTATGTATACATATATCTGTTCTTTCAAACAATTCTTTTCCCATATAGGTCCCTACCGAGTACTGAGAGAAGAGTTCCCTGTGCTATGCAGCAGGTAAATGTACTTATAAGAGAATGCTGCTGCTGCTGCTAAGGTGCTTCAGTCATTGCGACCCCACAGACGGCAGCCCACCAGGCTCCCCCGTCCCTGGGATTCTCCAGACAGGAAGACTGGCGTGGGTTGCCATTTCCTTCTCCAATGCATGCGTGCATGCCACATCGCTTTAGTCATGTCCGACTGCAACGCTATGGACAGCAGCCCACCAGGCTCCTCTGTCCACAAGATTCTCTAGGCAAGAATACTGGCGTGGGTTGCCATTTCCTTCTCCATAAGAGAATACCACTCAGCCATAAAAAAAGAAAAAATATTATCATTTGCAGCAACATGGATGTACCTAGCGATTGTCATACTTAGTGAAATGAGTCAGAGAAAAACAAATATCATATCACTTATATGTGAAATCTTTAAAAATGGTACAAATGAGCTTATTTCTCAGTTTTAATCATTGCACTATGGTTATGTAAGATGCTAGCAATAGGGGAAGCTGAATAAAGAGCATATAGGAACTCTGTTTGGTACACTTCTGGAATCTCCAGATAAAAAATTTAAAAATAAAGACAAATACACGGGTAACTATACTCAATATTCTGTAATAACCTGTAAGAGAAAAGAATCTGAAAATGAACAGATGTGAGTGTGTATATAACTGAAACACTTGACTGTATACTGAAACTAACATGATATTGTCAGTCAACTATAATTTGAAATAAATACATACAAATAAATTTAGAAGTACACTAATCAGTTCAGTTCAGTTGCTCAGCCGTGTCCAACTCATTGCAACCCATGGACTGCAGCATGCCAGGCTTCCCTGTCCATCTCCAAATCCCGGAATATACTCAAACTCATATCCGTCAAGTCGGTGATGCCATCCAACCATCTCATCCTCTATCGTCCCCTTCTCCTCCGGCCCTCAATCCTTCCCAGCATCAGGGTCTTTTCAAATGAGTCAGCTCTTCACATCAGGTGGCCGAAAGACTAGAGTTTCAGCTTCAGCATCAATCCTTCCGATGAACATTCAGGACTTATTTCCTTTAGGATTGACTGGTTGGATCTCCTTGCAGTCCAAGGGACTCTCAAGAGTCTTCTCCAACAACACAGTTCAAAAGCATCAATTCTTCCGCGCTCAGCTTTCTTCACAGTCCAACTCTCACATCCATACATGACCACTGGAAAAACCATAACCTTGACTAGACGGACCTTTGTTGACAAAGTAATGTCTCTGCTTTTTAATATGCTGTCTAGGTTGGTCATAGCTTTTCTTCCAAAGAGCAAGCGTCTTTTAATTTCATGGCTGCAGTCACCATCTGCAGTGATTTTAGAGCCCCCCAAAAAATAAAGTGTGTCACTGTTTCCCCATCTATTTGCCATGAAGTGATGGGACCGGATGCCATGATCTTTGTTTTCTGAATGTTGAGTTTTAAGCCAACTTTTTCACTCTCTTCTTTCCCTTTCATCAAGAGGCTTTTTAGTTCCTCTTCACTTTCTGCCATAAGGGTGGTGTCATCTGCATATCTGAGGTTATTGATATTCCTCCTGGCAATCTTGATTCCAGCTTGTGCTTTATCCAGTCCAGCGTTTCTCATAATGTACTCTGCATATAAGTTAAATAAGCAGGGTGACAATATACAGCCTTGACATACTCATTTCCCTGTTGTTCCATGTCCAGTTCTAAATGTTGTTTCCTGACCTGCATACAGATTTCTCAAGAGGCAGGTCAGGTAGTCTGGTATTCCCATCTCTTGAAGAATTTTCCAGAGTTTGTTGTGATCCACACAGTCAAAGGCTTTGGCATAGTCAATAAAGCAGAAGTAGATGTTTTTCTGGAACTCTCTTGCTTTTCGATGATCCAGTGGATATAGGCAATTTGAACTTTGGTTCCTCTACCTTTTCTAAATCCAGCTTGAACATCTGGAAGTTCATGGTTCACATACTGTTGAAGCCTGGCTTGGAGAATTTTGAGCATTACTTTGCTAGCGTGTGAGATGAGTGCACTTGTTTGGTAGTTTGAACATCTTTGGCATTGCCTTTCTTTGGGATTGGAATGAAAACCGACCTTTTCCAGTCCTGGGGCCACTGCTGAGTTTTCCAAATTTGCTGGCATATTGAGTGCAGCACTGTCACAGCATCGTGTTTTAGGATTTGAAACAGCTCAACTGGAATTCCATCACCTCCACTAGCTTTGTGCATGGTGATGCTTCCTAAGGCCCACTTGACTTTGCATTCCAGGGTGTCTGGCTCTAGGTGCGTGATCATACCATTGTGATTATCTGGGTCGTGAAGACCTTTTTTATATAGTTATTCTGTGTATTCTTGCCACCTCTTTTTAATATCTTCTGCTTCTGTTAGGTTCATATCATTTCTGTCCTTTATTGTGCCCATTTTTGAAAAACAAGCTTTGATTCTGCCTATTAGCAGTAGTAGAAAAATAACAAAATGCTGACCAAGGTGGAAAAGCAAGCTATGGACAGTGGGATACAACGGTTCCCCATCTGATGCTCAGCTTCCCCTGCTGCACAGGCTTGGCTGTGTCAACAGCTGAGCTGCTTTGCTTCCCTCAGCACGCAGACCTCTTACTTTCAGCCCGTTGATCTATCACAGCTAGAGTTAGCTGTGCTTTTATTCTTATTTACTACGATTATTTGAAAACAACATTTATATGAGATCCTTCCCCTACTCTCCCTGCTCCCGAGAAGCCTCTCTTGCTTCTGTCTCTCCATAACTACATCACTTCTTTTCTTTCCTTTCTTCACCTTTTGCTCTCTCTTCACATCTCTTTCTCACATGGTTTGAAATTTCTAAGGAAGGTTGAAAGGAACTACCAAGATAAGAGAAACAAAGGTACCTGATGTGTTTTTAAATTTTAAACACAAAACCCACCTCCACTTCTTTTTTAGTTGTACAGTGCTCAGAGTCAATCCAGAATTCATCACTTTCCTCTACTTAAATCTATACAATGGCATCTCAGCCTAGGGTAAAATGCGCCTAAGATGTTTTACTTTCTTGACCTCAAGCATGTTTTATTACTTCAGAGGAAGTCATTTAAATTTTTTAGTGATTTTTTCCTGTGGCTTTAGTGGTAAAGAACCAGCCTGTCAGTCCAGGAGATATAAGAGATGTTGGTTTGATCCCTGGGTCGGGAAGACGCCCTGGAGGAGGCCATGGCAACCCACTCCAATATTCTTGCCTGGAGAGTCCCATGGACAGAGGAGCCTGGTGCGCTACAGTCCATGGGGTCACACAGAGTTGGACACGACTTAAGAGACTTAGCACTCACGCATACAATTTTTAAAGGTTACTTTCCATTTATAATTATTACAAAATATTGGCTACATTCCCCATGTTGTACAATATATCCTTGGGCTTATGCTACACCAAGAGTTTGTGCCTCCCATTTCCCCACCCCTATATTATCCCTCCTCCCTTCCCACTGGTAACCACTAATTTGCACTCTGTATCTATGAGTCTGCTTCTGTTTTATTATATTCACTGTGTTGTATTTTTTAGATTCTGCACACAAGTGCAAAATATCATACAGTATTTGTCTTTATCTGACTTAATTCACTTAGCATAATGCCCTCCAGGTCCATCCATGTTGCTACAAATGGCAAAATTTCATTCCTTTCAAGGCTAATATTCCATTGTAGATACATACCACATCTTTCTTATCCCTTCATCTGTTGGTGGACACTTAGGTTGCTTCCACATCATGGCGATTGTAAATGGTGCTGCAATGAACATTGGGAGGCCTGTATCTTTTTGAATTAGTGTTTTTGTGGTTTTCAGAAAGCAAGTCACTTTTTAAAATATAGATCATGTATACACTTGGCAAAGGGAATTAATGT
The DNA here is from genome assembly GCF_016772045.2 of Ovis aries. Taxonomy (NCBI): domain Eukaryota; kingdom Metazoa; phylum Chordata; class Mammalia; order Artiodactyla; family Bovidae; genus Ovis; species Ovis aries. The sequence goes on from NC_056072.1 coordinate 6,058,571, forward strand.
GGAGAACCAGAAACAGTTATCAAAAAAACAGAAGAAAGAAAGAGAGAACAGAATTCATTCTTACAGCCTATTGTTTGGAAAATAAATAGCTCAACCTGAACCCAAACAAAACAAGAATAATAAATGTGCCATTGACTTGGTGGAAATGTCTTGTACCTGGTGGAGAGGAGCATAAATATTCATTGAATATGTTCCTTACATTTATCTTGGTCTGCAAAGTTAAAAACCTCTTAAACTTATTGAGACCTCTCAGGGCTATTTCTTGCCACTTTCTCTGAGTGTTCTGAATTCCTGTGTAGGTCTTTTTTTTAAACTACTTTTATTGGCTTGTAGTTGCTTTACACTGTTATGTTAGTTTGTATTGTATATCAAAGTGAATCAGCTATACATATACCTATATCACTTCTGTTTTGGATTTCTTCCCCATTTAGGTCACCACAGAGCTTCAGCAGAGTTCCCTGTGCTATATGTAGGCTCTCATTAGTTATCTATTTTATACATAGCATCAATAGTGTATATATATATACTCTATGTAGAATATATGTCAATAGTATATAGTGTCTCAACCTCCCAATTCTTCCCATCCTCTCCTTCCCCCTTGGTCTTCATACATTTGTTCTCTATGTCAATGTCTCTCTTTCTCCTTTGCATACAAGATCATCTATACCATTTTTCTAGATTTCACTCATATGTGTTAATGTATGATATTTGTTTTTTTCTCTTTCTGACTTACTTCACTCTCTATCCTGTGTAGATCTTACTCTCAACAAAATCCGGTCAGTGTTTACTGTGTAAACTGGGCTGACATGCTCTGCCTTTAAGATGCTTATTTATTTCTCTAAAACTATAAAACCTCTTCTTTTGAAGTTGAAGTGGAACAAGGCATTCCCTACTACTAATGCAGGGGCACAAAACCATAATTATATGTAGAGTATAAAATAAATGTCTTTTATTCAAAGTGCACAAAGATGAATAGGGGGAAATAGGAAAGAACTAAATTAACATCCTCAGTATACTCACGGAAGTTACTAATAGCAGTTCATGATTTTTGTTAAATAATGTACAGTGAAGGAGACTTAAATGTCTTCTTTCAAAACTGCTTACTTTTTTAAAGTAAATTTTAAAGTGCACTTAGAGTCTTGAGTGTTTTCCTTATCTATGTGACACAGTAAGTTTACAGACACTTAATGAGTGCTCTCGAGGTAGGGAAAGAAAAACGTGAATTCAAGCAGAAATCAATTTAGTTTTAAAGTTAAGGCTTCCGATTTCTTGGTATACCTGAATAAGATTTCATTCTCAAAAATGTCTGGGTTCTCAGCGGTGAAATGAAAGGGAGTTAAGTGCATCCAGGAGACACTGGCAGATGAGAGAAGGCTGCACTGGCAGGTCAGGCAAACTCCTGGGAGCCGGATTTCAGTCTCATGTCCCTGGTGAGGGCTGGAAGATGTAATCGTGCTGGTGAATCCTGCACAGAGTCCCTGGGAAAATACATTCCCCACAGAGACTGTCCAGAAAAGAAGAAAGAAAAGTTCAAGAAGTACTGGGGTTTTCTGGAATGTTATCTAGTCTCAGTAGCCAAGGAGAGACTGAATAGATTTCATGTGTGTGTGTGAAATGAGAGTAAGTTAAATGAAATCTGTTTTTTAGTCTATTTTTAATTCTTGATTCATGTATATGTAAGACTCTGTTTAAAAGTATAATTCAAAATGATACATGTACCCCAATGTCATAACAGCACTATTTATGAAATATTACCCTGCCGTGAAAAAGAATGAAATGCTGCCTAGCAGCAATATAGACGGAGCTAGAGATGATCATACCAAGTGAAGTAAGCCAGACAAATGCCGTGTGATATCACGTCTCTGTGGAATCTAAACTACGGCAAGTGAACTTCCGTACAAAACAGAAACAGACTCACAGAGAGTGAAGGGATGGGTTGGTAGTTTGGGATTAACAGATGCAAACCATTATATTTGAATGGATGAACAACAAGGTCCTACTGTATAGCACAGGGAACTATCTTCAGTATCCTGTGA